>NW_010367831.1:0-56964 GCF_000414095.1 Morus notabilis
ATTCTCACTGTTTTCATTTTTAAAACATTTACTAAACAAACGTAATTTCGTTTTCATTTTCATTTTATATTTCTCGAAATACATGAAAACCGTTTTAAAAAACGATTCTAAACACACGTACATTATTTTTTTTTGGGGGTGTTGATCTACAACCAACTGGCTCATTTAAATAAAAGAAACTTTCTTTGTTATATGGAATTTTGTCGATTTTGGAAATACTACTTTCGGTACGGTAATTAGACGATTAATTGTGAAAATCTTGAAAAATAGTTTTGTTCTAGTTTGTCATATAATTAGTCAAGATTTATGATTTTTTAGGGTTAAATTTTTGAAGATTTAGAACAATATCCCCGAAATTAAGGTCAAAAAACATAACAATACACTTACTCATTATGATACTTTTTTTTTTTGAAATTTATATAGTGTTAAGAACCTTATTTGGAGGTTATTAATTTTTTTATATATAATGTGCGTTTATCCTTCTTTGATACTTTATTTAGTTGAATTTCTAGTTTTTTTTTTCTCTGGGTACCAATCAAATGTTGCAAATGTAGAATTAAGGCCCTGTTTGTTTCAACCATTTGAATTGTTGTTTAGGATTCAAATTGATGTTTGGTACATGATAATTTAAGGACAATTTAAACCATTAACAACGGTTCAAACCTTTATATTTTAGAATCCCAAAAAAAAAAAATCTAACAATCTTAATTGTTTTTTACGTGAAAACAATTATGATTCTATTTTTTCTCTCTCTTCAATTTTAAATTTAAAAATATCATAACTACTTCGTTTTAATTCCGATTAAGATGATTTTTTTAATGTGTTTATAATGAAAAGAGGAATAAACCCCCCATCCATATTGCATATTTTTTATGTCATTTATAATGAGATTTTATAAGATTTGTTATAAAACTCTAATCACGGTTTTCAATACTTATCCAAATACAATTCGGATTTTATTCTCAATTCAAATTACATACTATTTAGATATACAAATACTGATTCGAATCACAATTCAATATACCACAATTTAAGTCACGGCAACTCAAACCAAATAAAAAAAATCGTTAAACCAAACAAGGCCTAAGTTACTCTTATATTTAAAAAAATGAACATTCTTAATTCTTGTTTAAACTGCTTGTGTACTATTATAAATTTTGCTTTGTTTCGGTTTCTTGAAACATGAAAAGAGAAGAACTACTATGCTAGGTCCCAAAGGTTATCCTGAGCACATATATTGATAAGCAATGATTTTTGCTGTTTCTATCCTCCAATAGTCTAGAATGGATATTTTAAGATCCGGTTCATTTCACTGATTTGAGTTTAGAATTCGAGTTTGCTATAGTAAAAAAGTCTTAGAAATCACATCTAACTTATAGTAAAAAACTCTCAGAAATCACGTCTAACTTTTTTGCTACAGTAAAAAACTCTCGTATAAAATTACATCTCAATTTTGAGTTTAGAATTCGAGTTTGCTATAGTAAAAAAGTCTTAGAAATCACATCTAACTTATAGTAAAAAACTCTCAGAAATCACGTCTAACTTTTTTGCTACAGTAAAAAACTCTCGTATAAAATTACATCTCAATTCGAATCAGTAAACTAAACGGACATGTGCTGCAGATTTTCAGTTATGGGAATAGTCACTTTAGACAGTTTAAAAAGAGAAAGAAGAGGCTTTTGGTACAAGAGGAAACTGTGCCAACATTGTTCTTTCCTTATTTTTTAAAAAGGTAAAGAGACAATGCTTTTGAGATAAAGTTTCACTAGAGTCAAGGAATAACTATGCCATTATCGAAGTTTTTTCTGCGGACTTTCTTCCACTATTTGATCGCATACACGAATATAATTTGAGTGATCTCGTTGACAATACAGGTTGTATAAAGTGGTCAGATGTCTCAAACGTGAAGAGCTTGCAGGCTGGGAGATGCTACCTAAAGGGGCAGGATAGCTTTTTTCTTTCTTTCTTTCTTTCTATAATGTATAAACATGATCATGTTTGTTTCAACTATCCGAATTGTTGCGTAAGATTCAAACCGTAATTTAATATTTAAATTGATGTTTGGTAGAGAATAATTTAAGGACAATTCAAATCATTAACAATAATTCAAACCATCGATTTTAAAATTTACCATCTCCCTAAATTCTAACAATTCTTATTTTCTATAGTGCAAATAATTCTGATTTTACTTTTTTTTCGAGTTTGCTATAGTAAAAAAGTCTCAGAAATCACATCTAACTTACAGTAAAAAACTCTCAGAAATCATGTCTAACTTTTTTGCTACAGCAAAAAACTCTCGTATAAAATTACATCTCAATTTTGAGTTTAGAATTCGAGTTTGCTATAGTAAAAAAGTCTCAGAAATCACATCTAACTTACAGTAAAAAACTCTCAGAAATCATGTCTAACTTTTTTGCTACAACAAAAAACTCTCGTATAAAATTACATCTCAATTTTGAGTTTAGAATTCGAGTTTGCTATAGTAAAAAAGTCTTAGAAATCACATCTAACTTATAGTAAAAAACTCTCAGAAATCACGTCTAACTTTTTTGCTATAGTAAAAAACTCTCGTATAAAATTATATCTCAATTCGAATCAGCAAACTAAACGGACATGTGCTGCAGATTTTCAGTTATGGGAATAGTCACTTTAGACAGTTTAAAAAGAGAAAGAAGAGGCTTTTGGTACAAGAGGAAACTGTGCCAACATTGTTCTTTCCTTATTTTTTAAAAAGGTAAAGAGACAATGCTTTTGAGATAAAGTTTCACTAGAGTCAAGGAATAACTATGCCATTATCGAAGTTTTTTCTGCGGACTTTCTTCCACTATTTGATCGCATACACGAATATAATTTGAGTGATCTCGTTGACAATACAGGTTGTATAAAGTGGTCAGATGTCTCAAACGTGAAGAGCTTGCAGGCTGGGAGATGCTACCTAAAGGGGCAGGATAGCTTTTTTCTTTCTTTCTTTCTTTCTATAATGTATAAACATGATCATGTTTGTTTCAACTATCCGAATTGTTGCGTAAGATTCAAACCGTAATTTAATATTTAAATTGATGTTTGGTAGAGAATAATTTAAGGACAATTCAAATCATTAACAATAATTCAAACCATCGATTTTAAAATTTACCATCTCCCTAAATTCTAACAATTCTTATTTTCTATAGTGCAAATAATTCTGATTTTACTTTTTTTTCTCTCTTTAATTTCAATCTTAACAATGTAATTTCATCGTTTTAATTCCGATTGAGATGTTTTTTTTTAATGTGTTCATAATGAATAAATGAACAAATCCTCATCCATATTGCATATTTTTTGATGTCATTTACAATGAAATTTTATAAGATTTGTTACAAAACTCTAATTATAGTTTTCAACACTTTATCTAAATACAGTTCTCATTTTATTCCCAATTCAAATTATAATTTATTTGCATATCTAAATATCGGTTCAAATTAAATTTTTATGAGATAAAATACTGCAACAATATAACTTGAGTTATGAAATGAACGAGGCTTAAGTGTACACTAATTTGGTATTCCAACAAGTTAAATAATTCTTTGGTATTGAGTTTATCTCTCTTTTGCGTTAAACAAGTCCAACTGTCAAGTATGTTATTTTAATTCAAAACCCAACTCAGCTGCATCATTAACAAGTTAGTTTTCAATTCTAAACTCGAATCGGTGAAATTAATGGAGCCTTAAATTGCATGTACAAATCACTTATTAATGCTCATGCATGTGTAAGAAAAAGAAACTACACGAGGAAAAGAAATTATACGGAAATAAATAAAAACTAGCTCCCAGGAGGGCCCCTCCATTAACTGATCATCGTCCCCCCCTTTTTTTTTTTTTAATCATAATTAATCTTTTTCAAGCGCATATAAACAGCATTATTCTTATTTGAAATTCAACATCAAAATATAATTATTCTAAGGTGGGATACTCCTATTATAAGGATTACTAGCATTAACTGGAATGAGGTGCAATTTAAGCATTCGTTTGGATCGCCTATTGTATTGAAATGTTCATTCAACTTAAATGTTTGCATTCAAATGTTGAATTTAAATTGTGTATTCAAATGAAGAGTAATGCTAAATACAGACTCTTTTACAAATGTTAGGCTAATCTTTTAACATGCGTCATTTCTATTTTTTTTAAACTAACCAACTTAATAACAATTCACTCTCCTTACATTAAGAATCGCCTATTCAAACGAAGAGAAATGCATGTTTGAATAGTTTTTCTTAAAAGTTAGCATTTGAATAGTGTAAAGGTATTTAAAAAAAAAAAAAAAAGTTTGGGACGGATTTCCAAAAAAGTCAAAAATTTGATATTTGCATTTGAGTTGAATAGTTATGGAATAGTAATAAAACATAAATTTTTGCATTCTAACAATTGTATAGCCAAATGCACGTATAGGCGTGGGCTTCATGAACACAAGTAAAACAACTCCTTAAACTGAGCAACAAAAAGCAGAAACTTCTGATATGGGGCCTTCGAGCAAAGCCCATGAGACTCGACTGCCTCTCAGCAAAGCCAACAAAAACCACCGACTTTGATGGCTAGCGGTAATAGAGTACCATAGTGAGTTTATGATCATAGATTTGAATGTTGGGTATTAGAATTTGAAGACTTATTTTCTACGAGTCTAGTACTCGATTTACTTGAGATTACGCCCCCACGTAATCTTACAATTAACACATTCGGTGGGATTGAAGTGATTCGAAGAATAAAGTCTGTTTGTTGCGCCATCAATGGACATTCATGTCAACGTTTAGGATCTTTTTAGTAACACACATAAGAAAGTATGCTAATGTTGGTCATCCTCTCCCCATACTTTTCTTTTACCAGAAAAAGAAGAGAGCCAACAAAAAAAAAAAAAAAAAAAAAAAAAATGTGAGTATTCAGTATCCCTATAACCAAATTGGCAAAGACATAATGGAGTTGTTGATTGTGAAAGGCATGTTTGCTACATCAGATCAAGTATCAAACACAAAAACAATGCCGTGTCTACCACTTAGTTATTATACGTCAAGATCTATCATTTTCAAACACTCTCTCTTCTCATCTACCTTATCATTTGAAACACGCACCCTCCAAAATTTTCAACAAAAACAGGAAAATGGCCCAAACATGAAACGTGTTGTGGTGCAGATCCAATGACCCATGACTTGACCCCATATGGTATAAAAATAAAAATTAAAAAAAGTAATAATGCTCTGTTACTTGATAATTTGTTAATCTTCCTGATAATTTGTTTAATCTTCCCACATAAATGAAATATGATTCAGATTTCCAAATTTTGTCGGTCCATTACATCATCATCATCATCATCATCATCATGTAATGGGTTATGTTTGGTGTTGCTCACAATTTTCTCTGACTTTGCCCTTTCTAAATCTTTGACTCTTATTCCCTAAGGAAAGTGAATTTATTTGGATACAAGATATAAATATAAATATATATATATACACACACACACACACATACATACAATATAGCCAATCTTGTTTAATGAGCATGTTGGGTTGGATTGGGTCAACCTTTTATATCTACCACAAACTTAATCTAGCAACTGAGGTTGAACTAGAAGCAACTTTTGGTCTAATATCCTAGACACACAGTTTTGAGTACATTGATTAACAATTTATTCTATTCTATTACCATTGTTATATGAATGGTTTTGATTTAATAGGCCCCGTTCATTTCGCTGATTCGAGTTTAGAATTCGAGTTTTGCTACAGTAAAAAGTTCTCACAAACAATCACATTTAACTTTTTTGCTACAGTAAAAAATTCTCACATAAAATCACATCTCAACTCGAATTAAAAACTCGAATCAGCGAACTAAACGGGCCCCAGCTCTGAACGGACAAAACCCATGTTGCACATTAATTATAGGATTACTTTTTGAGGCATTGAAAAATAATTTCATGACTTTTTGCATAGTCAGGCCGATGTGAATCTTATCTTATTGGAAGAAAATTACAGAAAGAGAAAAATTCGGTTAAAGCCGGCCTTTAGATTCTGGAACATGCTGACCTTAATATATTGGTTAGGTATATATTTATTAATAAATTAAAAAAAAGAAAAGAAAATATAGGTAAACATCTAATATGCATGCTTTATTATATAAACTGCATAGATCATGACGGTTCATGGATCAGAAAAAAGATACTGTCAGGTCTAACAAGTTCCAGATATTAACGTTTATCTCAGCATTATCTAATTATTCGGCTATTAAACTATTGTCTTGCTCCATATTAATCAGCTATAATATATATATATATATATTTATATGTAATATGGGCTATTTTGTACATAATAAAAGTATTAGCTACAGTAAGAGACTAATTCCATTAGATACGATGTTTAAAGACGTATAAAACTTTCAATAGTTTGAAAGTTTGAAAGAGTGCTTATAGTTGGCTATAAACAAATAAATAAATGGTCTAGAGTCCTACCCATGTTAACAAAGAAAATTCTCAGTTCTACACATTTGTCTGCTCAAGGTGTTAATAAAAAATAAAAAAGATTCATAACTAACCCATGAAAAAAAAAACAAGAAATAAAAAAATAAAAACAGGAAACAATTTTTTCTTAGGAGAAAAACAAAAAATAATAATAATAAGTGCAGAAAAATACAAGCAGGTGATATGGGCCAGATGAACGTCCTACCTCTGGCACAAATGTCAGAAGCACAATTATATAACTAGTTTTTATAACTTGTACGAACAAATCACCAAATTTGTTGTCACAGTTCAAATGGTACAACTTTGCGGGGAAACATTTTGTTGTTTTCCTAGCAATACTGTTTTAAACTTCTCTTCCACACCATTCAGGGATTACCATTCAGATGGGTCGCATTCATACCAGATAGGTTGCATGTGGCAATCAATTCAACTATTTCTCTCTTTTTATTATTATTTTTTTTAACTACCATTTCTTCAACAAAAAAAAAAAAAAAAATTTCCTTTTGTTGGTTCGTTGGTTTTAATAGAAAACAATTAAGTCCTAATCAAAATTAAAGAAAAAATGAGGGTTGTGTTTGATTTGTCCTTATTTTCTCAATGTTGCTTTCAAGTTACCTTTGGGGAACACTTTTAAAAAAAAAAACCCAATTAAAAAATAAAAGGGAAAGAAAAACAACAACAACAACATCAAATCAGTCATTTTCCCAACACATATACATCAAAGACTCGTGGGATTTGGATGGTTTCTATTATGGGTGGGAAGGTGGGGTTTTGGAAAAGCTTAATAGGAACTCTAATATTGCATCACCATAGATGGAGAAAACGACAATCCATGTGAGCGTCTGACTATAATGTGATATTCTTTCTTTCTAAAGTTGAGGGTGACCAATCAAGATAAGAATCCCGAAGTAAAGAAAAATGTTTAGCTTGTGATAGTCCCCGACTAGGATAAATCCACGGCTATAAATTGGTTTTGTACTTCTTGGTTGTGTAATTGTGCATATCATACCTTTCACAATTAGGGTCGTTCATAAACTCGTAAAACTCGCAGACCCAACCCACTCATCCAACTCAATCTGAAAAATACAATTTATAGTATTAAATTTTTTTTCTGCCCATTCAATGTCTGGCCCGAAATTTTAAAACGGGGGTGTGGGTTGGGCTTATAATGGCCCGTACACCTCAACCCAACCTGCGCTCTAACTTGCCTCATCTAATATCTAACCCTAGGCAGACTACTCATTTCTATTATCTAGTTTCTTCATGTTTGAATTAAGCCTATATGTTTGCTTTATGTTAAGACTAATTTATAAGTGTAGACTAATTTATGTTTGATGTTGGATGAACTACTTTGTTTCGTGTTAGATGTTGGATTGAACTTTAAATTTCTATCCGTTTGAATGTTGAAGTTATTATTTCTATTTGATGATGAACTTTGAATTTTTTATTGAACTTTGAGTCTTTAATTCTTTGAATGTTAAAACTGACCACTCAACCCACCCCGCACCGTCCCAACCCAACCCAAGCATCATTGAGTTGTGAAATTTTTCTAACATCATTGGAGCCAAATATGTGTAACCCGCACTCTTTGGGGTGGGAGAAAAAAAAAATCTTACCACGCACTAACCCAACTTATGAACAGCCCTATTCACAATCCGTTGGGTTCTTCACACACTTTTTTCTCTCTCTATTTTTTTTAAGGGCTCTACATGTCGCATATAGGAATGTGGTGTGAACTTGTGATTATGGAAAGTGATTATACTTATATATACACACCCGTATATATGCTCACATGTACAAGTGATTATGGCTCTCCATGGCTACCTAATTGCATGCCATTAACAATTGAGTGAGGTAGTGCATTTGCCCTTGTTAATGCATGCAATTAGGCAGACATTTATGTATCGTGATTTTGTAGTTGTAACATGAAGTGAGGTAGTGCAACAAGAGTTAATTGAGTTTAGGTGATTAATTAATAATTGTAGTTGTTTAATTTTATGTTAGGTCCAAATTTGGATAATTATAATGAAAATATTTTGCAAAAGGTTATGTGCAATACCGCTAAGGTATAGAGATAAAGGTTCTTCGTTTGGGGGAGTTAAGGCCTATTCACTTTGTAGGTTCGAATTGTGTTGAACATTTGAATTTGAAGTTAAATGTTGGTTTTTTATAATTTGAACTGGCATTGATGTGCAAAATTTAAATAGAGAATAAATTTTGAATTAGTGTTTTATTACATTATTAGAATTAAAGATTTTTAAAATGTAAAAAATACTCAGTAAACAAATAAAAAATTTTCAAAAAAATTACATAAATTAAAAAATCTTCACAAATTGGGGTTTCCCTTTCAATTTTCTACTGTTTTAGAGAACTTTATATTTAGTTTCCTTTCTGTTTCTTAAGGTACTTTGAATTTTTTTTTAATCAAAATATGAATTTATATATTAAATATGAAAGTTATACTTATATTTAATGAAATAAATAATTAAGCGTATATTTTCTAAAAAAAACTTAAAATACAAAGATAAAGAAGAGGTATGACTAAAAAAAAAAAAAAAACTCTCCCCGCCAATGATCTCCATGTTTGGCATGGCTTTGGTTTCACCATGCACCATTGAGCGAGACCTCGTCGATCACCACCATGCATGGCCGCCATGAAATGTTCCAGTTGTCGCTTATCATCAATCGGACATTGGATATGCCTGAGCCAAGGCTCGGACCAAGACCCAACTCAAGCTCGGACTCGTCTGCGCTTGGCGAATCCTCAGAGTAGAGAACCGCGTTGTTCTCCTTGGACAGACACCGTCGACGACATCGACCACTTTGCCAAAACCTGCAATTTAAAATTGTTTTTTTTTTTTTTTTCCTTTTGTTTATTCTGGGTTTGGTGGGTACTTTTTTCTAGATGGATTTTGTATTTGTTTAATTATTGGTTTTTGTTTTGTATTTTAAGGACATTTTGATCGAAAGAAAGCATGAATCAAGCATAACGTAAAATGAATTAATTTTGCATAAATTTTAATCAGTTAATTTAATTACCAGTATTTTTAACCTAAAAAACTTTATTACTTTTAATTTCATTAAATAGACAAATAATAAAAATCAAATGACTTAATAGAAAAGTCTTATTAAAGAAATATGTTATAATACATGCTCACTCAGAACTAATATGTCTGTAATATGAGTATGCTTGCCCCGTTCATTTCGCCGATTCGAGTTTAGAATTTGAGTTTTGCTACAGTAAAAAGCTCTCAGAAACAGTCACATCTAACTTTTTTGCTACAGTAAAAAGCTCTCATACAAAATCACATCTCAACTCGAATTACAAATTCGAATCAGCGAAGTGAATGGATGTATTAGGATTTGGAGACCCAATTGTTTGAATTTGCAAATTGAGACCCAAATGTAAAATATCAACGTTTGGAAGCCTTAGGTACAAAAAACCCTTTAAACAATCCATTTTTTTTATAGTGTTTATTAACTTTAAAAATAAAAAATGGCTAAGTAACTAAAATGCTAGTATAACCCATTAATGAAATCTTTAAATCTGATCAAAATCACATTAAATTAAAAAAGTATGCAGAATAAACAGTTTATAATATAGATAACAGTTAAAAATGGATAATTATAAATAGTTCATTTTATTAATCCTAAAAAAGTATCTCTTATTTTAATTCAAAGGAAAACAAAATAAAAAATAACTTAAGATAGCCTTTTTTTTATTCCTTCGTTTACAACATGTCGGTTTTGGCAAGTTCTTTTTTTCTTTTATTATTTGTCAAAGTGAACAAATGAACAAGGGGCAAAAAAGATACTTTTGTGATAAGATGAAAAAATAGTCTACCATCAATGCTTAATTTTAAACTATTAAATCTATATTTGAAACTGACAGTTTTATAAACTTTTTACTTATCGAACGACGTTTAACAAAAAAATATTTATACCTTCAACCGACACATGTAAATAGTTAGAGAATACATAAGAACGCGTGACAAATCACTCTAAAAAACTCGACAAAATAATCATATAACTTCAAGAAAAAAAGTGCCTCCTCACAACAGGAGGAGTTACAGTGACCAAACCCAGGCGGCTGTTTACGAAGAATAAAAAACAAATGTATTATTGTAGAGTATGCCTGCCATAAAATTTCAAATTTTTTCTTTTTAAAACTGAGGAAAACACTCCTTTTTTCTTATTTTATTTTTGACATCAATTCTTTTTTTTTTTTTCAAAAAAAAAGAAAAAAACACTCATTTTTCTTATTTTTTTATCTTGTCATTTACGATAACATACTCTCAATCTCAAGACTCATCGATCATAATTTGATAAGGATTTTAGGCCTTTCTTAAGCAAAGGATAGTAACTTCTTCTTCTCTTCTTCCTCTCTCTTTTTTTTTTTTTTGTGCGTTTTTTCTTTTTTATATTTTTTTAGGGATTGCCAAACGTGATTAATTCGTGTTTGGTAGAAGTGGAATAAAGCTACACATGAGATATATGGGGAAATCTCCTTCAAATAATTATTCAACTATGGAATCTAACTTTTCGATTATGCTAAATTTAGTAGATGCTACATGATTAAAACAATCCCTTTTTATAGATGAAGTAGTTTTATTTTTCAAATATTATTTTTCCAATTTCTAATTATATTAGAGGAAAAAAATGCATTTAAAAAAAGAAAAAAAAAGACAATGGATATCAGGAGTTTACGAATTTTTGAATGATATTAGGAACTAGAATTAAGGAAAAAAGAAAAACTTATAACAGGATAATCTCTAAAAATAAATACTGCTTTGTTCGTGTATTAAAGACCGTAATCTTTCAACTGTTTGAAAAAAAGAAAAAAGAAATTGTAGGGTGGATATAATTTTCTTTTTCAGTTTTTCCTCCTAAAAAGATCGAAAGTGAAACATAATTGAATGTTAGCCATTAGAAATTTTAACAAAATAAACTAAAAAAATCACATTCTGCCTTAATAGATTTTTATAGCTGTAGTTTCGATTTTTTTTAATTAAAAAAGAGCGTTTTTGTTTTTTAGTTCATTTAAAATCTAAAGTTAATTCATTAGAATTTGCGACGGGACAATGAATTTATTTTACGTTTGGGAAAATGTTATGTCAACTATTATGCCAAATGAGTGAGTGGTGGTGCTTAAATTCACCTCTTTTTCATAATTTGTTTCTCTTATATTTTCGAATAATTCTCTTAAATTTTCCTCTCCTATATTTTCGAATAATTTGTGACTCTTTAATTTTTAGAAAAACACTCTCATGCATGTTATTTATTTATTTTTTTTTCCATTTGACAATTTAGTTCTTAAATTTTATGAAATTGTAACAATTAACAACAATTGTTAAGATGTTAAAGTTTAAGGGAATGACAATACTTTTTAGCACCTATATTCCGTTTTTTTTTTTGGATTTAGCACTTTCATCTTTATTTTTTCCCTTGAAATTTAGTCTTCAAATTCATAAATAACAACAATTAACTTCAATCGTTAACAGATTTTAAATGTATACGGAATAACAATAATTTTTTAGTACATGTGACTAATAACTTCAATCGTCAATAATTAATAGTAATTACTTTTTCAAAACTAGTCCCTAACTTAGTCATACAATTCTTAAAAATTTAAGTCCAGTTCCACTTTCAAAAAAAAAAAAAAAAAACTCCAATTAATGATTAAAGTTGATCACTACACTTTTAAAAATACAAGGATTGCATTACCAAGAAAATAAGTATAAGGACTAAATTTCCAAAACATAAAAACTTAAGGGATAAAAGTGCTAAAAACATTTTTTTTTAAGGAGAGGTATTTTGCCATAATTAAACAACCACGCCTCGGAAAAATAATACTATTTCAGCTGAAGTGGCAGATCCGAAACGACGCCGTTGACCTTGTCCACATCAACCATTAGGCATTACCTTGACAAAACTGGCAATTTTTTTGCACCCAAACCATTTCTCTCTCTCCGAGTCTCGCACTTGCTCTGCCTTTCACCGTTTCGCGTTGCGAAACTGTCTCTCTCTCTCTCTCTCTCTCTCTCTCTCTCTCTCTCTCTCTTGTAATCGCGAGTTCGTCGCACGAAATCTCTGGATTTAGCCAAGCCAATCTCCTTTTCCTTCGATCCCAATTTGCCCTAATTTATATCTCGCGGTTCGACGATAAATCGGTTTCCCAAATCTTTTTTCTTTTGTTTTTCCAGCCAAGCCCTAGACTTACGACCCTTTACCAAATTCCGATAATGGGTCCGCGATTTCCCTCGGTTAATCGAAGATCTGGGACCTGATCTGGGGCTTTATTCGGCTCGAATTTCGCGAATCTAGGGTTTCTCTGTTGAATTCGACTCCGAATTGATGTTTCTTTTCAAGGACGTGGTTGCGATCGATTCAGAAATCAAGGAAGATGGAGGGCTATGCATGGGTCGGGAGGTGAGAAGTGGAAACGGAGTCGGCACATGTGGCCGGTCCCTAATTCGACCGCGACGACTGTAGTTGTGAACGATTCAAACACTCTCGATTTCTTCTGCAAAGTAAATACCCCTTTTTGTTGGGTTTTCCGAAGTCATCGTTTCAGTTATTCCGGTTCTGTGGTTAATTTCTTCGCCGCTCTTGAATTAGTGGGATTTTAGTTTCTCTTCCCTCTATGGGTTTGCCCTTTTTGTGATTTTGATTGGTTATGATGTTTTCCTTCAATTTATCCTTTTAATTGGATGTTTTTCTTTCGGTTTTTGGGTTATTTGTTGTTAATTGATCTCAGTCTATAGATTTAAAACCGCGTTGTGCCTATATGGGTTTTTCATTTTCTTGGGTTCAATATGGTGACTTTTGTTTTCTAAATTTTGATGGTTCAAATTGTAGATTTGGCTATGTTTGATTCCCTCTGGTTCGTGAAGTTGCTTTGTGACTCATTTCTCAAATCTCTTCCCGTCTTTTGTTTTCGATTTAGGTGGTTAAATTTATTCGATGATTGCATTTCTACTTTTGTAGAACGCCTGAGGCGCACAAGTGCATAATTTCTTACTTTGGTGATGAATGTGTATGAAAATTTGTTAGTTCTAAGAAGTTGACATTGCTTTTATCATTTTTGAAACCATTTTAGTGGATTCTGTTTGCCTAATGGGACAATCTTTTTAGTTGAGATGATTTTGACAATAAATAAGGTTTGTTTGCTTTTCCAATGTGCCTCTATAATGAAAGTGAATATTTGTTTAGCTATTTGGTCGGTTTGTTTACGGGTTTCTTTCTGGGATTTGTTGCAGTATTTCAGTTTGTTAACTTGGTTATGATGCACGAGCCGTTTGGGCAATTTAAATATATAGCAAACATTAGTTTTATTTTTCGGCTTTATGTTTAGCATCTGCTTCTTATGTTTCCCCCCGTGGATACTTTGAAGGGACAAGGCCTCTCAAATCATTCATCCTTCATATAGATCACCTCTACCTTTGAAAACGGTTTAGAATTCCTGGGTGTGCTTGAATTCTGATCTCCCCTCACTGTGTAGAGTATTGTTATGTTTTCCGCTCGTATTTTTATGCCTTAGAAAGTGGTGTACCGGTTTTTTAATAGATGGCACAATTGAGATCTTGGTTATTTTTGTTGTTTTCTCCATTATTCTGTGTGCTCTACAGACATACATTGTTTTGAGATTTTTATTTGTGTCCGAAACATGAAGTTCATCAGAACACCAGTTCTGCAAATTCTGAATTCGCCTTTTCCTTATTGCATTGCATTACTTGAATGATAAATATCTAATCTACCGTGTTTTAACTGAGAGCCTTTCCTTGTAACAGGATGGACGCAAAATTCGAGTTGGTGATTGTGCACTTTTCAAGCCACCTCAGGAGTCTCCACCTTTCATCGGAATAATTCGTAGGCTGACATTAGACAAGGAGGACACCCTCAGTTTAGGTGTAAATTGGCTTTATCGACCTGCTGATATAAGACTTGCAAAAGGGATCTTGCTAGAAGCTGCCCCAAACGAGGTCTTTTATTCCTTTCACAAGGATGAGATTCCCGCTGCATCATTACTCCATCCCTGTAAAGTCGCATTTCTTCGTAAAGGTGTTGAACTTCCTCCAGGGATATCCTCATTTGTATGCAGACGAGTGTATGATATTGAGAACAAGTGTTTATGGTGGTTAACTGACAAAGATTATATTAATGTGAGTATCATTATTTTTTTCCATTCTATTGCTTGTGGATTGTAATTAATTAATTCGTCTCATAGTCTTGATCTTTCCTTGTTTGCAGGAACGACAAGAAGAAGTAGATCATCTATTAGACAAGACAAGACTAGAAATGCATGGGGCAGTGCAGTCAGGAGGCCGTTCTCCAAAACCCTTGAATGGTCCGTCGTCAGCACCGCAATTGAAATCTGGCTCTGATAGTATACAAAATAGCACATCCTCTTTTTCTTCGCAGGCTAAGGGAAAGAAGAGGGAACGGGGTGACCAGGTCTCTGATTCCGCTAAACGTGAGCGTTTATCTAAGACGGAGGATGGCGATTCAGGTCAATTCAGGCCTGAAAATATGTTAAAGTCTGAAATTGCCAAAATAACTGACAAAGGAGCGCTTGTGGACTTTGCTGGGGTTGAGAAGTTAGTCCAGCTCATGCAACCTGACAGTGCCGATAAGAAGTTAGATTTGGCTGGCAGAATAATGCTTGTTGATGTAATAGCAGTCACTGACAGATATGATTGTCTTGGACGATTTGTTCATCTTAGGGGTTTACCTGTACTGGATGAATGGCTTCAAGAAGTCCATAAGGGGAGGATTGGTGAGGGCAGCAGCCCCAAAGAAAGTGATAAATCTGTTGAGGAATTTCTTTTAGCATTACTTCGTGCACTTGATAAGCTGCCTGTAAATCTTCATGCCCTTCAGACTTGTAACGTGGGCAAGTCTGTCAACAACTTGCGCAGTCACAAAAATTCTGAAATTCAAAAGAAGGCTAGAACTTTGGTGGACACATGGAAGAGACGCGTTGAAGCTGAGATGAATATGAATGATGCAAAATCTGGAGCAGGTCGTGGTGTTTCATGGCCTAACAAGCCTGCTTCTTCTGAAGTTTCTCATGTTGGGAGCAGACGAGTGGGAAATTCTGCTGAGGTTGGCTCGAAGAGCTCCATTGTACAACCTTCTGTCTCTAAAACTCAAGTTAAGCCTGGTACTGGGGACGCTGTTTCCAAATCATCTGCATCTCCTGGTTCTACTAAACCGGTGAATGCATCAGTGGGTAGCCCGAAGGATCAAAACTTCAGAATGTTAGTTGGTGCCGGTTCCTCAGAACTTCCTTTGACACCAATTAAGGAGGAAAAAAGTAGCAGTTCTAGTCAGTCCCAGAACAATAGCCAGTCGAGTGATCATGCAAGGAGCTCAACTGCGGGTTCTGTGAGTGCGAATAGAGTCTCTAGCAGTGCTTCACGTCATCGGAAGTCGAGCAATGGCGTTCAGGGGTCGTCTATCTCAGGAGCTCAGAAGGAAAGTGGGCCTGGAAAAGTTAGTACGCCAAGTAGAAGTCTAAATTCCGAAAAACCATCAATTACTGGAGTATCCCATGAGAAACTTGCTGATGACCATGGAAGTAGTCGACTTATCGTAAGGTTGCCAAACACTGGTCGGAGCCCTGCAAGAGGTGCCTCTGGAAGCTCTTCTGAAGATCCTGTTGCTACTTCAGGTAGAGCTTCTTCGCCTGCAGAAAAGCATGATAACCATGATAAAAGAACGAAAGGCAGAAATGATGCTGTTCGTACTAATGTTTCATCAGATGTGAACTCAGATTTATGTCAGGGCAGGGATGGTGGGATTGAAGAGGGTAATGTGCTCCCTGCTTGTGGAGATCAACAAAGGGCTGGTGAAGATGGTGAAAAACCAACAGAAGCACCTAAAGTGGCGGGTTCTTTTTCGAAAATGATGTCCAGATCAGGGAAATCATACGAGGCGTCTTTAAGCTCGATAAATGCTCTTATTGAAAGCTGTGCCAAGATTTCTGAAGCTAGTGCTTCTGGTTCTCCAGTGGATGACGTAGGGATGAATCTGCTTGCTAGTGTGGCTGCCGGAGAAATGTGTAAATCGGATAACGTGTCACCATCAGGTTCTCCTGCAAGAAATCCATCTACGCCTGAGGGATCAACCTCAGGCAATGATGGCAAGTTGAAACAACTAACTGAAGATGTTGCTCAAGGCCAATGTCAGCCTATTGGTGGGGCTAGTGGTAGTACTCTTTCGGAGCATGGTATTGCTAGTGATCTGTCACATGTCAAAAGCGAATCAAGAAACCCTTTTAGTGGCGCACCAACTAATGATTCTGGTGACAGTAAGAGCGCTTCACCTGCTCTTGTGGAAAGAGCAGGGGATTCTAGAGCGCCTTTGGATGGTTCTTCGAGTTCACAACAGCATGTAGAGACTCCAATCGTTTCTGATCTCAAACGTGGTGATTCTGGGGATGTTTCCGTAACCACAACTGCTAATAAAGAAGGTTATTCAGATGCTGAGGGAGCTTACCAGTTTCATGAGCAAAGAAAACTTGGGGTTCATAGGACAAAAGGCATCAATATGCCTGATTCTAAATTGAAAATACCAAGTCCTTCATCTGATGAAGATAAGAAAGTGGATTACGCAGATGAGCGAACAGTAGAGAACAGTGAACCAGTGGTATCAGAAGCAGCCTCTGGGAGTGCAAAAGTCGAGAAGGAAAATGAAAAATCGACATGCTCTTCTTCAGAAATGGGTGGGGACGATCAGAATGCTAACAAGGAGTCAAGTAATGACGTAGTAGCAGATCAGAAGCCACCTCTTATGGCAGTAAGTCACTCAGAGTCCAAGGAGGGGAAAACTGAGGATCCTATGGTACGCTCTGGTTCTGGAAATACTTTGGACATGGAATGCAAGGTTGAAAAGGTTGATGATGCAAAGGCTGGAGGTCTAACTGAGCAGGCAGATAGACAAACAGGGGATTTCTGTTCTTCGGCTTCAGATCATGACAATGAACGTGGTCGGGAGAACCTGGAAACAAAAGATTCTATTGCTCCTTCAGCTGGTCCAGCTCCCCACATTGAGTTACCCACACCCACACTTACTGCGCATGAAGATGAACACTCAGAGAAATCTAGCAGGCTTAAGATGGATGGTTTAGAATCAGGCAAGACTGAGGAACAGCAAGTTTGCAATACGAATACATCTGGGCCGGATGCCACTGTGAAATTGGACTTTGATTTAAATGAAGGTTTCCCTCCTGATGATGGGAGTCAAGGGGACCTTGTGAAAACAGGCGATCCTGGAAGTTCATCCGCTATTCATTTGCCGTGCCCTTTACCTTTTCAAAATTCTTCTATTTCTGGGGGCTTCCCTGCTTCAATTACTGTGGCTGCACCTGCTAAAGGAGCATTTAATCCTCCAGAAAACTTATTGCGCAGTAAAGTTGAACTTGGATGGAAAGGTTCGGCAGCCACCAGTGCATTTAGGCCGGCGGAACCCAGAAAGAACTGTGATATAGGTGATTCCACTGTTAGCAAAAATGTTCGTACTCCTTTGGACTTTGACCTGAATGTTGCAGATGAAAGAGCTTTAGAGGATGAGTCCGGGCCTCCTGATCGTGGTGCTGGTGCTGGAGGACTTGATCTTGACTTGAATAGAGTTGATGAGAATCCTGACGTCGGGCCTTTCTCTGCTAGCAACAATTCGAGGTTGGAAATTGCTTCTTTGCCAACTAGATCATCACTATCTAGTGGTTTGTCTAACGGTGGAGGTAACGTTTCTAGAGACTTTGATTTAAACAATGGGCCTGGCCTTGATGAAGTTGGCACTGAAGCAGCACCTCGCGTCCAGCCTATCAAAAGCAACATGCCAATGCCTCCAGCAGGACCTGTTCCTGGGATAAGAATGAACAATCCGGAATTTGGGAACTTCTCGTCATGGTTCCCTCCTGGCAATACATTTTCAGCTATCACCGTCCCACCGATTTTTACAGCTAGGGGAGAGCAGAACTACGTTGCTCCAGCTGGTTCTCAGAGGGTCATGTGTCCTCCTACCGCTAGCACCTCATTTGGTCATGAGATTTACAGGGGACCAGTGCTCTCGTCCTCTCCTGCAGTGGCATTTCCACCAGCTTCCCAAATTCCATATCCCGGATTCCCTTTTGAAACCAGTTTTCCTCTGTCTTCAAACTCCTTTTCTGGCTCACCAGCATATATGGATTCTACTGGTGGGGCAGTATGTTTCCCAAACATTCCCTCATCTCTGGTCGGGCCTGCGGGTATGGTATCTTCACCTTACCCTCGTCCCTTTGTGATGAACCTTCCAGGGGGTGCCAGTAACATCGGTCCTGATGGTAGGAAATGGGGAAGTCAGGGTTTGGACCTTAATGCAGGTCCGGGGGGGATAGATACAGAGCGGAGAGATGAGAGATTGCCTTCAGGGTTGAGGCAGCTTTCTGTTCCCAGTTCACAAGCCATTGTAGAGGAGCAGATAAAGAGGTATCAGGTTGGAGGTGTATTGAAGAGAAAGGAGCCCGATGGTGGACTTGATGCGGTAGATAGAATCAGCTACAAGCAACCTTCATGGCAGTAGGATTGTGGTTCAATGATTACAACCGCAGAACATCTTGAGGCCTGGTGAGAATTTATTTCCTTTAGTCCGTATGTATGAGTGATTGCCGACTTGTTTAAGCCGAAATTGTCTTTGCTATATTCATCAATACATTCATGGCAAGTTATTCACCTGTAATTGTTAAAAACAGTTTTCCAATCACCTCTGTAGTTTCTGAAAGTAATTTAGTATTTTTATGTCAAAAAACCTGAAGATAGTCTTGTTTTGGAGCAAAATCATTAGTTGCTTATCTGAGTGCTTTCCTCGACAAGAGTAGTGTGGCTTCATTTTTTCGTATGGAATAATGCCCTTGCGCATGTTATAGGTTGTAAATCTACTCCAGTGCTTTTAACAGAGTGTGGATGCATAAAGTTAACAAAATTACACCCTTCACCATTTTTTTCCTTTTCGATGTTAACCCCTTCATTGCCAACCTTTTGCAGCTCTTCGAGATGATTGTATTGTCAGAAGCACTCGGATATGTTTAATTTAACGATCAGAGAATTTGGAGGCGAGGCCTGAGCGCTCATTTCCCTGAACACTGCCATACCACCTCTAACTTTGGAAAATTGTTAGGGCCCTGGAATCAGTCGTATTAAATCGAATCTTTTCTGACAGATTGGCCTCTGCAGATAAGTTTCTCCCCTGTAGATATCTAACTCAAGAAAAACATCTTGCTGTGCTGCCTAGAAACTAAGGAATTTGGTGCGCTATGTAAGGACAATGCTCATTCAGGTACATGACAACCCCGATCCTTACCCGGTTCATTTTATAGGAAAGGATTGTATGTATGAACCGTCCGGGCTGAGGCCGGGCATGTATCTTCTGTCAATTTTTTTTTCTTCCCCCTTCCAGTTACCAAATATAGTTATTTACTTTAGTCATGACTGCCGAATTTTGTTACTTTAATCATTCTGGTTATTGATATTTGCACAGGCTGCCGTGTATTTTGTACGTTCCTTTTGTATTATAAGTTATAGCCAGAATCGGAACCTTTCTCGCAACTTAGAGGAAATTTTGGACAGGCCTTTGCGTTTGGTGCAATTTGACCCCTTTATGTTCGTGAAAATGTCTCTTTGCCGTGGTCTAGATTGTACGTTTCTGTAGATCTTAAATGAATAATAAAAAAAAAAAAAAAAAGGCAGATGAGAGTGTGGCTGTGTGGACGATCACCCACCAAACCTTTTCCCGTGTCTTGAGTTCAGCTTTCCTCTTACAGATAGATCATGGATGTTTTGCAATATCTTCATATTTGTATTGCTGCTCTTTTTTCAACGTTGTATACTTTTTCACGAGTATCGTGTCTATATATAAAAGGTCCTGCAGTGCGGCTGGGTTCATTTTTCTATCATGAAATGGGTTAACTTTTTCTGTTTTTGCGCCAAGAAAATGGACAACTTGAAGTCCGTTACCTAATTGGTTGAAATTCAAGTGAAAATACCTAAAGTCGATACGCGCTTACGGTACTCAACCAACGCATTAACTAGGTGAAGTTTAGGAAACTTACGGTACTCAAGAGACATCGACTCTTATCTCAATTTTTATACTAATTTAAGTGTTGTTATTTTTTTATTAATACAAATCTATTGAAGTGATAATTTTTTATACACTCATCAAGGAATGACTGCTAAGTTGGCACAAAAATTAGTGGCTGTAGCATTTTTCTTTTTCGGCTAGGATCTCGGGGACGTCTGGAAGAGGGATTCGTGTCATGATCTTATAAAAAAATACACGTAAAACGAGAATAATTTTAAATTTATGAATCAAATGTTCTGGACATCTCTAGACACTTGAAGCATGAAGCCTACTAAAAAGTCCCAATCCCGAGGTCCCTTTTATCTGCATGTTTAATACACCATTATTGGCATTTTTCTATATACAAGACCACAAAGCTTTTTACGATAAATTTAAATTTAATACAAATATGACAATTTACAACATAGCACTTATTATGAAGAAAAAATAAAAAAAATCAATTCTCGCAAAACCACGTTTATCGATATGTCGACACGCATTATAGCTCGTGTAACTGGGCAGAGTCAAAATCAAAAACAGATTTAAAATTCCACTTCATGTGCTATGGACGTTTAGTGTCGGTAAGGGGATTACTTTCTGCGGGTGTCAAATAATTTATAGCAGATTTCAGCCAAAAAAAAAAAAAAAAAAGAAAAAGAAAAAGAAAAAAGTTTGTAGCAGCACTAGTAACGCTGGTCCTCACATGCCAACTTTTACATCGATTTTACGCTATTGCCCCTTATATAAAAGGTACTGCCGCAAATCATTGACTTCACGACTATGATTCAATGTTCATCTGATCAGATGTACATCAGCCGTTCGATTAACCTCGTACACAGATGGGGCAGTGTTTTGTCCTATTATAATATATATGGAATTGAATTTCCATGTGCATGGATTTGGCATGGCTCAGTGGGAAACTGGGAAAGTAACAAATGAGGAGGCATTTAAAGGTCCACACCAAAATATACCATAAGATTGTGCCGCGAAATAAGGCTAATCAGAGAATAGTAAACGACCCACATTAAAATGTTTCAAAGGTGCATAGTACATGTGTCTCAATCCCGCGGTTGATGTCCACTTTATTATATTCGTTTCTCATTTTTTTTTATTTTGTTGGATTCCTTTACGCTTCTGACCTTTTCTATTCCCCTAAAAAAAATCAAACAAATGAGAAACCGAAAAGGAAAACCAAAAACTAAATAAGAAAAAACAACAAAGGCTATCTTAGAAGACACAACCACAAATCTCACCTCTCATAATTTCCTTATCATACGACAAATCTCGTATTGAAGGGGGCGAAAAAAAAAAAAACAACAAAAAAATCCCATCTTTCTATCACTTCCTTTCTCTCTGACAGACTTAACTGTTTACTCAGAGGTCACGAAGTCTTCAAGTACTCATCTGATGGAGAAGCCTCGGAACCAGGATAAAAGAGAGAGAGAGAGATGTCACAACATGGGAAAGCTTGCCCGTTTCTTGTTCACTTCTCTGGGCACAATCACAATTTTCAGTTTCTTCATTCTCTATCATTCTCCAAACACCTTTACGTTTGTGCCAAAACAAGGCCTTAATTCTGTGGTGCAAAGCCATCACGACCTCCTTGCAGTCCAAGACCTTGATCACAACAACACCTTGCTGCCAAAAAATCAAAAGGGTAAATTTTGAAATAAATTAAAAAAACCCCACTTGTCTTTTTTTTTTTTTTTAAAATTTAATTGTTGTTTCTGTTTGGAAATGTAGAAGAAGAGGAGACGTGTGACTTGTTTACAGGCCGTTGGGTTGAAGATCAATTGGGAAGATCTTTTTATACCAACTCAAGCTGCACTACAATTCCTGACTCAAAGAATTGTTTCAAAAATGGAAGGGAGGACAAGGATTTCCTTAATTGGAGATGGAAACCAGAGAAGTGTGAGCTTCCAAGATTTGATGCCAAGAACTTTCTAGAGATGGTTAGAGGGAAGAAAATGGCGTTTATTGGAGATTCTGTTGCTAGGAACCACATGGAATCCTTGCTCTGCGTCTTGTCACCGGTTAGTTTTTACACTCTTGTTTTGTGATTCTAGGAATGTTCAAATTCTGGTGTTTCATAGGCAGCTTGATGGTTATATTAGTTGCATGTACTTTGCTAGTTACTAAAGGATTGATCCAATTTCATAAACAATTGAGAAGTGAAGTTTAATTCACTAAGAAACATATTGGAAAAAAAATTCTTTTGTGGGAGTCCAAAACTTAGAAAACAAGTATTTTGCTTTGTACCTTTACAATTGTTGGCAACTTTGTAGGCTGTTTGATGGTTTTATTCTTTGCTTGTACCTTGCTTGTTATTGGGAAATAAGTCATTGAACTTATATATATATATATATGTATGTATGTATAGTGAAATTTCTTTAAGGATTCAAAGTGCATTAATCGAGATAACTAGGAAAGAGGAAAAACGGAGGAAATCTAGATGGTCCGAAACTCGGTGCAAAGAAAGTGCATGCCTCATGAGGTAGCCATGTGTCAAAGAAAATTGGACAGTTGGAATAAATACTTATTTAATACCGCCTAGCTGTGATCTCTGGTAAAAAATTGAGGCCTTTCGGATTTTACATTTAATTGGCCGAATTTTAGTTAAAAGTATGCTTCAGTAAACAGTTGTAGCATTTGTCCAGATTGGAATGAGGCTGAAGTTGGAGAATTAAAGAGAGATCTCAAATCTAGTTACATTCGCATGGGCAATTTATACACCGAGTACTAAGATATGGAGCCATTTAACATCTGTAGTGGTGGCTAAGGGATGATGGCGATGGAATGATGGTTTTTTCTCCCATCTATCAAAGGTTCGAATCTTTGTGTTTACACTTGGTTCTCTGAAATCGTGAGGATGTGTGTTTGATGGTAATGGATCTCCGGAGATTGTTTACGAAAGCGTGGACCGGTCCCCTTTCAGTCTTACCTATCGTCTTAATAGATTGTGAAAGTGGCATTGGATGGGTGCATGAGTATACTATTGATCTCTCTTTTCAATGACAAAAAAATAAAAAAATAAAAAAGACATGGAGCCACCATATGCCAATTGTCACTTTGGAAGTTTGAGATGATTTAGGGTATCTTTAGTAAAAAAATTGAATTTGAATTATTGTGATAGAAAACACTCTAGTAATAGAACTTGAGTTTAAAAAAAATTAAATTTGAATTTTTGTGACAGAAAACACTGTATCAATAGAACTTGAGTTGAGTTGTGAATTTGAATTATTGTGATAGAAAACACTGTAGTAATAAAACTTGAAGTTTAACAAAAAAATTAAATTTGAATTTTTGTGACAGAAAACACTGTATCAATAGAACTTGAGTTGTGTTGTGAAAAGAGCAAGGCAACATAGTTAAAAAAATACGTTTATAAATGCAACATAGATTCGAGTTGTATGTAATCACTCAAGTTGTTTATTAATGAGAATTGTTGTTTGCCATGGTATTGTACATTCTAAATTTGAATCAAATAGTTGATTATTAGTTATGCCTTGCAGAATTGGCAGTTTTCTTCAACCTTACTGAGTTATTGATATTGCAGGAGGAAACTCCCACAGACATTTACAAGGACTCTGAAGATCGGTTCGGGACATGGTACTTTCCTCGTCATGACTTCACCCTTATGATCTTGTGGACCAAGTTTCTCGTAGTCGGAACAGAACGAATGATCAACGGAACAGGAACGAGCGCTTTTGATCTCCATCTCGACAAGGTGGACACTAGTTGGTCTCAGTTCCTCCCACAGCTAGACTACGCCATAATCTCCGATGGTCATTGGTTCTTTCGAGTAATGTACCTTCACAAGGGCGATAATTTGACAGGTTGCGTCTACTGCCACGAACCAAATGTCACAGAACGTGACATCAGCGTCGCGGTTCGGATGGCATTTCGTGCTGCGTTCAACCACATAAACAATTGCGAGAACTGCAGCCCCGGTCTGGTGACTCTACTGAGGACATTTGCGCCGGCTCATTTCAAGAATGGGGCTTGGAACACAGGAGGTTATTGTAACAGAACAAGTCCTCTCAATGAGGCAGAGGCTGATTTCGGGAGTTTTGACTGGGAAATGAGGAACATTCAGGTACAAGAGATTAAAAGAGCTAAAAAGAAGAAAGGAAAGAAGTTTGGAGTTTTGGATATTACTAGGGCTATGCTTATGAGACCTGATGGGCATCCGGGAGCTCACTGGGGCAACAAATGGATGAAAGGCTACAATGACTGTGTTCATTGGTGCATGCCTGGCCCTGTTGATTATTGGAACGATTTTTTGATGGCTGTGATAAGAAAAGAGTCAGGTTTAGATTCTTGATAAAAGGGTAGGGCTATTTTAGTTAGAATAGTACACCATACATGTGATACATATAGTAATAATGCCCGGTTTTCTTATATGGGTATATAATTATTTTAATAAAAGGGTATAATGGCATGGTGAAATGTGAGTTTTCTTCTGATTTATCAATGGTGAGAAGTCTAACATGGATTCATGATAGTCTTGTATGCGTATATGCATTAAAATTGGCCAAATTGTGGATGTAGTAAGTTTGATTTGAGTTGCTCTTTTAGCACGTTCACTCGACTTGAAAACAAAGAAATTTTCCATATTTAGTTAAAGCTTTAAGAGCCCTTTTTACCACTCGATCTTGATGAAATGCTCAGATGTAATAGATTTCTGAAATTTGGGCTCTTCACGTAGAAACTCATTTGACTTTTACTACTTTTTCATCCGCTAGCAACACAAATACTGAATTTGAAACGGAAATAAGAAGTCTAGAAGAAGATTGCCTTTGGCATAGCTTGCACGTCTCTTTAGACCATCTCAAATGTAATTGCTATAAAGCTGAGTAATGGTATTTCTGCATATAAAATCTTCACCTACACAAATTCGTGCTTAATTTAGCATGGCGTGCAAAAACTTTTACCTCTCTCAAATGCCATATTTCAGGATCAACACCCTTGATTTAAGCACTTACCCCAAAATGACAAAAATGCGATTGCAATGTCATTTTTCTCTTTTAGGTTTGACGCTTAGCACAAAATGTAACATCAGAATGAGCATTCACATTTTAGGAGAGCTCAGAAATTCATAGAACATGAAAAGATTGGGAACCTCCTTGCAAAGGAGAATGCTGTGGATTCTGTTCTGTGTACCCCTTTAAATGAAGATATCTAAATGACAGAGTCGAGGATTAGGAGACAAGAAACAAACCAAAAATGAAAACAGAATGCTTGTTACAAAGAATATACCAAAAGGAATCCTCAAGACAATTTAGAGAAAATAAATTTAAAAAAAAAAGGAAAAAAATGAACCTCCATAACTTAAGCTCAATACGGGGGGAAAAAAAAATCTTGAAGCAATAACTCATCTTATAAGCACAGAGCTAGTAGATGACGCAGGGCAAAATTTGAATTATTAACGACATAAAGAATGCGATTTTTACAGTAAGGATCATACGCTTGCTTTGATTTGGACCGCTGAGATGTAATTTTGACTAAATTTTCCATTCAAAAACATGCACTACTGTATAGTGGGAAGCTCCTAAAAAGAATCTTTCTGGAAGTTCATCAATAATGTTTTAATCAAAATAATGGAATGTCTAACTTCCAAGATTCAGAAAGGTGCAACCAGCTCCCTAACTCTAAACAGGCAAATATTCACCACTAGATATTGCAATACCAGTTCATCACGGACAATTGGACATGGTAAAGAACTAAGTGGGGGCAGACTAGTCTCATTCACAAGGTGGTACAAAATGTCTATTGGCATAAATAATTTGTTCAACACCAATCTAGTCAGTAGTCACAAGATTGTACTTAAGGCTCCACAATATGCAAAAAAAAAAAAAAAAAAAAAAAAAAAAAAAAAAAAAAAAAACAAAACAAAGGAAGCAACTCAATCTCAGTGAAGCTACCGGGATTGTTTCAAACCCTCAGAAAGATCTAATGACAACCAAAAAAAGCTATTTCTCATACCACCTAAAAGCAATATAAATCTGAACATAAAAACAAGCCTTGAGCAAGTTATTGTTGATTCCTTAACCCAGAATTATCAAAAAACTATGAAACAATATGACTTCTCTAAAGTATTCATAAAAGGGTGAAATCAATCTAGAGAGAAAACACACCCACAACATAACACAACACAACACAAAGACGGGAAAAAGAATCATGTTTTAGACATGAAATGCAAATAATATTATGTTACTATGCTAAAAATAGCACCATCAATAGTAATTACAGAAACAAAGTAAAGGCAGGGCATAACAAAAGAAACAAATTTCTAATAAGATTTTTGGCCACGTAACAAGCTCAAGCTTCTACAGTGTTACCGAGCACAAAAGAGAAGAGTTCTCGAACCGGCGAAAACTCGACCAACCCAATATCCATGGCGTACCCAGCAACCGGCAACTTCAAGTCTCTCAAAACGCAAAAAGCCTCCGCCATGCGAGACTTGGGCACTTCCTGAGCGACGGCGCAATAAGGGACCCACGAATCGGGGCGGTAATCGTCTCCGATTTCGACGCCTTCCTTCCTCAAGGCGTCGCACAATTGGGAGTGGAATTGGAGCAGCGACATTGACGGCGTCGGGGCGAGGAAGAGGACATTGTTGTCGTTGGAGAGGGAGCCGATGGAGGAGAAAGAGAGGGGTAAAGATTCTTGCCTGGAGGCGAAGGTTCTGAGAAGATTCTCGAGCTTTCCGGGGTCGATCGAAGGGGTCGAGAAGAGGGTTATGTGTGGGCGGGATTCGATTTCGATGAGCTGGGTGCTGATTTGGCGGCGGGCCAACACGTTCCAAGATTTCAGGACCTGGTTTTCTAGGGCGGGATCGAAGTAGAGCTCGATGGCGTACCCTTGTTCTTGTTGTTGCGACATTGCGAGGAATTCGGAGCGGAAAACAAGGGATTCGATCGAAATTCAGGGCGACCCAGGTGCTGAAATCGAGATCTGAGAATTACCCAAAAAGGAAATGAGAAAGATTTGCAAGAACCCGAATTGACTTACCCAGATTTTTTTGAGAATTAAATTTCACCAAAACCCAAGAAGAGAAAGAGGTAAGCACGTGTGAAACGGTGGATTTCAAGCTTTTCAATCGGAAAGAGACGGAGGAATAAAAGGGAAAATAAAATCGAAACAGAAGAAAAAAAGGGAGGGTTTTTGCAACGAAAGAAAATTGTGATTAACTAACTGTAGCTTTAGTTAATCGAACGTTGGAGGACTCCCGAAATCAGCTCTTTTTCAGTTTCTGGTCTGGTTATATAGGAAAGAGAGAGGGTAGAGAGAAGAAACGAAAATTCCTCTCTACAAAGAGTAGAAGACCAAAACAGTCAACAGAATAGGAAGGATATTAGTATTGATGGTCAAAGATGCCAATCTATTTTTCTTTTTTTTTTTTGGTTAAACCATAAGAGTGTGATACACAATGTAAACAATAACATTAGATTTTTTGAGCTTTTAATATTTTAGATTAGATTTTCCTTTTGAAAATATTTTAGATTAGATTAGATGGAGACTTGTCACTAAATTGAGTTTTTATGCTCCATTACTGTAGTTGTCTCTCAATTTGTCTCCCTTATTATCGTCCTCAAAATTCAGAAATTCATTCGAATTTACATCTTTAATCAGATTTTACTAATTTTTTGAAGACTACAATATTACAAGTTGACAAATATTACAAGTTGAAGTGTGAAGAACAAAAAAGTATCATTATTCACTAATTTGAAGGGATAACAGAACTTTTATGAAAGAAAAATAGACCAAAAAAAAAAAAAAAAAAAAAACAGTTATGAATCAACAACAATGAAACGAGAAATTAGTTCCACCTTGGAGGAGCTAATACCATTACCATTGCCATTACCGGCCACTAATGGGCCTTAATTAATAGCGGGCAAAAGAGCTTCAGGCCCATGAAGAGGCCCAAAATCACTTTGTTGGATAGTCATTCTGGAATATTTCCTCGGTCCTCCGTGACCGCCGTCGACCCCAATTACCAGGAACACCCTAAAACTCCAATTTCACTCTAGTAAACCAAGACCCATAATTTCTGTCTTTCCATCTTTTTCTCTCTAGAAATGGGCGAAAATAAGCGAAAACGAGGTCGAAAGCCCAAAACCCCAGCCGACGACAATCCCACCACCGCCGCTGCCTCCGCCGCTATGGACTTCCAGTACACCAATCCGACAACCGCCGCCGCCGCCGCGGCGACTGACGTCGTGTCGGTCCCTTCCAGTGCCGCCTCCGATCTCGGTGGCAATCAACTCAGTCGCCGCGGCCGGGGCCGACCTAGAAAGATCGAGGACCAAGCGGAGATTGCGATCTCCTCGCCGGAGCGCAGGAGCTCGCGACACTTGGACCAAAACGGTGAGGTTCCGCACTCGGTGGCCGGAGTCGTGTCGGAGCCGCCGCTGACGGTGCCGAGGTGGGATAGCGTGGTTAGGGTTGTGCCGTCGATGGACGCGGTGGTGAAGGTGTTCTGCGTCCACACGGAGCCGAATTTCTCGCTGCCATGGCAGAGGAAGAGACAGTACAGCTCGAGTAGCAGTGGATTCATCATTGGAGGGAGGAGGGTTTTGACGAATGCTCACTCGGTGGAGCATCACACTCAGGTCAAGCTCAAGAAGCGTGGCTCTGATACCAAGTACTTGGCCACTGTTCTCGCCATTGGCACTGAATGTGATATTGGTATTCTAAGTTTGGAACTTTTTGCCAGTTTTTTTTTGTTCATTTCTCTGTTTATTGTGTTATTTTTATATGGGTTTTGATGAATTTGTTGCGTTAAACATAAGCGAGAGAATACTGTTTGATTGTAAAGATTGTGAAAGGAACTGCTTTTAGCCGGACTTTTTCGTTTTCAGTGATTCATGCAACTCTCTCACTTTAGCTGGTTGAGTTTGTGAATTTTAGGAAGTAATTTCTCTTGTTATGATACTTCGATTTGGAGAGGAAAAAAGTATCTGAACTCTGGGTTCCTATGAATTGTGAGAGAAAAGATGATGATGCTCATGATTCATTTTATCAGGACTTTCTCTCGTTATTGTACGATAACCCCTTTCAAGTGGTTTAAACTTGGTTTCTTAAGCTTGTTGTAGTTTTCATTTTAGTTAATAAGGTTGTTGTGAATTGAAATGGAAAGAAAGAAACAATTTTGATCTGAACCATTAAACATTGGGATAGTTATGAATTAGTAGTTTTTGGTTTCAGTACTTCTGAAAATCATTTAAGATGGCTTTTTCACTGGAAATGAAGGGGAAAAACATTAACATGTTACTAATTATTTCCTTTGCATTTTTCTAATTCTTCAGCAATGCTGACTGTGAGCGATGATGAGTTCTGGGAGGGAGTTTCACCCGTGGAGTTTGGAGATTTGCCTGCTCTTCAAGATGCTGTGACTGTTGTGGGCTATCCTATTGGGGGTGATACAATCTCTGTGACAAGTGGTGTTGTGTCGCGTATGGAGATACTATCTTACGTGCATGGGTCCACTGAGCTTTTAGGGCTGCAGGTAATGTGCTCTGGGTTTTTCATCTGTTCTTAATACATTTGATTGATTACCAATATTTTCTTATTTCCTTTCTCTTTGAGTTGTTTCCCCAGATAGATGCTGCAATAAACTCTGGAAATTCTGGTGGGCCTGCGTTCAATGATAAGGGAAAATGTGTAGGTATCGCATTTCAATCACTTAAACATGAAGACGTGGAGAATATAGGCTATGTCATACCAACACCAGTTATCATGCATTTCATTAAGGATTATGAGAAGAATGGGGCATATACAGGTAATTCTGGTGTTCACCAACTCATCTCCCTAAAGAACAGAAATAGCAGTCCTTGTTGAAAATGAATTTGTTGCAAGTATAACTTTTGGTATTTGTATACTGTTGTCTTCTTATTAGGGTTTCCAATTCTTGGAGTTGAGTGGCAGAAGATGGAAAATCCTGATCTGCGCTCGTCAATTGGAATGTCACCTGATCAGAAGGGTGTCCGTATCAGAAGAATTGAGCCCACGGCTCCAGAATCAAATGTTCTAAGGCCATCTGACGTTATCCTTAGTTTTGATGGGATTAATATTGCTAATGACGGAACAGGTAAGCTCAATTTCTGCTTTCAAATGTTCTTTAATGCTATGCTTGATTTGATGCACTCTCCATTTGGCAAGTGATGGCGTAATAATGTGCAAATTTAAAGTAATGGCGTCTTTTACTCTGTTTGCTAGCACTAGCAGGTCATTTAGAATTATAAAGATTTTTCCTTTTGAGAGCCCTTCTCTCTTTCTCCTTTCCCTTTAGGCATTAACTCTTATTTTTTGGTAACAATTTCAGTTCCATTCAGGCATGGAGAGCGCATAGGTTTCAGTTACCTGGTCTCTCAAAAGTACACGGGAGATACTGCTCTGGTAAAAGTTCTTCGTAACTCAGAGATACTCGAATACAATATAAAGCTTTCAACTCACAAGCGACTCATCCCTGCGCACATCAAAGGCAGACCTCCTTCATATTACATAATTGCTGGATTTGTTTTCAGTGCTGTATCTGTTCCATATCTGCGTTCTGAGGTGTGTGTCATTCATCTTTGTTCCCTTACAAAAATGTGAACCTTGTTCCTCCATCTATACATGCTAGAATTAGGTTCTAAGCTTATGGCGATTGAAACTGTTTTTTACTTCCTTTTCTTTCTATCTAAATCATCACATCTTACCCTCGGGGTTTTGCTGATTTTCAGTATGGGAAAGAATATGAATTCGATGCTCCAGTAAAGCTGTTGGACAAGCATCTACATGCAATGGCACAGTCTGTTGATGAACAAGCAGTTGTTGTTTCTCAGGTTTCTCCCTCATCTTATGTATAACTTGTTTTCATGTTCATCCTTCTTCCACCGAAATTTGTCCAAAACCTTCCAAATCATAGACTTCCACCTATCCTTCAAACAAAGAACGAAAACACACATAAAAACTAACAAAAACCTCGAAACCAACTAGATATTAAGTATAAAACGATACCAAATGAGTGAGTAAAACTCACTCATCACTTATACGTGTTCTGAATTGCTTCAGGTTCTTGTAGCTGACATTAATATTGGATACGAGGACATTGTTAATACACAGGTAAGGAGATATGTTCTTTATGCTTTTCTTCAATTTAATTTTATTACATTCTTGTTCCCTTGTTGATATCGTTGTTTTCTTCTATTTAGGTTCTTGCTTTCAATGGAAAGCCGGTCCGAAATCTCAAGACATTGGCCAGCATGGTGGAGAGCTGTAATGACGAATATCTTAAGTTCAATTTAGAATACGATCAGGTTCTCACCCAATCCTCATCCCATCCCTCCCCCTGGCTCTCTCTCCCCACATTACACACACAACGCATCAGATACAAACTTGTGTGACAGGCTTATTCCTCGCTTGTAAGTTCTAAATTTGGCTCGGTCCAAAATTTCTTTATGCAGATCGTTGTTCTGCAGACGAAGACCGCAAGGGAAGCAACTTTAGACATTCTTGCAACGCATTGCATACCTTCTGCTATGTCTGATGATCTCAAGACATGAGATAAGATTGTACGAAAGAGTTTGGAATTTACTTAATCAGCCATTCCCATTTTGATCTTTAACACTCGTCCCTCGTGTGATCCGAGAATTATACTTTCCAAACTTCATTCTCTCCAAAAGAACAGAGGCTGGATTTTACATTTGCCGTTTCTTGATGGAATCTGCCTGTAACGTGTTGATGAAAGTTTAACCAAGGTGATGGGGGTATGCGTTGCCTTTTGTAACAAATATAGGTCATCTTACCTGGGTTGAGATGTTTCTTATTTTGTGATCTTATTTATATTATGAAGTAGAGAAAAGCAGGAGGGCTAGAGGTTGGTTTCATAGATTTGTACTTTAAATCTTTGATGAGTTCTAGTGTCCGGGTTGAAACAGAATAAATTTGATGTAATATTATTGCTGCGAGTTTATTAGAGGAGGTAAAGGCGGGGGATAATAAGTATTCTTATTTTGTGCTCTTGTATTTGTTTTCTAAATTTTTGTAATAATGAACAATTATGACCTCGTTCACTTCGCAGATGTGACATTTTGTGAAAATCTTTCACTGTAGCAGAAAAAATTAGATGTGACATTCATCATTATTTTAGATTTAGTCATATGGTTGTCGTTTTTGTCTGCTATAGAATATATATTCTGACCCTAAAATGACCTCTTTGCTAATTGTTTAACATCATTATGAGTGGTTAAATTAGTTAAAGTTTTCTCTTGTCTTATTGTTTTGCTTTGCTTTTACTAGATTCCAGCGTAAAATTAGCAACTAGCTTGTGGCTAACGATATCTTTTGACATGGGTTAAAGTAAATCTTATTTATGCGGTATTATAGCTAATGTCATCGCCTAAAAACGACGACTTAATTATTGAAAGGGTGGTTCTATTCAAAATTTTTTTTTTTATTACTCTCTACACTATTTTTAAACACACTCTATGTAATTTTGAAATAGTTAAATTTACTTTCTACACACTTTTATTATTCTAAAATTACTTTAAATTATGTTCATAGGATTATTAATTCTTGATCATTTTTCTTTTCACACCTGCTATTTTTTATTTTTTAATATTATCATTTCTACATTTTTTTTTTAAGTTGAAGCTTTAGGCATGATGCTTTTTTCTTGTACGGAAAGAAAATTTATTAAAATATTTTTTTAGAAAACATAAAGGACATTCAAAAATATAAAATGGAAAGCAATATAATTCAAGAAATAATAAATAAACGTTACAGCAACAAAGTTATTATAATGGAAAAATAATGAAAAACAAATAAACGTGCATAATAAGCATAAAAAAGAATAAAATGAAAAAAAAAATCAATTCTACTTTATAAGAAAGAAAAAAATAATAATTATAAAATGATTTGCCCTTTCAAAAATGATATAATTAGAAAAATAAAAAACATTAACACAAAAAGAAGAAAAAAAGGGCAAAAGAACAATCACTATAGAATAAATAGCAAAGAAAATTTAACATTGTCTATGTAGTTTTTTGGAATAGTTATTGAATGGAAAAGAAATTAAAGTTTTATCATAGATTTCAAAATAACAATTGTTTGTAATTTGACAATATGACATGCGAGATGTGTGAAGGAAAAACATAAAACTTTATTATTTTTATAATAAAATTTAATTATGTAATTTAATCTATTATAATCGTCTTTTTTTTTTGTCATTACATGACAATATTTTCTAATAAGAAATTATAATTAAAAGAGAGTGTAAAGAATAAAGAGGGATGTGTGAATTGAACTATCCTAAAAACATATTGATCTTCCTTTACAAATGACAAGACATTTAAAATGGGAACTGTTTGAAAATTACAAATGACAAGACATTTGAAATGAGAACTGTTTGAAAAACGACGCAATTGAGAAACCGGGGGGAAAAAAAGAATGAAAAATGAACACAATAAAGAAGAGAAAACCACATGGGAGTTTTCTGTTAATGCAAATATATGAAGTGATAACATACGCAATATTGATGCCCGCGTATAAAACCACAATGAAAACAGACTTAAATGATGACGACGACTGAATCTGCAAAGACCAAAAACGAAAGAAGTTTACAGGAAACGGCATACGCAGAAAAACGACAGAAAATGGAAAACGACAAAAAGTAAAACGCTAACTTCCTGAGGATGATAAAAGCGTCACATTAAAGATCCAAAACAGAGAAAAGAAACGTTAAGACAACAACGACAAGGATAATAGTAACAACAACCAACTTAAATGATAAAACAAGAAAAAAGTAAAATCGACAACGACCATCTAGCAAAAGAAACGACAACATGTTGGCAGAAGAAACAATATGCACCAGAAACGCCAGACAATGAAAAACCTCGAAGACTGTAAACGAAAATAAAGGTGCAACATGTTAGAAAAAGGATGTGTGAGTTCTTTGTCATTGACAAGTCATCAATAAACATAAGAAGGTGATGACACAGAATATAAGCCAATAAGAATGAAGTTAAGTGATAAAACGACAAGAGAGTAAAGACAAAAACGACAAATGAAACCTGACAATAGCGACATATCTCAAAAATGAATACAATCATACATAAATAAGCCATCCAATTAAAATCACGTTTCATGTCCTCAAAAAAAAAAAAAAAAAAAACTATACGCCATTTTATTTTTTAGCGAAAATACATAAACATAAGAGAATCACGCGCAAAACCAAGTGAAGTGACATAACGACAAACAACCTAAATGGACAACAACTATAAAGAAACAGAAAACGACGATGTTGTTGGCGTAAACTATATACATAAAAAAGAGCAAAAAAGGGAAAATAATGACCCGAGAAGGACAACTCCTTGTTTTTCTTGGATGTCACTTAGTATATATGCAGAGTAAAGACATGTCGTTTCTAATTTGCATACATTTTCTAAAAAATATTTATACACTGCAGTCTTGTGTCGTTCGTTTCTTGATTTAGAGTTAATTTTACCAGAAAATTTTTAGTGTTAAGAGACTGATTTTGTTTCCTCTCATCTCTTGCTCGAGGGGGATGATGGGGTACAATACAGACGGCATACTATTTTTTCTCTCCCTCTGTTCTACAATTACAATTCATCATATTTCACATTGCAAATAAAATAACGTTGGACATTTTTAAGTTGCAATTTTCCTTTCATTTACATACATTCACTTTGGAATATGTTGTCTACCTCTTCTCATCTTTGTACCTCTGCAATAAAGGGGTCTTGTGTGTAGGTAGTGATCCCATGCTCTCAGCTTGAGAGTCTTCAGTATTAATCTCTTCCTTTGCCTTTCCCCACATCACGGTGTAAAACCCAATAGATATTGTTGTTGCTCCAATAAGACTAATATTCATAAACCAACAAAAAAAAGTGGTATCTTAAGCAAGAAACAATAACAAAAAATTTAATGTGTTTTAGCTAGACGGGTGGTTATTGAAGTTGTGTGTGTTCCTTTTTTTATTTTTTATTTCTTTATTTTTTGTAGTATGTACCTTCCAAGATGAAGAGTTTCGCCAAGGAATATGAAACCCATCGCAGCAGCAATTGCTATGGAGAGAGGCTTGAACATTGCCACATAGACCGGCCCTTTCACTCGCAAGACCCACGTGTGCACGGTATTGTTCAAGAATGACCCGAAAACTCCCTATTTATCGTAATCAGAAGTACTAAAACTTGTGACACATTGTTCACAAACCAGTAGAACATGATTTGAGAAGATATAAATTTAAAAAATATATTAGTGCAGTACTTTAACTCCGTTTGTATAGCCGGTCCTAAGCCTGGATAAAGGAGGAGGGTTGCAGTAGGTTAACGGCTAGCGTAAAAATAAAGTCACTCTTATGGATTTTACTTACACAGAATCTGTTGGGGCGTTCCCTACGTGCGACGCGCTATGCCAGGCCCTGGGTATAGTGTTAAATAGGCAAGGGGGTCTTCGCACATTCACAGACGTGTGCGTGGGGAAAAGTGAGCCCATGCGCCATGTCGGGCCCCGGATATGGTGAAAAATATGCAAGGGGGGTCCTTGCATATTCATGGACGTGTGCAAGGGACAGAGCTAGCACATGATAGAAAAATTTGTTTAGGTAGTTGGAATGTAGGTTTTTTAACTGGTAGATCTATGGAGTTAGTAGATGTTATGGTAAGAAGAAGAATTAACATTTTATGCTTACAGGAAACAAAGTGGACAAGAGAGAAAGCAAAGGAGATTAGAAATTTAGGACACATGTTATGGTATACAGGTTGAGAAAGGAATCGCAATGAAGTTGGTATTCTAGTGGACAAAACTGTGAAGGATGACGTAGTTGAGATTAAGCGAATAGAGGATAGAATTATCAAATATATCTATTGGTGCAGTCGAACACCACAACTAATAGAATGTGGGTTTTATCTATGAGGTTATGCCACGGGACCTATCTTTTCTTAGTACTGGGCATGATTAGACACTACTGGTGCCATGGCATTGTTCAATATATTTAGATATACCGTAAATATCTAGACAAAAGTGTTGAAGATCTATTAACTTAATGACATGATTGTGACTCAATTGCCAAATGTATAAGAAAACATAGGTTTATAGATTATGATTCTAAGTTTCTTTTGCACGAAATTTTTGATATGTAGAGCACTTGAACCGAAATATTGCTAGAATCTTACCGAGCAGACGACGGAGACAATTGCAATGCTAGATTTCAATTTCCAAGCACTTGAATCTGTTTCCATTATGAGCGCCACAATTGCAGCCATGATGCTCACGGATAAATTATAGAAGAATACCACACTCAATTCATTCGGATACTCTTTCATAATATGCGTCTGTAAAAATCGACAACGCTCAAATTAATAAATTTTTATAGATAGATTCCGTACTAAACTACTATTATTGTGCATTTTTTAAATGTCAAATCTAGCGCGCCAAAATTTCTCCTTACAAAAAAAAAAAAAAAAAAAAAAAAAAAAAATCCCACAGTTTTACATACTTTGTGAGTTTGGAACAACGTGAATTTACCTGAACAATGTACCAAAGTGGAACCAAGATATATTCAGCCGTAAGCAAAAGGCCACCAACAACCCAATTAGATTTGGTGTCGTTTTGAAGAAGATGTTGGTGGTGAAGTGAAATGGTAGAAAATCGAGTGGAAATAATTGGTGGGCCCTGGTAGAGAGTCGCCACAAATGCACCTGTTATTGAAACTACAGTGCCCAACATCTTAGCTTGACTGCTTGTGCTTCTTACGGCTAGTTTTTCCATCCTTTAGAACCAAAAAAAGGAAAGAAAAATGACACAAATTGTCACCGTTCAATTATTAAAGCGAAAAAGGAAAAGAGAGAAGAAAAGGACTCGACACACCAATTGGAAAAACTAGTTATCGAATAAGTTATCTCTTCTTTCTCTCTCTTTCAATAATCCACACACCCTTGTAGTTGTATGAGTTTAGAGAGAGAGAGAGAGGAGAGAGAGAGAGAACTTTGGGAATTTGTTGCAGGGATATTTTAACTGGAGAAATGCATATTGCGACCAAGGAATTATATCACAAAGTGCCCCATTATTTTTAAATAATAGTAAGAAAGAATGATACTGGATATATCGCCTTTTATATTCACTCTTTGATACTGGGGAGTAATACATTACTATATATCACGAGATCATCAGTATATTTTGAAAACCAATTTTCAAAATTTACATGTCAATCACAAGATTCAACACATAATTCCACGAGTCTTACACGATAATCGTTAACATGTTAAAAATAAAGAGTAATGATCACCCTCACAATTTTCATTAGAACACTAACAAACAAGTTGAGTAGAAATGTGACATGGCCTCGTTCATTTCGCCGATTCGAGTTGAATTCGAGTTTTGTTACAGTAAAAAACTCTCAGAAACAATCACATCTAACTTCTTTACTACAGTAAAAAACTCTTACATAACGTCATATTTCAACTCAAATTAAAAACTCAATTTAGTGAACTAAACAGCCGATTAACAAAAATGTCTTTCATTCTCATAACGAGAATACCTTATAAAATGGTGGGTCCTGTATCAAATTCTATACTATTTTACGTGGGTGTGGTGTGGTTGTATTCTCGAGATAAATAGGGGGTGGTGTTCTTTAATTGTAAATCGGTTGTGGAAAAGCAAAGTTTGACTTTAGTCATCAAAGTGCGTGTGCCACGCACGTGACTACATATACGTATATTAAATTAAATTTAAATATAAGAAAATATAAAGAAAAATTAAGGAGTTGTTTGGTTGAGGGATTCATATCCCGATTCGAATCATGATTCATAATTTGTTACAGTATTTTTTCTCATAAAAAATACATATAAATTGAAAATGATTCTAATACACGAACGTCTCCTAAATTGAACTCTAAACATGGCTTGGCCGATTTGCCTAAATCATTTCTTTAATTCTTTTTAAGGAAAACTTTCCTAATTTTACAATTACATTTGCCAACATTCAACGACAACCACAAAAAGCACATTAGCATGCGAAATGGGTTAGTTGCATATCTGACTATGCAATTGAACAAGTGTAACTTCTCCATTATTATTATTATAATAATTATTATTATTATTTAAACAAAGAAGATCTTCTTTTTTTTTTTTTTCTTTTTTACAAAACTAAATCACCCACAAAGACAATAAAATAATGGTGGTGGGGACGGAAGGACACCTGTTCGGCTGTTCTTGCATGAATTCCAAAGTGCGACTCTTTGTTTACTTTGAGCAGAAAGGGGTCCTAGCTAGTGTTTAATCCACTTCGAAGAAGAAAGGAATATTGTATTTTATTTTTTAGTTTTTCTTTTTATCGTTAAATTTGAAGGGTGAGACTAGAGAGAGAAGTAAAAAAAAAAAGAAAAAAAAGAAAAAAAAGTACCTGAAAATGATGGCAAGAATGAAAGTGAAAGCTGGCACGAGATTGCTAATGGCTGAAGCAAGCGTTGGAGAGCTATAATTTATGCCTGTAAATCCCATTATCTGAGATGAACATCTGTTTCATCAATTTTTCCAAACAAAAAAAAAAACAACCAAATTAAACTATAAGGCCGAAAAAAAAAAGAAAAATGAATCATGGGCAATAATTTGTTTTAAAAATTATTACTCTATACCCTATGAGCCCAAGAAGACCCATTTTGATCATTATGGAGAAGTTGAGCGGAGGAAGCACTCTTGATCTACAAAACAAAATTTACATGAATTTTGAAGACCCACAAATTAAGCAAACAAGATATCAAAGAATAAAACTTTTTGGTTTATAAAAAAAAAAAACCAATTAAAGAAATTAATTTTACCTATGGGAGAAAAATGGTGCAGGAAGGAGAACAAGAGCGGCAATAGCGTAAGCGTAGACAACAAAGACATGGTAACTCATGCCTTTCAAAGTCGCTGCTTTAAACAGCGTGTTTAACCCCACGTTAATGCACTCCATTGTTACCATCGCCGTGAATGGCAACACATCCCTGTAACCATACCTCCCTGCCACCATCTCTCTCTCTCTCTCTCTCTCCTCTCTTTCTCTCTCTAGAAAGCAAACGATCGAGCACAAAAAGAGAGAGTAAAGTTATATGGCACAGTAGTTAGTTTCTTATGTGTATACATATATGTATATGTAAATCATGGACTAGTTAAGTTGGAGTGTGCTTATGGAAGGACGGAACTATTGATGAGAGAGATTGACAACGGTGTGGCATGATTTGATAGGGCCAAAGGAATTCTATTGGTTCGTTTTCTTTTTTTCTTTAACCCAAAATGAAAAGAAAGAAAGTATTATTTGAATCTGATTTGGTGTTATTTGGATCTGATCGAGAAGCAATTTGACAAATAAGTTCTCACTATTATTGTATGATTATATTCTAATAATAAATAAGGGTGTTATTATTGGTGGTACACATATCAGTAAAATGTTTATATTATATTAGATATTGTGTGAAAAGAATCTGTTATTTCTAAGTATTATTTTCTCTATTCATTTGTTTAGATCTCACGCAATACAATTAAATAATGTTGTCATAGATTAAGGTCTAGAAAAGGATCGTTTTGTACATCATTACGCATAATCAATATATATATATATATACACATACATATATATACACATACATATATATACATGGAATTTATAGCGGAAAAAGTTATTGTACTAATTATTATTTTTAACTAATTAGATTAACTTTTTAATAATTAGATTTATATATATTCATTATTCATATTAAAATTTCACAACGTATAATATAAAACTGCTCTTATTATACATCAAACCATTAAAAATCTCATCAAACTATTAGAACAAGGTTCCTGCGTCCAATAGTGGAGTAAAATGGTTTCGTTCATTTTATTGATTTAAATTTAAAATTTAAATTTTATTACAGTAAAAAACTCTCATAAATAATCACATCTAATTTTTTTATTATAGTAAAAAATTCTCATATAAAATTATATCTTAACTCAAATTTTTAAATTAACGAAACGAAGGAGGCGTTAACTTCTCCTTATCTCCACCAAAAATGAAAAAAAAAAAAAAAAAGTCGTAGGAACATGACGGTATCTAATTAATCATGATAAAAGAAAGTTTTATAATTTATATTCGATGAGACAGTGAAAACAGAATTATGAGAAGTTTCCTTTTTCTTGACAAGACACGGCCTTTATCTTTTTCGTCATCTTGACAACGGTAGACCGGCCTCATCATTTCAAGGCCTTGTCTTTCTATACGGTGCGTATCTAAATTATTAGGCCAAGTTGCATTTCAGTGAATGAAGATAAAAGATATATGCCTTTTCACGTTTGGTCGATAAATTTTGAATTATAATTTAAAATTATTTTTAATTTATATATATTTTTTATAAAAAAAAATATTATAACGAATTATGTTTTAAATTATGATATAAATTTTTGTATTAAATATCTAATTTATCAAACAAGATAAAATTACAAAACTAAAAATTACAATGAGTCGGAAAGATGTATTTCCTGTTATCCTAATTCTCTCTTCAAGCAAAAAAAAAAAAAAAAAAAAAATCCTAATTCTCTCTCTCTCGAATTTTCGTACCAAACACTCAATTTATTAAACAAGACAAAATTACAAAACTAAAAATTAAAATGAGTTGGAAGGATGTATTTCCTATTATCTTAATTCTCTCTCTCTCTCTCTCTCTCTCTCTCTCTCTCGGATATATGGATGACAGTTTTAGAGTAAAATTTTAATAAATTCTCAAGTTTTGTAAATTAAGAAAATTTTGTTTTTTTGAATGATCAATCACTAATTGCTGATATAATTAATGTTTAAGTGATATAAATTAATGATTTATCCTTAATCAATGATTACCTTGGTGGTCAATTATTAATTGACCGGATCTAATTAACTAACTACCGCATTAACCATTTTAATGACAGCCAGCCATTTTTCTAAAAAGCAAAGGTCTTGCTACTTATTGAAGAGAGTTGGCCAAAAACATCATTTCAATGTTATTTTTGAAACACAACTGGAGTACTGGCTCGATAAACTTGGTATTGGAAAGAGGGCTACTATATAGGCTAATTAGCATCACTCTTATGACTATGAGGAACAAATAAAGAGACATCCACAAACAAGGTAAAAGGATATGAACGTTGTATTATTTTATAATGATTACGACAATGAAATATTAATATCACGAATTGCTTTTATAACGATGTTATATGTACTAAATCAAACAGCAAGCAATCGGTTGGCATGGTGGGCTGGGGGAAAAAAAAAAAAAATTTAAGCAATTATCCATATCATTATGTAGAGTAATAATATGAACAATATTATAATTATAATTGGAAGAAATGAAGAATGGAAGCTATAGCGCAGCCAACTTAGAGAGCACATAAGTTGGCACTTTTTCTCAGCAACGGCGCAGGTTTCTTCTTTTGGATATCCGTACATGCATGTGTACATTGTCCTGTTCCTGTGCCAACTTTCTTCAACCCTAAACTATGCATGTTGTTGAAATTTGATTTCTTCCATCTTTCTTCACCAATAAGGATTATATCCATTTCATTTCATCACACTTTCATATTATGTCCTATATATACTCTATTCTCTTCAACTTCTCCTCACATCGCTTATATCCCTATAAAACTGATCTACTCTCCATATATATATATATATATCACCAAAACACATATTATTCTGTTATAGATCATACATAATCACTAAGTACTTGATAGCTAGCTAGCATATACAACAATACAAAAAGATGGTCAAGTTTGCGAGCTTATTTCTTTCTCCACTGCTCGTATTGGTTGTGTCTATTCTATGTATTACTTGTATAAAATTTTGTGCCGGTGCAACTAGTACGTATAATGTGCTGAGTTTTGGGGCTAAACCGAATGGCGTAAAAGACTCCACTCAAGCCTTCCTAGATGCATGGGCTGCAGCCTGTGGTGCTGTTGATGCCGCCCGCATATACATCCCCAAAGGAAGGTATTTGCTTCGCCCTCTGGCGTTCAATGGCCCCTGCAAAAGCCCCCACATTACTTTTCGAATCGACGGCACCCTGGTCGCCCCGTTGGATTACCGAGTTTTGGGGACCGCAGATAACTGGCTCGACTTCCAAGGAGTCAGCGGTGTCGATATCGTCGGAGGCGCTCTTGACGCCAGAGGATCTGCCTTGTGGGCTTGCAAGGCCAGTGCAACTAACTCTTGTCCCGGCGGAGCCACGGTTAGTACACAAAAAATTTAGCTATTATTTTGGTTCGAATTACTACGTTAAGGTTAATATAGTAAACAAATAACTTTTTATCAATGGGAAAACTTTAAAATGTGTTATTTACGAAGTACTTTTTTTTCAGTTCTATAAAACATAAACTGTATATAATCTTGGTTACTTTTAGTACACACCTTTTTCACAAACATCACTAACTGCCTCACGTTTACTTGGGACCATCAATACATATAAATTTCTAGGTACATATACTTAATTGTTAATCAGTTTTCGATAATTGCAATTTGCAGACGCTGAGCATAACATACTCCAGCAACATCAAAGTCATCGGCTTATTGTCATTAAACAGCCAGATGTTCCACATTGTAGTAAACCATTGTCAGAATGTGGAGATGCGAGGTGTGAAGGTCATGGCTGCTGGAGACAGTCCAAACACCGATGGCATCCACGTCCAACAATCACAAAATGTAGCAATCTTCAACTCCTCCATAAGAACCGGGGACGATTGCGTCTCCATCGGCCCCGGCACCCAAAACTTGTGGATTGAACGCATGGCATGTGGTCCTGGCCATGGCATCAGGTAATTTTTTTTTTTTTTTTTTTTTTTTTTTTTTTTTTTTTTTTCATATACCAAGCTTGTATAAATTACAAGAAAAATGTGTAATGCATATTTCACGTCAAGAAAAACCGTATTAGCAAAATTCGTCGGTATACCGGTCAACACCGAGAAAATTTTTCTCGCTAACCCTTTTATCCAGTATCATGTATTCTGGCTTACGTATACTTGCATGTAATTGGTTGCAGCATTGGGAGCCTTGCTAAAGACTTGGAAGAAGATGGGGTGAAAAATGTAACAGTGAAACAGGTTGCTTTTACAAATACTCAAAATGGTTTAAGAATAAAATCATGGGCTAGACCCAGCAGTGGATTTGTACAGGGAGTCCAGTTCCTTAATGTCGTAATGCAGAATGTCCAAAATCCCATTATTATAGACCAAAATTATTGCCCACACAACATCAATTGCCCTGGTCGGGTAAGTTATAATTATTTCTTTAGTACTCTTTATATTCAAAGTAAAATAATAATAATAATAATAATAATATTCATACACTGAATAGGATTTACATCAAGTGTCATTCAACTGATATCATGCTCAAATATGTGTATTTATAGGTTTCGGGTGTGAAAATTAGCGACGTCGTATATCGGGGCATCAAAGGTACATCGGCGACGGTAGTTGCAATGAAATTTGACTGCAGTCCAAGAAATCCATGCAAGGGGATTAGACTTGAGGATGTGAATCTGACTTACAAGAATCAAGAAGCTAAATCCTCATGTTCCAATGCAAATGGAAAGTCTGTTGGCAAGGTTCTACCAGATAGTTGTTTATTGAAGTAGTAATTTTTAATGAATTGTTTAATGCTCTTTTCTGTACAGATTATATTTTTTGGTACTATTGGTACCTTGGCGTGTTGTATGTCATCAATTCTTTTGACATAAACCAAAATAATAAAAAGAAAAGATAGTGACTGTAATTTGTTTAACTACGTCGCTTTTTTTTCCGCCTCTAATATGAATGGCAAAGAATATTACTAACATATAATATGATCAGAACGATTACTACGATATAAAATATGTTAGCCAACCTTCTTTAAATGCAAGTAGATAAAAAGTCAGCAGGTTCACCCAAAATCACACAATGAAATTACAAAAAATAACAAAAGTCACCATGACATACCGATGCTTTAGCGGTAAGAGATTTAAGGACGACTTGTTGATTGTCGCCGACGACTAATAACATGTCATTTCCAAAGAGGTCGCCGCCGCCCCTAAATGGTGTGCGACGAGAAAAGGCTGCTATCGTTAAACCATTTATAGATGTCACATCGTAGCTAAAACCATGTTGTTCGAGTAATTATCACTTTTTTTTTTTCCCGTAGAAATCATTTGACGACTTATTACTTTAGAATTGAAGGGGGAAAAAAAAGGCCCAATTACTACTTAATGCTATGTTAAGAAAACATTATTTATAGTACTTGTGGTACTTTGCGCGTTGTATATATTAAGGGTAAAATACCTGAGTCTCACATCATCTAAACATAAATATAACCACAGTCATATAAATATATTGGTCACCCCACTTAAATAGATTAATTTTAAAAATCTACTACTTTATAAAGTGTAATTCTTCTCTCTCACTTTTTAATAGTATACAATTAAAGTCAATTTAAGGACTGCTACTTACGCATTTTAAGCAATTGTAATTAGTCGCATTATAAGTAGCGCTCACCTTTGACAGCTGGTTTTTATATGAATTTCGAACATTGCTTGAACACGTAACCTTCCGTAAATATAAGCAAATAATAAGTCATCGGTAAAGCACCACACGCAAATTTTCTTAATTATTGAATTATAGACGTACAAGTAACCTTGTGCTATTTGCTAAGTAATATGCACCATAAGTTGACATTGACAACAATAATATATTAAAAAGAGAAGTTGGCAAATTGTAGCCATCAAGTTGTTTGTAACCCAAGTGGCAGGCTTGGTTATATTATATATACATATATATATATATATGCCATTTCAAACACAAAACTAAGAAGAGCAGGTAGAAATATAGCACTGAACAATAATGGAGAAGCCATTTTGTTCAAAAGATGATGACGAGAAACATGCAAGGAAACGACGTCGCGGCGGGCATACAGCCCCGGCAGGTTGCTTCTGGGTCTGCGTGGGAGCTCATAAACAGAGATTTGCGATCAAAACCGAATACACGAAACATCCTCTCTTCAAGAAGCTGGTTGAAGAAGCCGAGAAGGAGTACGGACACCGAAACCAATTAGGCCCTCTTGCGCTTCCCTGCAGCGTTCACATCTTCTACAATGCCTTAATAAAGATGGAATTTGATGATCATGCCAATCAGCTATCTACTACTCGTTATCCCTTCTCCTACCACCCAATCAGTCCCTTCAACATATATGCCATCAATCAGTTCTAGATTCTATACTAGGGAACGTTCTTAGTTGGAATGGATCGTTACCAATCTTGAGTTTTAGCAGTTAGATCTTAGTAGTCTATTACTGTGTGTTTATTGTTTCTATACTTACACAGGAATTTTTGCTTTTCTTACATTTAATTTTTAGTCCTCAATGATTTTATATTTACATGCTCAGCCTTTATTTATGTTTCTTCTCTTTTTTTTTTTTTTTTTACCATTTTTCACATATATTGTAAATTCAATTCTCGTTAAATTATTCTTCTCTACTCTAATTTCTCAGTCAAAATATTTTCTACAAATATATTACTCGCGTAGTTTTCTCACAATCTCTATATATTTTAGGTTATATATATATATATATATATATATATATATATTCCCCTTTTACTCTGTTGAAACGTTTTTCCTCGAATATATGATTAAGTAAATATTTTTCTCCTTACATGTAATTAGTTTTCTATGTGATTTGTTTTAAAATATCATTTATTTTTAAAAAAGAAACTATTGAAATAATAATCCTCAAATATGCACTTACGTAAACATCTTGTTCTTTTCCATATGTACCTTAATTAGTTTTCTATTTGATTTATCAAGATCAAACTATTTCTTCTATTACGAAAATACAACATTCGTCAGAAACATATTTGTAATTGAAACATACATTTTGATGTTTCTTTAACTTCATTAAATTATTATTTTTTCTAATTTTCCGATTCAAATATTTTTTACAAATATATCCCTATTTAAATACTATTACTACAATATTCTATATATGCAATTAGATTAGATGTGGTTCCACACGTTAGCCCTATAAAACCATAATCGTATATGTGTGTGCAGTTTATAATACATATTTATTAAGTATACTAAATCAGTCCTCTCAGTTAGTAAAAAATTTCGATAGAAGCTCTTAATAGATTATAATGCTAAATTGTAAATAAACACTTTACTATATGTCAAATTAGTTTTTTTAATAGAACTTCACCCCGTCCTGCGCGGAGCGTGTGGGCCAAAACCTAGTAGAAGGTGAAAAAGTCAATTGCAGTAAATAAAACTACAATAAAAGCAAAATATTATTCCATTGTTCCGAAATATCAAAATAAACAAATAATTAATAGTTAAATTGAGGTAAACAAATTAAATTATGAGCGATAGAACATTTTGTTTCCATTTGCAAGCGGTAAGCGAGCAGTGACTCCTTTTGCGGTTGTTCCTTAAGAAGGTGCAATGCAAATTGGTGCTCGGAGACGCATTTTAGCGAAAGTTGCCAAACCAATGCCGAAAAAATTTGTGATTCTTCCACTTTTCAAGATCATAGACACCCAAGTCCCAAGGTCCGCGCTTGTGAAGACCAAGGATATCCTGGTCATGTGTAAAGTATATGCTATTCCCTTGGCAGCCAGTAAAATCAGATGTGTTAAGGCAGATATAGAGCTATTGTCACCTAAAAAATAAAGCAATATCACCTAAACTTTCCATCTTAAGCCATCTAGTCTTTTCAAAATCGAATCTGAAGACTATGAATTTCTTTGTTACACACGATCCCGGTCGCCAAGTGATTCTTTGTACATTTTTACCTGCAAAAGCTCTCCCTTACACGATTCCATCAGGTATCTCTTGAAACAAAAATGTCATTTTTTACTATATCTTGAGGTCTTTGTCGACGTTAACTTTACGTTATATTTAAATGGATATTGCGATGTTTCGAAAGATACAAGAGCACCATTGTGAGTTATAGCATAAAATTGATTGTCATGATATGCCACATCATTGAATGTGGTGTGTTCCTCACCAATAATACGGATCCATCATGTTTCTTTATCAGGTCGAATATAAGCCAAACTCGTCTAATTCCCCAAATATAGCCACACAGATTACACCATTTACATTTGCTATAGGATCAGGAGTAAATGTCGTAATCTTAGAAAGGTAATTTTCTAGATAGCTACTTAGATAATCTATCTCTTCATCATCTTCATCTTCAGGAGGAAAAATAGGAAGAAGGTGAATAATTGCATCCTTTTCTTCACTAATCATAAAAGGTTATAGTTGCCAACCATCCGAAAGGTTGAGCCACCAAAACGTCTTCCATACCAAGGAAGTAATAACAACTTCTCCAAGAATTTGTTATCTAAGATACTGTATATGCTCCATGTACGACCTTTTATATTTTTACTTGGAACCAAAAGCATTGGAATTTCATGATGACTTAGATTTTTAACATGTTTACTCCGATTGTCCTCTGCTACAGAGTGCCACCAAGTACAAACAAGTCCAAATTCTAAATACCCTAGTCTTGACTTTAATTTCTCCAAAATTGAGTGGATGTTTGGTTCATGGATTCAGAACCATTTTCGGTGAGAAAATACTATAGGGAACTACGAATCATGGCACGAATCCACCAACCAAACGCACTAAAAGGTGCTTGGGAATCTCGCCCAATCTGTAACAATTTTCTTGCTGATGCATGTCATGACGAAATTGGACATATTATATTGTACCATACACATTTTTTAGGTCTCAATTTAGACTTTTATAATTCAGATATATATTTCTAAAATGTTGATCAATACCTCAGTCAAAGGAGTCGACAGTAGTACTTGATTAACTAGGATGTGTTCTATTGTCATTGATAGGGTGTGTGTGTGTATAAATATATATATATATATATATATAGTTAGATTATTTTGCATTTCACCTTGGTGACTTCTCTCCTTTCTCGTTCATCCTTGGTTGTTGAGTATTTTGCTACTACGACCTTTTATAGTTTGTTCCGCGTTAGACATTTTGTTGGCTTTGAGCTTTAATGTTGGCTCTCCCATTTTAGAGGTACTTGTACAAATACAATTTCTCAAAAATAAATAATGAAAAAAAAAAAAAACATCATTTCATTACCTTGTCATCCTTTTCATTTCCCTGAAAAGCAACATAATTGAAAGTTGAAACATCCGAGATAACATGAAATTCAAGCACTAGCATTGCCTGCATTATTGGACATAAACACCTTCTCTAACTTCTCAACAAATGCTCTCCATCAGGTGAAGCTCCAGGGTGATCTGCAGAGGCAGAATCCTTGCTCATAGTTTCTTCATTTGCTTTTCCCCATATCACACCGTAAAAACCGACTAATAGTATCATTGCTCCTATAGCACTACAAAATTGGAACGGCGAAGGCAAATTACTTGTGTCACAAAATAAAGAAGCAAACTAATACTAACTGTTTCCTTGCTCTAAAGAAAGAAAATATGGTTTGATTCCATTGGTCCTTGAACTGTTTAATTAGTAGGTGATAACTTGGTCCCCTTTCTCTTAATTTTGACAAATATGCACATCCTAAAAATTAAAATGCTCGCAATCAAAGAAAAATCGTTAATTGCGAGCATTTTAATGGTTCGGGACTGCAATTGCCAAAACAAAAAGAAAAAACGATCAAATACTTGTCACTTAGTCAACTGTTTTATGATCAATGGTACCAAAAGATCAATGGAAGTTTGAATACCTCCCAAGATGCAGAACATCACCCAGGAACATGACTCCCATAGCAGCTGCAATGACGATGGCAATCGGCCTAAAGATCGTGACATAGACGGGGCCCTTCAAGTGCAGCCCCCATGTGTGAACGGTTGCGGTGAAGGTAGGACCAAACAATCCCTGAAATGAGTACTATCAATTTTACACACACATCCAACAGCTTGTAGTGTTAATTACTTGCTACCCCTCTCTAATTGAGCCAGACGACACAAAAATAGACATGCCCTCCATAGTGGGTCCTTTCACATGTCGGCGTACATCTGTTTCTTGTGATACTTAGAACCCACTTTTTTTTCGAGAAAGTTTGAAGTTGTTAGAAGATGAGATCAAGTTTTTGTCTTTTAGTACTTACATAAAGTACAATGGTGGGTAATGCTAAATCAGTCCTCAATCTCCAAGCACTTGTGTCTGTCTCTACTATGAAGCATACCGCTGCTGCAATAATTGATGTGCATAGAGAGAATAGGACTACCACAGTTACCTCAGCCGGGTATAATTTGATGACGTGGGTCTGGAAAAATTCTAGAGAATTTAAACTTAGTTAAACTTTTTTTTTTTCCATGAATAAGATCAAATAATCAATAAGTTAGAGTAAGATATTATTAAGATAGTGAAAATTTTTTCCAGGTAGCCCGATTTGGCGGAAAACTGTACCAAATTACCTGAAGAATGTACCAGACTGAGACCAGAATGCAGAAGGCAACAAGTAAAAGGCCACCTAGAATCCAATTTGTTTCTGGTGTTTGCAGAGGATACTCAAGTGATGAGGGTGATGAAGACGATAGAATTACCGGGCCATCGTAGAGGATCGCTATTAATGCACCTGATACTGAAAGTATAGTGCCTATGGTTTTGGCTCTAGTGCTTGAGCTTCCAAGATCGAGTTTTTCCATCCTTTTCGAGGCATCGACAAAATGTTAACACTAGAGGTTGAGGAGAAATTATTTATTAAGAAGTTCAGTTTGTTCAACCTTAAAAACTGTGCGCAACACGCATCTTGACTGGAAATTCACTATGTTGATATAGAATCGAAAGGCGCAAGAGGGTTGTAAACAATATCCAAAGAACAAATTAGTTAATTAAACATCCTTATGAGCTAGATATTTTATGTTGAAGGGATAAACAACAAAGGAAGAAAAGAAGAAACGTCGAGGAAGAAGAAAAACCTGAAGATGACAGCCAATACGAAAGTAAACGCTGGCTGAAGGTTGCTGATGGCCGAAGCAAGAGTCGGTGAGCTATATTCTATACCTTTAAATATGCATATATTACCCGCATACCTGCTTTGCCAAACATGAATAATTTGATTAATTTTCTAAAAATTAAAAATCAAAAAAAGAAAGTAGATTTCTCGATGTATTTCATACCCGATCACTGAGAGGAGGAGAATTCTGTAAAGGATAGAGGGCTTTAATGGGGGAAGTCCCGTTCTGCGAATGACGACGAATAAATTCTAAAAATGAGAGAGAGAACATAAAAGGGTATGTTAGATCAACATGATTAGCAAGGAGATGAAAAAGAGGAGATCATCACCTAGGAAAGATGAAGAGAAGAGGTAAGTAAACAAGTGCGCCTAAAGCATAAGAATATGTGACGTAGACAAAATAGCTCAATCCTTTCGCAGCTGCCGCTTTGTACAAGGTGTTTAAGATCACGCTTATGCACTCTACTGATGCCATGGCTGTGAATGGCACAACTTCTTTCTTACAATCCAACCTTGCCATTTTTCCTTCCTTCCTTCTTCCTGTGATCTCGCTTCTTCTATGCAGATTAGTTTTGGTTTCTTCCTATATTTTATTATAACCCAAGGCAACTATCACATAATTAAATATTTGATATAGGCCATTTATTTAAACATGATATGATAATCGCTGTGGTTTGTTTATTCTTCTTCTTCCATATGCAGATTAGTTTTGGTTTCTTCCTATATTTTATTATAACCCAAGGCAACTATCACATAATTAAATATTTGATATAGGCCATTTATTTAAACATGATATGATAATCGCTGTGGTTTGTTTATTTGCAACTTGGGCTCCCGGGACGAAAACAAACATATATAACACGACAAGATGCGTATTCATCGCATTGTCTGACTAATACGTGTAATTGAGTTGAATAAATAATAATTGACACGAATCTCGGCCATGTTTTCATCAACTCGGAGGCTTTTTTGAATCATTCGCAAATATAAAATGTTTTAATTACAATTTTATAGTTTAAATGAAATGGAATTGAGGTATTAACCATGTTTGATCAGCTATACCATTCGTATTTTAGACAACAAGAAAAATTATTTAAAAGAAAGAAAAAAAGAACAGTTAGCATTTCTGTATCTTCGATTTTGCACTTTGGTAGCAAAGGGGTGGTATTTCCATCATCAGATGAGGCTCTCAAGTTATTATTGGATCCGCTATCGTCTTCTTGAGGTATTCCCCATATCACAGCATCAAACCCCAGTAGTAGTATAGTTTCTCCAATGACACTAGAAAGGGCATTTAAAACAATGGAAAAAGGGGGGAAAAAAAATCAGTTATTCTTCCTTGGTGATTGTGGAGCTAAATTTCCTAAAATTCCACCGGGATAAAAGAAGAGTAATGAGAACGTTAAATACCTCCCAAGACGGAGAGGATCACCAAGGAATATGAAACCGAACGCGGCGGCAACGGCAATTGAAAATGGCTTGAAGATTGAGAAATAAAGGTCGTGTTTGGAATTGATTCCATTTTTGTTTTTCACGTTTTTTGAGAAAAAAATAAAAACGTTTTTAAAACGGCGTTTGACGCAATAAAGATAAAAAATAAAAATGAAAATGATTTTTTGGTTTAGTGTAAAATGAGAGAGAAATGAAAAATGACTTTTAGTCATTTTTTATTTTTTGTTTTCATTTTCTCCTCTCTCAAGCAGAGAGAGAGAAAGAGAGACATTAATGAGTTTTTTATACTGAAAATAATCTCTTGATAAAACTATCAAACGCATTTTTAAAAATGATTTATGTCTGAGATTGAAAATGTTTTCATTTTTATTTTCATACAAAAAAATAAAATTATTTTAGAACGAGTTCCAAACTCGCAGAGACCCCTTCAAGTGCAGCCCCCATGTGTGGAGTAACGAGCTGAAAGATGGACCAAAAAATCCCTGAAAATAAAAAAAGAAAAATCTTCAATCACTTAAACCTTTATACCAACAGCTTGCTGTATTATATACACATATATAGGCCATGATATAGTCCCTTACTGATAATACAATAGTGACCAAAGCTATATCAGGCCTCAGTGTTCAAGCGCTCAATTTCGATTCTGCTATAAGGGTAACACAATAATTGTCTTACATAGGAAGTACCCCAAGTGTCACAATTTGCTCATCTGGGTACATTTTCATCACCTAGGTCTGTCAAGTGCTAGAAAGAATTGAAATCTTAATTTACAATAGCTTCCCTGGTAACTTTTTCAACGATTTGCACATTTCTTGGGCAAGAAGTTACCTCAATAATGTACCACATTGAGCCTAGAAGGTTTTGGGAACCTAGTAAAAGGCCTCCTACGACCCAAAATTCTTGGGATGTTTTTAGAGGAAGTTGAAAGGATGATGCCTTGGAAGGAGATGAAAATGAAGAGGATAGAATTGTGGGGCCCTTGTAGAGAACCGCTATCAATGCGCCTGTAACTGAAAGTGCGGTCCCTATGATTTTGATTTGAGTTGTTGAGCTTCTTAGATCCAGATTTTCCATCCTTATTCAGGCAGTAAAAAAAAAAAAGTCTTATGAGAGAACAAATTATAAATAAAACTGACCACGAGAAATCCCAAAAACAAAGCTACGTAATGTAACACAACCCTCTTTTTTCTTTCTTCCAAACGCAAATTGGTAACACAATTTTGAAGGAAGATAATTAAGGAGAGACAAAAAAAAAAAAAAAAAAAAAAAAAAAAAAAAAAAAGGCCCCCAATATGAAGGTAAAAGCGGGACTTGGCATATATATCATAACATATAAAAAGTGTATCATGACTAGGCTATGTTTAGCATGAGGGAAAACAATGAGAAAGAAAGATATATAACTTAATGAGGAAAATAAATAGAAAAGGGAGGACCTTTCTTCTATAGTGTTTGGTATGGATTGTCTTCTCTAATCCTTTCAAATTGAGAAAGACTAAAGCTAGAGTAACTCTCATAGCAAAAGTGTATAAAACCAAAGAAGAGGAAAAAAAAAAAAAAGAAGAAAAAGAATTAGGTTACCAAAAGAAAAAAAGTTTCCCACATAGCATGCTTTCAATTTGAGAAGATCTGACTTTTAATTATTTTTTTTACTGCTATTACTTAATTATTTCCTTCCCAAATAGTTGGGGAGTTTATTGTTCCGAATTAAAATAATAAACAGAAAATAGTTAGACTTTACTATCGATCTCAGTGTATGGGATTATTTTATGTGAATAGGGCCAAAGATTGAGACAAAATTTTAGGGACAGTGCACTTTGAACTTTGTGATCAATGGAGGGGTTGAAAACCAATATTAAAAAAAAAACAATTACTTGGGGCAATATAAAGATAGTAGGGACTGGTGAATAATTTCTCTTGAGGAAATAAATTGGTATAATCTTTTTAAGATTTTTACTGTAGACTATTAGAAAAATACTCCGTCAAATTTGATTTTGTTAGTTTTATAAATATATCTATATATAATTTTAGAAATATATTACTGTTCAAGTGATGTAGTTAAACATCTACTTATATACTAGCTGGTCATCTTCTCTTTCACTCTCTTTTTATCATTTTCCTTTCTCTCTTCTTTCCCTCGCGTTTTTCGTTTTTTTTTTTTTTTTCCATGGTGAGTGAGAGATTTCACTTACTACCTTGTATTGTTGAGAAGCTGATTTACGTGCCAACAAAGGTGAGTCCTCAAACCTATTCTCTAGATATCAATGTTGCCTTATATTACTCTTCCACGTGTTTCATTCCCACCCTGCCATTTCCTTTCCTGCGCTCTCTACCCACCCTTACTCAAAGGATATTATATATATATATATATATATATATATATATAGATTCTAAACGAGCTCTAAAATCTAATTAAAAAATGAAAGAAGGAAGAGGGAGGATGTTTGCTAGCATTTTAATTTGAGAGAGAGAGAGAGAGAGAGAGCGCGAATGAAACTTTTTCATATTCAAGAGGTGTAAATGTGAAAAGGTGACTTAAGTTTGGAGTGTAATAAAATTTACATTTAAAAGGTATTTTGCGTAAGCTTACAGCCACAAGTAGAGAATTTGGTTAAAATAACCAAGTGAAAAAGTAAAATTAAGAAAATGATTTTTTAATTTTAATTTTATTTATTTCCAGATCTCTACTCCACAAATCTCACTCTGTCACTCACAGATCCAGACCAAGAAGAAGCGGGAGCAGAAAAAGAAACCAACAACAAGAAGAAGATGAGTTCTGTTTCTCTGAAAATAGGCGACAGAACGGCTAGATTCAGAAGAGCAACACTGTGGTCTTCGGCGGTCAACATTCTGATGCTCGCCTCCGTCGTGACAACAAATCTCTCCTCCTCCTTCGAGTCTGGAGTGAGAGTGGAGAGGAGAGAGATTGTCATATTTTAAAAGAAAGTCATTTTACAAATAAAAATTTTTAAAAAGTTATTTTACTAATAAAACTTTCCTATTAAGTTATTTTTACAAGGCCTCTATATATATATATATCTATATATAGGAGGATATATGTATATATTTTCCTCTATGTGCACCTAATTTTTGAAATCTTTGCTAAACCTAAGAAAGAGTCAAGGTACTATGACATGATTAAATTTATTGGTAGGACATCATGACTTTTCCACAGCAAGAAACTGTCCGATTAATAAATCAATAACCATGTTGCTTCTTTGATATAGTAAAGCGTTAAGCTATAAGCTTGCAAGGCTTCTATCGAAACAATATTATAATAATACCCTTCTATTTCCTAGTTAATTTATAGTTAAAACGTACAACAACAATCGTTACAATACTTAAAATAAAGACTTAAATATTTTCTCAAAGAAAAATAAAAATAAAAACTGAATATCCACATTTAGATGCTTTAATTACGTACAATATTACTCATAATACATAACTAGAGTATCAATTAACTTTAGCCTTACAAACATCTCATATTCACTAATTGATCCAAGCAACCATGAAAACTGATCTCTATTCTCCAGTATTCATGATCTCATCTATTAATTGCTTCCAAGATCAGAGAGGGAAAAAATAATAATAAAAAAAAAACACGGGAGCTCAAGAGCCGAGCAACTTTACTAGTTTAGATCAAGGATGCGAAAGTAGCTAGGGGTAAAATATTAGGTTTAATACAGTAGACTGTCATCAATAAATCAATTTATAAAATAGGACTTTAACAATTTCAGAACACTTCTCATTAATAAATGATGTATTATAATAAAAATCAAACTTGGCAATCAATATTTCTAAAAACGATTGAAACTGTTTGAATTTTGGCAAAATAAAATGAGTGCCTTTATCCCACATCAGTTGGGAAGCAAAGAGAGAGGGTCTGAAGTCTATATAAGAACTAAATAAATTTTGTTTAAACTTGTCTCAATCAAAATAGATAATGAATTTCTTTGTGAGGGTCATCGCTAAAGTCACATGGTCTAGAATTCAGTGTTGGACTTTCGGGCGGCGGGTATGCCCGATGCCCGAAAATTTTTGGGCACGGCGGGCAGGCCCGTCTCGCCGCCCGAAAATGATTTTCTTCGGGCACGGGCTTGGGTAGCCCGAAAATGGTAAGCCCCCCGACAGCCCGCCGTCGTGGAGAAGCCTTCCCCCGCCGTTCGCCGGATTTTTTTTGAATTTTCCGGCAAATACCCGAACTTCCCGAATTTTGCCCGAATTACCCAAATTTTTTGTGACCGTTGCCCGAATTTTGGTGACCGTTGCCCGAATTTTGACCTGTGCCTGAAAAATGCCCGATTTTTTTTTACCGTTAGCCCGAAAAATGCCCGAATTTTGAAAAAAAACGGTCTTTTGCCCGAACCCGAACTCGCATTTTGCCCAAATTTTTGAACCAAACGGTCGGATTTTTATCCGTTGCCCGAACTGCCTGAATTTTGCCTGACCTGCCCGAAAAATTTGTAGCCGTTGGACCCGAATTTTTTGGGGAAAATTTTTTTTTTTCAACCAAAAAATTTTCCTATAAATACCCCCTCCCCCCAACCATTTTCCTCACCCCAAAACTCTCATTCTCTCTCAATTTCTCTTAATCTCTCTCAATTTCTCTTAATTTCTCTCAAATCTCTCTTAATCTCGCTTAAATCTCTCTCGAATCTCGATCTCTCTTAAGCTCTCTCAAAGCGCTCTCAATCTCTCTTATTTTTCATAATGGCTTCTTCTGGTTATGGTGGTGGTGGTGATATTCCTATTGATGCCCAATTCAACATCGAAGAAGGGCAATTTCCTAATGTTTTTCAATCACAGGAATCGCAAACTATGGAAAGAAATGCTGATCAAACTGCAAATCCGACCCCTGGTGGACGTACTAGAGGTCGAGGACGCAATGGTGGTGGCACAAGTGGCCATGGAGGAGAGACAAGCGGTAGTGCTAGTGCAAGTGTTGCAAGTTCTAAGAAGAAATGCAAGCGCACCTCAGCAGTT
>NW_010367831.1:58371-67404 GCF_000414095.1 Morus notabilis
AACCGGCCGAATACTTGAAGAACGGAGAAACGCATTGCAGCAGGATATTGTTGAAGCTTTGGTGTGCATCAAGGATTGGGACCGTTCCGACCAACGCTTACACGATACAATCTCACCGGCAAACTAAGAATGGATCGACAAATTTAATAGATTAACTTTTAATTTTCAAGATGATCCTTCTGCTTCATCTTGATAATTTCTTTGTAAATATTTATTTACTTTGTAATTTCTAATTTGTATAGTGTTTATTGTAATTTGTAATCTTGTATAGACTTTGTAAGTTCATCAAATTTATAATTCGTCCCACAATGATTGCACTCTTTTTTTCTTACCAAGTTTTTATCCCAATTGGGTTTGTCTTGGTAAGGTTTTTAATGAGGCAATCATGAATTACAAATTTAAAAATCAATGAAGAAGTAATTTTTTTTATATAGTTCGTTTGTGTCGTGTGTTCATTTCATATTTTAAATTGTAATATACACAATTACACATTGTAATTATACAAATACTTATTTCAACAACATAAAAATATAATATAAAAAATAAAAAAAATTTCGGGCAGCCGGTCGGGCATCGGGCAGCCCGACCGGGCACGGGTAGGCTTCCTCTGCCCGAAGCCCGTCCATGGGAATTTTCGGGTCGGGTCGGGCAGCCCGAATTTTCGGGCAGATCGGGTTCGGTCATCGGGCAAAAATTTGGACTTTTCGGTGGTCACGAGCGGCCCGTCCAAAGTTTCAGCACTAGTCTAGATCAATATCCAATATCAGTGTACCATACTAGCTTAGTATTTTCTCACACTTCTAGCATAGTAGTATAATGTAAAAATTGAGCACAACTAACTACTGTACCAAACCCATGATCAATTCAAAAGCGATTTCCTTCCTATAATAAGCTTTTAAAAAATTGAATTCCTTCTTATAATAAGCTTGCTTTAATTTTTAAATATTGCAATATCAAAAATAGTTCTTTCATTCAATAACAAAATAAATTCTTGTAATGACAACTATGAGCTACATTTTTAAAAGTGAAAGTTATCTTCCTCTTTCCATTTGACCAATCCAAATAATCAACTCTCCTCTCAATAAGCTTTTACATATACACCTCATATAAGAATCAAATAACCAAAATTAAACATGTATTAATTTCTAGTTGCATCGCATAATTTCTACCCAGTCTATACAAAAACAATCAAGCTTGTTTTAATGATTTATATAAATTCGATATATATATTCTCGAATGTCACAAAACTTTACATACATATTTTACAAACTAAGAATGTTTTAAACCTGTCGAGATCATGACCCATATCACGGATTGACTATCCTCGCTTGCTAGATGCACCAGTCGTTGCAATAGTACAATACAACCATGATTTTGAGACATCATTACTCACTTAAATCCAATTTGTGTGATCTATACATCGTTGAAAGCTCTCTCAAAAAGCTTTTTAAGGTTTTCCTATTGATAAACATAAATGAAAGTAATTAATAATATCAAAGTTCTGTTATTAATCATCTTTGTCCAAAACTTTCAAAATTCTCGATATTACGGGCTCTTTTAACTTTGCAACAAAGGGGTCTTCCCATCAAGTGAGTATCTTTTAACTTTGCAACAAAGGGGTCTTCCCATCGGGTGAGCCTTCCATGTTCTCGGGCCCACAATACATGACATGTCCTTCTTGTGCTTTTCCCCATATAACAGTATAAAACTCAAGTAGTAGTATAGTTGCTCCAACGACACTATAACGAAGAATGAATTAAAAAATAAAAAGGACAAATGAGTTGTCTAAACTGAACTAAAGGAAACTGGCAATGCAAGGAGACAATAGTACTTATTTGGGAGGTTATGTTATTTACCTCCCAAGAAAGAGAGCATCACCAAGGAAAATGACACCAAAGGCAGCTGCAATGGCAATAGAAAATGGCTTGAAGATTGCTATATAGAGAGGCCCCTTCAAGTGTACTCCCCATGTGTGGACCAATGTATTGAAGGATGGTCCAAACACTCCCTGACTAGTTCAGTACATAATACATTGTTTATTTTATATAGACACTTTTTGGTGGAAATATTTTATATATATACACTTACTGATAAGACAATAGTGACCAATTCTATATCAGGTCTCAGTGTCCAAGCGCTCCATTTTGTTTCTGCCAGAAAGCATATTGGTAAGGAAATTCTTGTCTTGCACAGGAAGTATATGAGTGACACAGTTTGCTCATTTGGGTAAATATTCATTATCTGTGTCTGTCAGGTTCACACAAAAAAAAAAAAAAAAAATACACAATTGATCATCTGAATATTCTAATTTGTTTCGGATTTGGATGAAATTCTTTTTTTTTTTTTTTTTTTTTGTGAGTTTTACTTACCTGAAGAATGTACCAGAAGGAGTTCAGAAGATTTTCGGAAACTAGTAAAAGGCCTCCTAAGATCCAATTTGTATTTGATGTTCCCAAAGAATGTTGAAAGGAAAGGGACTGTGATTGAGAAGGAGATGAAGGTGCAGAGAATACAATTATAGGGCCCTTGTAGAGAACTGCGATCAATGCACCTGATACTGAAAGTATAGTGCCTGTGATTTTACTTTGAATTGTTTTGCTTCTAATGTCCATATTATTCATCCTTTTTTTTAGCCAAAAAAAAAAGGATCAAAAGAATTGAATGGATGAGAAGAAAACAAAGTAGTGACCACAAAAGAATGTGAATATATAATATCCCAAGAAAAAGCTACATAACACAACCGTTTTTTTTTTTTTTTTTTTTCCCTTTTAGGAACATATAATTACAAAGTAATTAAGATATTGCCGGGGCGTAATATTAAAGAAACATAAGATGAGGTGCACAAGGAGAAAAGAAAACCTGAAAATGAGGGCAAAAATGAAAGTAAAAGCAGGTGTAAGGTTGCTCATGGCTGAAGCAAGAGTTGGTGAGGTGTATTCTATACCTTTATATCGACACGCATTGTTTGAAATCCTGCCATACAAAACATAAATCTTAATTTGTCCATGAGAAAATATAGGACTCTCTTTACTTTCTTGTCCTTTTTTTTGCTCTAAAATCAAAATCATCTATACCCAATAAGCGCAACAAGGACAATTTTGAAGAAGACAATTATTGCACGCATTTCTTACGAACACTCGATTATTGCGTGCATCTCTTACGAACACTCGGGCCCACCATGTTAAGTAAGACAAGATTAGTTAAATTCTTAAGACATGTTCATAATGAAACATAATCAGCTCATGCATATTTTGATAAATGTTTTTAAGTTATGTTTGTGAGTATGAAATTCCTACTTGCTGAACGAAAGATCATCTAATTATGTTCATGTTGTCGGTAAGGAACCTATCGGCAACGTATTATGGGTAGTGGTAAGTGGTGGACGAATGGTGGAAACAGGAATAGATTCGTTTACAAATAGTCTTCCGCAGTAAGTTTAAAATAAGTTATGTATGTACGATTCACTAATTTTCAAGTATTTATGTACGTATGTACGCTATAGATGAACAAGGTTGTAATTATACAACCTTAGTCTATAAAATTTTAAGATTTAATATGTTGTCACAGCTCGTGCAACAAATATATGAAATTTCAATTAAGAAAATTATAACGACTAAATTTAGAAAGGTTTTAAAAAGTATTTGAAATATGAATGTATAATGATATTTAATTTAGAACAGTTTTAGAAGGTTTTAATTGAAGTTACGAAACTTTTTATGAAATTATGACTATTATGTTTTACGAAATTATTATTTCATTTTTGAAAGCTATTATTTATTATATAAAAAAAGGAAAAAAAATCTGTAAATCTAGTGTTTTATGTTAAGTTCAAAAATTATGTAGTTAAGTAACGGCGACGTAATTACAAAAATAGTTCAAATTGATAAATCAATAAACTTGCTGCTTCTTTGAATGCGTCTTGGATGGCATGCATAGTCATAATAGATAGTAAATGATATTCAGATGTAACTTCTTCAAGCATATCCTCTCCATAGTGTGTCTTTTTTGCAAGCAAATTGGTCAATTAGTTTCATTTTTGAGAAACTTAACTATTGGAGAGCTTGAAAATTTCATTAAAAAAAAAATAGTAAAGTAAACACGAGAGAAAAACGCAACATAAACTAGTGCGCATTTTAAGCAACCAAGAACAAATTCACATCTTTTCAACTTCTAAACAGCATTAGTTGTCCAATCTCATTGTGGCGTTCACATAATTCAGAATATTGTCGCCAGTGCCAGTTTACATAACTTATGTTCTACCCTTCCAAGTTTCCTAAAATTGGTCTTAAATCAATCATAAATCTATGAAGATTAACCTACTTTGAGGGTACACGGCTCCCTGTATTCTTATATTCTTTTCTTTTTCCAACAAAATGTATAAATTCTTTAAGGAAAACTAATGAGTGAGTTTTACTCTCTCATTTAGTATCGTTTTACACTTAATATCTAGTTGGTTTTCGAGGTTTTTGTTAGTTTTTATGTGTGTTTTCGTTCTTTGTTTGAAGGTTAGGTGAAAGTCTATGATTTGGAATGTTTTGAATAACTTTTGGTGGAAAAAGACAACAAACATAGTGCTTAGGCGCCAATTTGTACCGTTTTGGCGCTCAGTTTTACAGAACCAAGACATTTGGGCAGCGTTTTGGCGCCCAGGATTTTTCGTAGCCAGCGCCGCAGCGCTAGGAGCTCAGCGCCGCGGTGCTACAACGCGAGAAAAGACGCGTTTTGAAGGCCAATCGTGAGAAAACTTACCCGTTTTGACCCTAATGCTTGAAAACATATAAATACATGATTCTAGGGCAATTAGAAGGGCTTTTGGACTGAGAGTGACGGTTGACCTTTGAGAGGAGATTCAAGAAGAGAAAGGAGAATTGAGTACGGAGAAGAACGGCAAGAATCTGGAGACGAAGACGCTTCAATTCAACTCCAAACTAGTTCTTTTCTTTCATTTCCAATGATTAAGACTTTGTTTAGGAATTTATTTTGTTTAGAGAAGAACTAATTTCTTTTTCTAGGGCTACGATGTAGCCGGATTATGAATGTTCAAATTCTCAATCTTCTTTTTAAGTAATTGATGTTTAATCCATATATGCTGAGTATTTCAATTTATTCTTAATGCTTGTGATTGTTTGGCCAACTATTACATGATTTTGTATTTGATTTGAGACTGAGAGGTGATAATTAAATAAGCTCTTAATTGAAATACCATGAGTTGTTCATAGGATAGAGATATCTATGATGCTTGTGCAGTGCTTTTAAATTTCTTGCACTTAATATTTTTAACAGGTTTAGAAGTCTGACAGAGATGTAGATTTTGCTTGTTGGATTAATATTATTGTTACTTGAGAAAGAATAATAATTGCTTTAGAGAAATTACTGTCAGTATAGGATTGAATGTTAATTTTCTTGAATTATGAGAATTTGAACATGATTAATTTTGGTGAAATCGGACCCTAAAGTCTTAATCTATTGAATTTTCTTCCATTGCTTAGCATTGTTTAATTTATTTAATTGTTTTAGTTTTGCTTTACTTAATTTTATAAACTCTCTTTTCAAGTATTCAAATAAAATTAGTGTTAATATAATTTTGGTAATTAGTAAATAACAATTCTCGTGGGACGATATTCTTATTCACTATTATATTACTTGATTGCGATAGCATATACTTGGGTTACGATTTTTCACAACAAAAACTCAGCTTGAGCGACATAGCACATAGGACCCTTTTTCTTCTTTTACTACTTATTTGGATGAAATATTTGATGCATTTGTTAATTGTTTGAACGAGGTTTAAAATCCAATTTACCAAACTAGCACTACATGGAAGTTTCAAGTCAGAGCTGGTTTCCACTATATTTGAACTATTTGCAATAAATAGAAAAAAAATTTAATCACATACTTAGGGCCCGTTTAGTTCGCTGATTTGAGTTTTTAATTTGAGTTGATATGTGATTTTATGTGAGAGCTTTTTACTGTAATAAAAAAGTTAGATGTGACTGTTTCTGAGAGTTTTTTACTGTAACAAAACTCGAATCAATGAAATGAACAGGGTCTTAATATTCATCCTTTTGTGGAAAAAAAGAAATCAGCACGCTATTCATCTGCTTGTGCTAGTCTCTTCTACTATGTAGCTCTGCAACAAAGGGGTCTTCCTAGCAGGTGAGTCTCCCAAGTTATCAGGCCCATCTTGTGCTTTTCCCCATATTACAGAATAAATCCCAACTACAATTATAGTTGCTCCAACGACACTAGGAAAAAAAATGAACAAATGAGTTTTCTTTAAAAGAAATAAACAAGCAAATTGAAAATACTTCATCTTTGGTGATCTTGAAGATGACTTAACAAGAAGTTACATACCTCGCAAGACAGAGAGCATCACCAAGGAAAATGACACCGAACACAGCCGCGATAGCAATAAAAAACGGCTTGAAGATTGAGGTATAGAGAGGCCCTTTCAAGTGCCTCCCCCATGTACAAAGTAACGTTGTAAAGGATGGACCAAAGAATCCCTGAAAGTAAAAGAGAAGTATCTAATCAGTTAAATGTTTATACTTACATCTTCTCATGTTATACATACATTGTTATATATATATATTTTCTTACGGATGTTATAACGGTGATCCACATTTCAGGCTTTAGTCTCCAAGCGCTCAATTTTGTTTCAGCCATAAAGCATATTGGTACGGCAATGATCGTCTTGCATATGAAGTATACGAGTGTCACAGTTTGCTCATCTGGGTACATTTTTATCACTTTTGTCTGCCAATTGTTTAAAAAAAATTGAAATGTTACAAATAAAATAGCATGAAGTTCTCAACAATTTGCCCCAAGAGGAATTTTTTATTTTTATTTTATAACCTGAAAAATGTACCAAATTGCGTCTAGAATGGTTCGGGAGACTAGTAAAAGGCCTCCTATGATCCAATTTGTTTGCGATTTTCCCAGCGGATACTGAATTGAAGGGAAATGATGTTGGGGAAGGAGATGAAGATGCTGAGGACGGAATTGTGAGGCCCTTGTAGAGAACCGCTATCAGTGGACCTGATACCGAAAGCATGGCGCCAATGATTTTGATACGAGTTATTGAGCCTCTCAAGTTCATATCTTCCATCCTTTTAGGGACATAAAAGAATCTTATTATAGAGAATTAAACAGAAGAGTGACTGAAAAGGCCTCCCCAAGAGCAAAGTTGTCGCAAACTTGCAGAATCATGATAACGAAGGAGAATTCTGTGGTACGGTATGAGAGAACATCTTACGAGTAGGAAACAGTTCTGAACTGTCGAATTAAGAATGACAACTTAACGAAGCTTAATAAAGAGATGAAGGTACATAACTGCTCCAACTAATAGGTCGGATTCTCCAATCAAGTAACAGAAAAAAACAAATGAGGAGAAAGGAGAGAAACCTGAATATGATGGCCAATACGTAAATGAAAGCCGGTGTAAGGTTGTTGATGGCTGAGGCAAGAATTGGTCAACTGTATTCTATTCCTTTGTATTCACAGGCAGTATATGAAACCCTGCATTATGAAACATAAAGTCCTTTAAACACAAGAAAAATAGGATTCTCTTTTCTTGCTTGTCCATTTTTTCGTTTAATGATCAGAATAATCAGAATTCTCATATATTTGATATGCTAATGTATTGCCATACCCAATCACTGCAAGGAGGACAATCCTGTAAAGAAAAGACATCTTGAAAGAAGGAAGTTCCATTTTGCAGTTCTCAAATATTATGCAAATGTTTGTAAGATAATCTTTAATATGAGGGGGAAATTCAATTTAAAAAAATGAATAAAACTATTAATAATTACCTTGGAAAGATAAGGGAAGAAGGACAAGAACAAGAGTGCCAATAACACAAGTGTAGCCTATGAAAACAAAATAGTTCAACCATTTCAAAGTGGCTGCTTTGTATATGGTATTTACTTCCACTGTGGCAAACTCTGCTCTCTCAGTTCCTATACAAGATTAAGGGGTCGTTCATTTGCATTTTTGAGTTAGGGTGACTTGAGTGATGATCTTGAGTTGAGTTTAAATTATAACTGAGTTAAAGTTGTAACTTGAGTTTGTGTTGGATGAGCACATTTGAGTTATGATTTGAATTGAGAATCTTTTTGAGTTTGTGTTTGAGTGGGTCAAAACTTAAATTTATATTTAGATAGTATTTTAATAAAAATTCAATAGTGATGAAAAATTTTAATAGGATATATGAGTGGGGTTTTATTCGTCTTTTCGTTGTGAATGTATAGAAAAAAATTGTAATGACTGAGAAAATTCCAGACCTTAAATAATACAATTCATGTATTTTTAAGCCAAGGATTTTCTTAGAAAATATTATGTTATATTGTGAATGGAGGATTTATGGAATTAATATATGTATTCCTAAATTCTATAGCAAATTTCATGTTAAGTTCATGTTTCGATCAAGTAAATTCGATCGATAAATTCTCACCGTATTTTAAGGCGGAATAATTTTCAGTACAAGTATAGTTTGAGAATCTTAATTTCAAGAATCTCTAAGCACGGCACGATGTTAGCGGCGTATAAAAAAAAAACGCACTAGCATTTTAAAAGAAGAAAAAAATCCTTAATTGCTAGACAGTTAGGTTAAAGTCGCAAGATAAATACCTATAGTAGATGGGTACAATATGAGCTCGGGAGTTGACACTGTCAGAAACGTCATTCTCGGGATAGAATACAGAAAATTAAAATTTAGAATTTGTTCAGTCTAAAATTAATTTCAAGACTTGAAACAGTTTGAAATATTACGCGAGTAAGAATATAAAACAATATTGAATTATTCAGAAATTAATATTGGACTGTAAGTAGTAGATTAACTTACGTGTAAGTAGTAGCTTACGTGAGCTAAACTAATTACCTCTAATCAGTATAAATTTAATCTGTTTAGAGGAAATAATTGAGGATAAGATCAGGCACGTAATCTTGCCTTAATCAGATACTTTATATAGTGAAATTTTTAGGGTTTTTGCACTTTCTTTCTCTTATTCTCGCTCATTCTCTCTCTCCTCTCAC
>NW_010367831.1:79334-88067 GCF_000414095.1 Morus notabilis
CATGCAACAAATAAACAAATTTTAAACATGACGATTTAAACGATTGATTTTAAAAGGGCTTTAAGATGTACTTGAATTTAAGATTTCTCACGAAATCCGTTTTAAAGTCAAAATTAAATGGCCTGATTGAATTGGCTAGTTTTAGAAAGGCTTTTAAAGAGTATTTGAAATAGGAGTTCAAATGCTGCTCTGTTTGAAAGATATTTTTAGAACGTTTTATCTTAACTGAAATTAAGAAAAGCTTTAAGAAATTTAGTGATTCACTTATTTGAAATTATTGTTACAAATTATGAAAGTATTCTTTCTTATATTAAAAAAAAAAAAATGTTCCGCAAATTTTAAGAAACCCCAGTAAGTACAAGTTAAAGTTTAAGTTACAGTGGCGGCCTCATAGGAGGGGCGTCACAAAAATCATCTCAATCAGAATTAAAACGAAAAAGTTATGACATTTTCAAGAATAGAAAAAATATTGTTCATTAACTTGAGTTTGAGTTTATGAACTCGAATTAAAAGGAAAACTTGAACTCGAGTTTAACCCCAAATTCGAGTTCAAACTCAAATTTTACAAAAACACATAAACTTGAATAAAGTTATAACTCGAGTTTAAATTTTTTTTGAATTTTATTATAAAAGAACACCCCCTTAATTTTTCTATCTTTGTATGCATCATCATTTGTTTGGTGTAATAGTTTTTTAATATGTCAACAAGAGTTAGTGTAGTGTGACATAATTAAAGAGCAGGTAGGCCATATATATATTTTTTTAACATTACAGGGAAAAAAAAATGATAATGTTGCTTTCACTGATGTTTAATTAATTATTAAAGATCACTATTCTCTCTGTAGATTGTCCCATTTGCATAAAAGCCTGCCACGTGTTATTTGATATAGACTTTTACTAAAGACTTGTTTTTGGAGAGGCTGAAAATATCAGTCTATCACAAAAGATGGAAAAAAGAATCCAAGACATAACTAAACAAAAGAGTCAAAAAATGGTCCCCAACCAAAAAAATCAATTTATTTTATAAATAAATAAATAGTTACAGGCGATCATAAGCAAGAGTGAAAGAAGCAAAAGGAAAAATATTTAATCATTTTCATCTCCTTTTTATTTTTTTTTTTGTTCACTCTTTTCCTGGTTCACCAAAGGAATGTTGAAATGATCGTTTGCATTAACCGTGTCTAGAGAGATGAAAACACAATAATTACATAATTCATTTGTATGTGCTATTTATTCTCCATATCTTCAACTCTATAACTCTGCAACAAAGGGATCTTCCCATAATCCTTGGTATCTTCTTCTTGTGCTTTTCCCCATATTACAGCATAAAACCCAAGTAGTAGTATAATTGCTCCAACAACGCTTGAAAGTGGACGTGAAAAAGAAAAAGGCCAATTAACAGTAATTCTTCTTTGTGATCTTGAAACTAATCCAAAATCCAATAATTTGGATAAAAATGGAGTAATTAGGCAGTTAGTTATGTACCTCCCAAGGAAGAGATCATCGCCAAGGAATACGACACCGACAAAAGCTGCAATGGCAATAGAAAGTGGCCGGAAGATAGAGATATAGAGAGGTCCCTTCAAGTGAAGCCCCCACGTGTGGAGTAATGTGCTGAAAGATATACCAAAAAATCCCTAAAAAAAATAAAAATAAACCATGACCAATTGCACGTATATATCCAATAGCTTGATCATGAGTTATTATGTAACACCATAATAAATTTAGTTTCTTACTGATAATACAACAGTGACCAATGATATCTTAGGCTTCAATGTCCAAGCGCTCAATTTTGGTTCTGCTATAAGGCATACTGGTACTGCAATAGTTGTGGCGCACAGAAAGTACACGGGCACCACAATTTTTGCATCTTGGTACGTTTTCATCACCTGGGTCTGCCAAAAACTAGTGAGTATACTTCGCGCCAATGAAACAGTCCATAAGTATATTAGTTAAAAAATCTGGCGGTTATTTTAATATTACTCGAAATCACAAAATTAGAATGGCGGAGCTACTAATAGTTCAGTGGGGGGCGCATTATGCTACAAATGAAATTTATAATTATGTTTTTGTTGAGAAAAGTGCATGTGTTATCCCACATGAAAAGTAGGTAGAAATGTGAAATAGTTTATATATATATGAAAAGACTCAGACTCAATAGGTTAGCTTTTTAGGTCAAGTTGGATTCTTAAAGTGTGTTGGATCAGTTTCACGTGTGTTATCTCCCTAACAAGTGGTATCAAAGCCGATGATTCATTCGGATCAAGCGATCACACTCAGTTGTAATTGTAGGTGCATTTTGTGGACTCGTATAATTTTGACTCTCTTTCCTATGCTCGAGTTGGCTCTCATTTAGAGTGCCACTTTCACATGTGGTGTATTCTCAACAGTTTCGATCTAGTGAAAAATTATCTCCTATGTTTTTATAGTGCTCCAACTGAAAAAGTATTTCTGGTTCCGACACTGTTTATGACTCATCTCTGAGTGTCGATTTACTACTAGGTTGTTTATAGACCTAGTATTGTGAGTTAAGCTACCTGAAGAATGTACCAGATTGAGCAAAGAAGGTATTCCAAAGCTAGTAAAAGGCCTCCAAGGACCCAATTCGTTCGCGATGTTTCTGAAGAATATTGAAGGCTAAGAGACACTAATTCAGAAGGAGATGAAGAAGCAGGGGATAAAAGTGTAGGGCCCTTGTAGAGAACCGCTACCAATGCGCCTGATATTGAAAGTACGGTGCCTATGATTTTGTTACGAGTCACTGAGCTTCTAACATCCATATTCTCCATCCTTTTGGAGGCAAAAAAAAAAAAAAAAAATGGTCTTAGTGCAAAGAAGAAAACAGAGCAGTGCTTTATATGCACATAACAAACATTTAGAGGGAGAGAGAGAGAAATGAAGGAGAAGACCTGAAGATGACGGCTAATATGAAAGTAAAAGCCGGTGTAAGATTGCTGGCAGCTGAGGCAAGAGTTGGAGAACTGTATTCTATACCTTTATATCCACATATGTTGGATGAAAACCTGCCTTTCAAAACCAAAAAAAGCAAAGTTGCGGTACATAAGGATAGATCCTTTCCTTTAGATTTTCCTTGAATTAAATCATGATCAAATTATCATGGATTTTAGCGATACATATGTATTATATCCATACCCAATTATTCCAAGAAGGACAATTTTTATGAAAAAAGACAGCTCGAAAGAAGGAAGTTCACTCCTGCACCAAATCTCAAATATAATGAATATCATTTGTTACATGAACCAAGTGAAAAGCTTGTGATTAAGCTAATGATAAGGAGATAAAGAAAGCATTATTTATTTAATTACCTTGGAAATATGAAGGGAAGAGGGAGAAGAACAAGAGTACCTAAAAAATAAGAATAAGCAATGAAGACAAAGTAGCTCAGCCCTTTCAAAGTGGCTGCTTTGTACAACGTATTTACGCCGACCGTCGCGAACTCTACGGCGGCCATGGCTGCAAAGGGCACAACTTCTTTACAGCCACAGCCTGGCATCTTAATTTCCTTCCCTTCTTCTCTCTAGCCTCACTGGGTCTATAAAAGATTTTTTTTCTTCTCCTCCTCTTTGTGATGCATTTTTTTATTTAAGTTATTTGGTGGGCCATCATTTTCTGGCATTGATTATGATATTGATGATGTGACAATATTTACATAGCTTTGCAACAAGAGTTTCTCGCCGTTGGATGAGGATACAAAACCACCTAATCCACCGTCCATGTATCTATAGCATACTTATAAAACCAAAATCAAACCAATTATATCTCAAAAAACGCTGCATAGTTGTGAATGGCCATCAATTTGAGCTGACGTTTACAATTTGTGTGACACAGCTACAGAAGAATTTCCATCATCTGTATTTGGAAAAAAAAATAAAAATAAAAATAAAAAAGACGAAGACAATTAAATTGCCGGAACGCCATTATTTTTCACAAATCACATGGTGATTATGTTGGTACTCTAATCACACCTTGCACTACCTAGAAAAGAAATAAGTAATGTGAAAAAATGACATTTTTTATTTAAGAAAAAAGTAGGTGCACTGGCGGATTATGCCCTATTTTAATGGGGAATTATGGCCTATTTGATAATATAAAATTCTAATAATGAACATTTTTTTGGAAAATTTTCAAGAATCCCATGAAAAAGATATTATATTTTATTTTTGCTATTAATTTTAAATTTATTATTTATGCCATCAGTTTTTGTATTCTATGGAATTACGTTTCATATTCTAGTAGAATATTTTTTAATGGCATGAATAATAAAATGATGAAAAATAATAGTTATTTTTGTAATTTTCTGCTTTTTTATTAGGTGGCCATTATTACACCTTTTTTTTTATGCAGCGTCAGTTACATTTCTCCTAAACATTTTCTAATATACTAGCAAAGGTACTATGATATAATTGTATTGTTGGTAAGCTATTCTTTTAAACAGAACATAATAATCTTTTTTTTTTCGCTGGACGAATATAATAATCATATTGTTGCTTTGATTAGTAGCAAGTAGCAACGTTGGAGTAGACTGTTTTAATATAAATAAATAAATATCTTGTAACAAAAGTGCCATTACTTTCTTACTGCTGTCCAACCAAACGACCTAAATTAAAATAACAAAAAAATATTTACAGTGCCTCACAAAAAAAAAAAAAAAAAAAAATCATTTCATCTTCATCTCCTTTTTTTTCATTATTTTCCTGTTTCACCAAACGAATATTGAAAGATCGTCTGCATTGACCGTGTTTAGAGAGATAAATACACAATAATTACATAATTCATTCATTTAGTGTGCTATTTATTCTCCATATCTTCAACTCTATGACTCTGCAACAAAGGGATCTTCCCATGAGATATTGAAGAGGCACAATCCTTGACATCTTCTTCTTGTGCTTTTCCCCATATCACAGCATAAAACCCAAGTAGTAGTATAATTGCTCCGACGACACTGGAAAGTGGACATTAGAAAAAGGAAAATTAACAGTAATACAAGAAAATAAACAGTAATTCTTCTTTATATATAATCTTGGAAGTAATCCAAAAAAAAACAACAATTTGGATAAAAGGATGGAGTAATTGGGCAGTTCGTTATAATATTACCTTCCAAGGAAGAGATCATCACCAAGGAATATGACACCAACAAACGCAGCAATGGCAACAGAAAATGGCTTGAAGATAGAGATATAGAGAGGTCCCTTCAAGTGAAGCCCCCACGTGTGGAGTAATGTGCTGAAAGATGAACCAAAAAATCCCTAAAAAAAATAAAAATAAACTGTTAGTGCATTTTTTGTGTTGGTTTATTTTTAGCAAATTCGTTGTAAGATTTGTTGGCATTGTAAATTGGTAGTCCTCTTAAAGAAAGTTTGGTTGTCATGTTTATTGGCTGCAAATCAAGAGTGGACTTTTTGGAGCATTATGGCTGGCTCTTCTAAGGAAAGAATTGTGAGAAATATTGGGAATGATTGTCTTCTTACTGTCATTAGAGTTGGTGACCTGATTTGTGGTGTTAATGGAGGGGATATTACCTTTTGGGTGTGCTTATTGTCGGTGGGAGAGTGTTGCAGATTGTTGTATGAAAAACAAAGTGGTATGAGGGTTTGTGAAGATGAGGGCAGAACGTGTAATGAACACACAGGGCTGAAAACATAAAAGTTGCATTTGTCCATATCAGAATGAGATTGTAATGTTAAGTGTCGCTTGATGTGTTGCGACAAATTGTTAGAACGCTTTCGAGTTGGTTCTTCAGGAGAAGATTTCTTTGGTTTCGGGAGGAAACCGTCAAATCAAGTGGTGCTCGCTGATCAACCTTTCTAAGGAGTTTCTAGGCAACGGCGACAACATCAAGGAGGGAGTCGTTGAGTGTGTAAGACCGTTCGGTCCTTTGTAATCTTTTGAACTTAGTGGATTGATCATTGTCTGGGCATGGCCCCGCAGAGTAGGTGTGCGCACCGAACTGCGATATCATTTTTTTGGTGTCCTTTACGTTTCTGCATTAGTTTCCTGCTTTATTGTATTGATGGTTTAATTTTAGATTTTCTGTCACAAAAAGTGTTACAGTAAAGTGTTGCAACACCACTTGTGACACCAGGATAAAAACGGACCTAACATAAACCATGACCAATTGCACGTATATATCCAATAGCTTGATCATGAGTTATTATGTAACACCATAATAAATTTAGTTTCTTACTGATAATACGACAGTGATCAATGATATCTGAGGCCTCAGTGTCCAAGCGCTCAATTTTGGTTCTGCTATAAGGCATGTTGGTACTGCAATAGTTGTCTTGCACAGAAAGTACAGAGGTACCACAATTTTTGCATCTGGGTATATTTTCATCACCTGGGTCTGTCAAGTAATAGTGAGTCGATTGATATGTAACAGCTTGAACTTTGCAGCAAAACTAATTAGAACCCACAGTTGACATTTTAAGCTCTGTTTGATATGAGAATTCAAATTAAGATAATTTTAGTTTTAGTTTTAGAACCAGAATCATCATTCATGATTTTGGGTCTAAATTATGGTTCTGGAATCAGAATTATAATTAGGGATAGTTCTCGAACCAGAACTATAATTACGGAATTGAACAACCCAAAATTAAGGGGGTGATTTTAGAATTGGTGGTGGTTCTGGTTTAAAACATCACATAATGGTTCAAATTTTGAACTATCCAAACAAAACATTGATTTTGTTGGGTCGAACCAGAACCACTTTTTACTTTTTGTAAATAAACACTTATTTAAATTAGAACCATGATTCCAATTCTAGAACCCCATAAAGTCTCATCCGTCAAAAAGTCTGGCAATCCTTTTAATATGAATCAAACTTAGAATATCTGGATTTATAACACATCTCTAAGTATCTAATGAACATTTTTTATATGTGAAATCTAATAAAATTTGTAGCTTATCCTCCTTGAAATCCGAAATTTTATATTTGTCCCACCTTATAATTTGTAAAACTTCTTACTTATGTGTGAAATCTAATGAAATTTGAACAAGTTACCTGAAGAATGTACCAGATTGAGGAGAGAAGGCATTGGGAAGCTAGTAAAAGGCCTCCTAGGACCCAATTCCTTTTTGATGTTTCCGAAGAATATTGAAGGCCCAGGGAAAATGATTGAGGAGGAAATGAAGATGAAGAGGAGAAAATTTTAGGGCCCTTGTAGATAACTGCTACCATTGCGCCAGATAATGAAAATATGGTGCCTATGATTTTGATACGAGTCACTGAACTTCTAAGATCCAGATTCTCCATCCTTTACGAGGCAATAACAAATAATAATAATAATAATAATGATAATAATAATAATAATAATAATGATAATAATAATGATAATAATAATAATAATGATAATGATGATAAAATTCTTTATATGCACATAACAAACATAAAAAATGTAAAAAAAAAAAAAAATGGGGGAGGAAAAGACCTGAAAATGATAGCCAATATGAAAGTAAAAGCCGGTATCATGTTACTGACAGCTGAGGCAAGAGTTGGAGAACTGTATTCTATGCCTTTACATCCACATATGCTGCATGTAAACCTGCCTTACAAAACAAAAAAGAATGAATAAATGAATAAGAAAAGAAAAAGTTGTTGTCTACATGATAAGGAAAATAGGAGTCTCTTTTCGTTCTTTTTGTTTTTCCTTAAATTAAATCACGTGATCAAATTATAATGGATTTCAGTGATATATATCTCCATACCCAATTAGTCCCAAAAGGACAATTTTTAAGAAAAAAGACAGCTCAAAAGAACGAAGTTCCCTCCTGCACCAAATTCAAATATAACCCACTATCATTTATTATATGGATTAAGTGAAAAATACTTGTGATTATAAAGCTTTAATGAGAAGGAGATCAAGAGAGGTATATTTATATATTTATTTACCTTGGAAATATGAAGGGAAGAGGAAGCAGAACAAGAGTACCTAAAACATAAGAGTATGCGACAAAGACAAAGTAGCTCAGCCCTTCCAAAGTGGCTGCTTTGTAAAAAGTATTTACGCCGACCGCGGCCAACTCTACGGCGGCCATGGCTGCGAACGGCACAATTTCTTTACGACCGCAGCCTGCCATCTTTCCTTCCCTTCCTGATCTCTCTAGCCTCACTCGGTCTTTAAAAGACTTTTTTCTTCTAATTCTCTAGTTGGTGAAGCATCTTTGGTTTAAATTACGTGACGGTCACATTACTCTTTTGAATTTTCTAGCGTTGAGTATTATGCCATGATGGGACAATATATTTAGCTTTGAAAAAAAAGGTTCCTCGCCGTTGAACAAGGATATAAAACAACCTAATCCATCGAGATAACCGAAACGAAACCATTATAGCTCAGAAAATAGATGCTGCCAAGTTGTGAATCACCGCTAGTGTGTGTTTGGTTGGGGAGAGATCAGAAGGGAAGGAGAAGAGGACCAATACATTATTTAGTTGGAGGGAGTATACGATAGAGATGAGGAGAAATACTAGCATCATTTTTTGTCACTTTTAAATTTTATTTTTTGATACGTAAATTCTAATAATATATTATTATTTAAAAAAAATAAGATAGTGAAATACCTGTGTCAAATAATGAATGTAGAGAGTGACATAAAGAGTAACATAAACTATAATTATAAATGATTAATCATAATGAAAGATGAATGATCGCGTATACAAGAAACGTTTTCATCATGCCACATTGTTACTCGATATATATATATATATATATATAT
>NW_010367831.1:88218-101117 GCF_000414095.1 Morus notabilis
ATATATAATATATAACAAAGACTAATCTTGTTATTTGGTAGAAAAAATAATAAAGAATAATTGAAAACAAAATTTACAGCATAAACAAAATGTGTATAAAATGACAAGATTATTACATGAACTTGAACCTGTTGAACAAAAATAGTCATTTGAAATTTATTTTGCACATCATAATTACTTTATTTTTGAAAACACAACACAATTTTCACTTGCACTAGAATTTGATTAAGATAGATTTCTATTGTAATTAACGCAAATTGTAATATATATACAGAACTTTATAAAGTTGTAATTAGAGTAACTTGTTATATATATCTTGAACTTTTTTATGAAATAACTAGTTTATAATATATAAAGAATTACAGTCCCTTGGTACATTAAGGAAAAAGCTTTGTTGCCATTACATCGGAAATGGTTAATTTCCCACCCTTTCTTCTTCTTCTTCCCTTCTTTCATAGATAGAGTTCCATCCATCCCTCCATGCACGCTTATGTTGACTTAAGATTTACATAATTCAAGTTTAAACTAAAATTACATACAGATCTTTAACGTTCAACACAGCCCTTAAGTTTCATGAACTCCGAACTTCCTGAATCATTCACAATAGTAAAGCATTTCCATTATATTTTTCATGGAATAAATGAACTTTAAACGGGGCGCTTAACGCTTAACCAACTTTAATCAGGTCGCATTTGTATTACGGATCACCAAAAACAAGAACTCTCTCGGCACTCATCTCCGTGTGCTATTTTCTATATTTTCAACCGTTTTACTCTGCAAAAGAGGGGTCATCATCCCATCAGGTGAGGCTCTCAAGGGCTCAAACCCACAACCTTTGCTATCTTCTTCTTGTGCTTTCCCCCACATTACGGGATAAAACCCCAACTAGCAGTATCGTTGCTCCAAGGACACTGGAAAATGTGTTGTCTGAGATTAGATAGCAAATTGACTGTACTTTTGATGATCTTGAAACTAATCCTCAGAATCAACTTGTAAGAGTAATGGTACGGTTATATACCTCCCAAGAAAAAGAGAATCGCCAAGGAATATGACACTGAAAGCAGCTGCGATGGCAATAGAAAACGGCTTAAAGATTGAGGCATAAGGAGGGCCCTTCAAGTGCACCACCCATGTGCTGAGCAAAGCATCGTAGGATGGACCAAAGACTCCCTGATCGCAACAAATATTGAGAAATCCTTAAACCAGTTGAACGTAAATGTAAAACTAAACAGCATGCTATACTATTAATACGTATTCCAATTTACAATTTCTTACTGACACTACAATGGTGACCAATGCTTTATCAGGCTTCACTGTCCAATGGCTCCACTTTGCTTCCGCTATAAAGCAAATTGGTAAGGCAATAATAGTCTTGCATAGGAAATATATGGATGACACAATTTGCTCATCTGGGTACATCTCTATCACCTGGGTCTGTCAAGTACTAGAAAGAAGTAAAATGTAATTGCTTTCATGAATAACTTGTCAACAATTTGTGAATCAGAACACACTATTTTGCGCAGGGACATTTGGAGAGATTTTCCGAATTTTAAGTTACCTGAAGGATGTACCAGATTGAGCTAAAAAGGCTTTGCAAAACTAGTAAAAGGCCTCCTGTGATCCCATTTGTTTGTGTTGTTTCTAGAGGATACTGAAGTGAAGGAGGCGACCGTGGAGAAGGTGATGAAGATGCAGAGGATATGATTGTGGGTCCCTTGTAGAGAACGGCCATCAATGCACCTGATATTGAAAGCATGGTGCCTATGATTTTCAGACGAGTTGATGAGCTTCACGGATTCAGATTTTCAATCCTTGATGATGTGACAATATTTTCTGGCATTGATTATGATATTGATGATGTGACAATATTTACATAGCTTTGCAACAAGAGTTTCTCGCCGTTGGATGAGGATACAAAACCACCTAATCCACCGTCCATGTATCTATAGCATACGTATAAAACCAAAATCAAACCAATAATAGCTCAAAAAACGCTGCATAGTTGTGAATGGCCATCAATTTGAGCTGACGTTTACCATTTGTGTGACTCAGCTATGAAGACTTTCCATCATCTGTATTTGGAAAAAAAATAAAAATAAAAAAGAGGAAATTGACCATGGCACTAAGACAATTAAGTTGCCGGAACGCCATTATTTTTCACAAATCACGTGATTATGTTGGTACTCTAATCACACCTTTCACTACCTAGAAAAGAAATAAGTAATGTGAAAAAATGACATTTTTTATTTAAGAAAAAAATTAGGTGCACTGGCGGATTATGCCCTTGTTTAATGGAGACCTATGACCTATTTGATAATATAAAATTATAACTATGATGTTATCTAATGAACATTTTTTTGGAAAATTTTCAAGAATGCCATAGAAAGATAACATTATATTTTATTTCTACTATCAATTTTAAATTTATTATTTACGCCATCAGTTTTTGTGTTTCATAAGAATACGTTTCATATTCTAGTAGAATATTTTTTAATGGCATGAATAATAAAATTATGAAAAATAATTGTTATTTTTGTAATTTTCTGCTTTTTTACTAGGTGGCCATTATTACACCTTTTTTTTTTTTCTTATGCAGCGTCAGTTACATTTCTCTTAACCATTTTTTAATATACTAGCAAAGGTACTATGATATAATTGTACTGTCGGTAAGCTATTCTTTTAAACAGAACATAATAATCTTCTTTTTTTTTCGCCGGACGAATATTATAATCATATTGTTGCTTTGATTAGAAGCAACGTTGGAGTGGACTATTTTAATAGAAATAAATAAGGAGTTATTCTTTTAGAATAAAACTCAGAAAAAGTTTGAACTGGAGTTATAATTTTATTTAAGTTCATGTTCTTTCATAAAATTTGAGTTTAAACTCGAGTTTGAACTCGAATTTAAACTCGAGTTTGGGACTAAACTTGAGTTCAAATTTTCTCTTCAACTTGAGTTCAGAAACTCAAACTCAAATTAATGAATAGTATTTTTTCTATTCTTAAAAATGTCATAACGTTTTCATTTTAATTCTAATTGAGATGATTTTTTTTCTATACATTTACAACGAAAAGATGAATAAAACTCCACCCATATACCATATTAAAATTTTTCATTACCATTGAGTTTTTATTAAAATACTATCTAAATACAAATTTAAATTTTGACCCACCCAAATACAAACTCAAAAAGATTCTCAATTCAAATCATAACTCAAATGTGCACATTCAAACACAAACTTAAGTTACAACTTCAATTCAAGTTATAACTCAAACTTAACTCAAAATAATTACTCAAATCACTGTAACTCAAAAATATAAAAGAACAACCCCTAAATATCTTGTAACAAAAGTGCCATTACTTTCTTACTACTGTCCAACCAAACGACCTAAATTAAAATAACAAAATATATTTACAGTGCCACACCAAAAAAAAAAAAAAAAAAAAAAAAAAAAAAAAAAAATCATTTCATCTTCATCTCCTTTTTTTTCATTCTTTTCCTGTTTCACCAAATGAAAATTGAAAGATCGTCTGCATTGACCGTGTTTAGAGAGATAAATACACAATAATTACATAATTCATTTGTTTAGTGTGCTATTTATTCTCCATATCTTCAACTCTATGACTCTGCAACAAAGGGATCTTCCCATGAGATATTGAAGAGGCACAATCCTTGACATCTTCTTCTTGTGCTTTTCCCCATATCACAGCATAAAACCCAAGTAGTAGTATAATTGCTCCGACGACACTAGAAAGTGGGCATTAGAAAAAGGAAAATCAACAGTAATTCTTCTTTATATATAATCTTGGAAGTAATCCAAAAAAAAAAAAAACATACAATTTGGATAAAAGAATGGAGTAATTGGGCAGTTCGTTATAATATTACCTTCCAAGGAAGAGATCATCACCAAGGAATATGACGCCAACAAACGCAGCAATGGCAATAGAAAATGGCCGGAAGATAGAGATATAGAGAGGTCCCTTCAAGTGAAGCCCCCACGTGAGCAGTAATGTGCAGAAAGATGAACCAAAAAATCCCTAAAAAAAATAAAAATAAACCACGACCAATTGCACGTATATATCCAATAGCTTGATCATGAGTTATTATGTAACACCATAATAAATTTAGTTTCTTACTGATAATACAACAGTGATCAATGATATCTTAGGCTTCAATGTCCAAGCGCTCAATTTTGGTTCTGCTATAAGGCATACTGGTACTGCAATAGTTGAGGCGCACAGAAAGTACACAGGCACCACAATTTTTGTATCTGGGTACGTTTTCATCACCTGGGTCTGTCAAGAAATAGTTAGTCCATTGATATGTAACAACTTGAACTTTGCCGCAAAACTAATTAGAACCCACAGTTAACATTCTAGGCTCCGTTTCGTACGAGGATTTAAACTAATGTAATTTTAATTTTGGTTTTAAAATCAGAATTATGATTCATAATTTTGGGTCTAAATTATCGTTCTGAAACCAGAACTATAATTAGGGATGGTTCTAAAATCAGAACTATAACTGAACGTTTGGTTCACGGATGCAGAACTATGATTTAAAATCATTCTCAATTTACGTGTGTTTTTTGTAAAATAAAATACTGTAGCGAGCCACGAATCATGATTCAAATTATGGTACGAATTCTCATACCAAACATGAATTTTGTTGGGTCGAACCAGAACCACTTTTTACTTTTTATAAACAAACACTGGTTTAAACAAAAACCGTGATTCCAGTACTAAAACCCCCCATAAAGTCTCATCCGTCAAAAAGTCTGGCAATCCTTTTAATATGAATCAAACTCAGAATATATGGATTTATAACATATCTCTAAGTATCACACGTCTAGGTTGTATAGACTTAGTCATACAGCAGAGAGTAGATCGCTACCCCGCCTTAACTTTTTTTTTTTCCTTTTAACTTTATATGTGAAATCTAATAAAATTTGTAGCTTATCGTCCTTGAAATCCGAAATTTTATATTTGTCCCACTTTATAATTTGTAAAACTTCTTACTTGTGTGTGAAATCTAATGAAATTTTTAATGTACTCACCCGGACTCTGGACCTAGTATTTTGAACAAGTTACCTGAAGAATGTACCAGATTGAGGAGAGAAGGCATTGGGAAGCTATTAAAAGGCCTCCTAGGACCCGATTCCTTTTTGATGTTTCGGAAGAATATTGAAGGCCCAGGGATAATGATTGAGGAGGAAATGAAGATGAAGAGGAGAAAATTATAGGACCCTTGTAGATAACTGCTACCAATGCGCCAGATAATGAAAATAAGGTGCCTATGATTTTGATACGAGTCACTGAACTTCTAAGATCCAGATTCTCCATCCTTTACGAGGCAATAACAAATAATAATAATAATAATAATAATAATAATAATAATAATAATGACAATGATGATAAAATTCTTTATATGCACATAACAAACATAAAAAATGTATAAAAAAAAAAAAAATGGGGGAGGAAAAGACCTGAAAATGATAGCCAATATGAAAGTAAAAGCCGGTGTAATGTTACTGACAGCTGAGGCAAGAGTTGGAGAACTGTATTCTATACCTTTACATCCACATATGCTGCATGTAAACCTGCCTTACAAAACAAAAAAGAATGAATAAATGAATAAGAAAAGAAAAAGTTGTTGTCTACATGATAAGGAAAATAGAAGTCTCTTTTCGTTCTTTTTGTTTTTCCTTAAATTAAATCACGTGATCAAATTATAATGGATTTCAGTGATATATATCTCCATACCCAATTAGTCCCAAAAGGACAATTTTTAAGAAAAAAGACAGCTCAAAAGAACGAAGTTCCCTCCTGCACCAAATTCAAATATAACCCACTATCATTTATTATATGGATTAAGTGAAAAATACTTGTGATTATAAAGCTTTAATGAGAAGGAGATCAAGAGAGGTATATTTATATATTTATTTACCTTGGAAATATGAAGGGAAGAGGAAGCAGAACAAGAGTACCTAAAACATAAGAGTATGCGACAAAGACAAAGTAGCTCAGCCCTTCCAAAGTGGCTGCTTTGTAAAAAGTATTTACGCCGACCGCGGCCAACTCTACGGCGGCCATGGCTGCGAACGGCACAATTTCTTTACGACCGCAGCCTGCCATCTTTCCTTCCCTTCCTGATCTCTCTAGCCTCACTCGGTCTTTAAAAGACTTTTTTCTTCTAATTCTCTAGTTGGTGAAGCATCTTTGGTTTAAATTACGTGACGGTCACATTACTCTTTTGAATTTTCTAGCGTTGAGTATTATGCCATGATGGGACAATATATTTAGCTTTGAAAAAAAAGGTTCCTCGCCGTTGAACAAGGATATAAAACAACCTAATCCATCGAGATAACCGAAACGAAACCATTATAGCTCAGAAAATAGATGCTGCCAAGTTGTGAATCACCGCTAGTGTGTGTTTGGTTGGGGAGAGATCAGAAGGGAAGGAGAAGAGGACCAATACATTATTTAGTTGGAGGGAGTATACGATAGAGATGAGGAGAAATACTAGCATCATTTTTTGTCACTTTTAAATTTTATTTTTTGATACGTAAATTCTAATAATATATTATTATTTAAAAAAAATAAGACAGTGAAATACACGTGTCAAATAATGAATGTAGAGAGTGACATAAAGAGTAACATAAACTATAATTATAAATGATTAATCATAATGAAAGATGAATGATCGCGTATACAAGAAACGTTTTCATCATGCCACATTGTTACTCGATATATATATATATATATATATATTTGGATCTTCTTCTATAATGCAGAGTCAAATTACGTTTCTCCTAACCATATTTTAATAATCAATTAGCATAGGTACCATGACATAATTGGACTGTCTGTAGGTTACTTGTAGACAGAATATAATAATCGGATTCTTTTTCGCTGGACGAATATTATAATCATATTATTATTGGTTTGTTTAGTAGCAACGTTTGTAGTGGAGTATTTTAATAGAAATAAATAAATATCTTGTAACGAGAGTGCTATTTCATACTGCTGTCCAACAGAACTACCTAAATTAATATATATATATATATAACAAAGATTAATCTTGTTATTTGATAGAAAAAGTAATAAAGAATAATTGAAAACAAAATTTACAGCGAAAACAAAATGTGTATAAAATGACAAGATTATTACATGAACGTGAACCTGTTGGACAAAAATAGTCATTTGAAATTTATTTTGCACATCACAATTACTTTATTTTTGAAATCACAACACAATTTTCACTTGCACTAGAATTTGATTAACATAGATTTCTATTGTAATTAACGCAAATTGTAATATATATATATATACAGAACTTTATAAAGTTGTAATTAGAGTAACTTGTTATATATATATCTTGAACTTTATTATGAAATAACTAGTTTATAATATTTACAGAATTACAGTCCCATGGTACATTAAGGAAAAAGCTTTGTTCCCATTACATCGGAAATGGTTAATTTCCCACCCTTTCTTCTTCTTCTTCTTCTTCCCTTCTTTCATTAGATAGTGTACCATCCATCCCTCCATGCACGTTGTTCAATGGAAACATATTCTTCTTTCCTCTTGTTTTTTCGTTTCGTTTCGTTTTTTTTTTTTTTTTTTTTTTTTTTCCCCTCCCTCACTCCATCTCTTACATGCATTATGCATAGAAAACCTTGAATAATTGAGGGAGAAAAAAAAAACCTCGTACTGGACTTTGATGCACCTTTTTTTTTTTTTGTGGGTGTTAAGGGACAAACATGTTTTAAAGTTTGGTTTAATTTTGCACTTTGTTTAACTGACCATTCTTCGGCCAAACGTGAAAGGTGGGTACAAAATAGTATTGTATGAACACTGATTGGTCGAAGAATGAAATTTGGACCAAAAGTGTCCATCATGCACGCTTATGTTCACTTAAGATTTACATTATTCAAGTTTAAACTAAAATTACATAGCCCTTAAGTTCAACACAGCCCTTAAGTTTCATAAACTCCGAGCTTCCTGAATCATTCACAATAGTAAAGCATTTCCATTATATTTTTCATGGAATAAATGAACATTAAACGGGGCGCTTAACGTTTAACCAACTTTAATCAGGTCGCATTTGTATTACGGATCACCAAAAACAAGAACTCTCTCGGTACTCATCTCCGTGTGCTATTTTCTATATTTTCAACCGTTTTACTTTGCAAAAGAGGGATCATCATCCCATCAGGTGAGGCTCTCAAGGGCTCAAACCCACAACCTTTGCTATCTTCTTCTTGTGCTTTCCCCCACATTACGGCATAAAAACCCAACTAGCAGTATCGTTGCTCCAAGGACACTGGAAAATGTGTTGTCTGAGATTAGATAGCAAATTGGCTGTACTTTTGGTGATCTTGAAACTAATCCTCAGAATCAACTTGTAAGGGTAATGGTACGGTTATATACCTCCCAAGAAAAAGAGAATCGCCAAGGAATATGACACTGAAAGCAGCTGCGATGGCAATAGAAAACGGCTTAAAGATTGAGGCATAAAGAGGGCCCTTCAAGTGCACCACCCATGTGCTGAGCAAAGAATTGTAGGATGGACCAAAGACTCCCTGATCGCAACAAATATTGAGAAATCCTTAAACCAGTTGAACGTAAATGTAAAACTAAACAGCATGCTATACTATTAATACGTATTCCAATTTACAATTTCTTACTGACACTACAATGGTGACCAATGCTTTATCAGGCTTCACTGTCCAATGGCTCCATTTTGCTTCCGCTATAAAGCATATTGGTCAGGCAATAATTGTCTTGCATAGGAAATATATGGATGACACAATTTGCTCATCTGGGTACATTTCTATCACCTGGGTCTGTCAAGTACTAGAAAGAAGTAAAATACCTATCCTAGGATTTAATTAGAATAGGAGTTTATTATTTTTTAGTTCGACCTATTTAAGATTATAAGAATAACCTCTTAACTACAATCCCATGGTACAAGAGAAAACCTTTTGATTCCAATTAAAACGGTAAATACTATTTTTTTGTGAATTTGGGAAATTTGGGTAGATTTAAAATTGCGGCTGAACTCAGTGAATTTTGTCGAGTTGCCTACATACCCGTTAAGGGATCAAGCCACTTGTAGTTCGAATTTTGGGTTTACAAATTTGGATAATTCCTCGGTGTATGACCTTAGGAGGAATTTACGCACTTTGAAATTTGATTTGGGAATTCAAGATCGAATTTGATCTTGAAATTGCACCTAAATTTTTAGGTTGCCTACGTATCCTATAGGGAATCAAGTCAATCGTAGTTCTTGAATTTGAATTTGGATTTTGGGGAATTCCTCGATATATGACCATAGGAGGAATTCATAATCGAATTTGACCTTGAAACTGCACCTAAATTTTTCGGTTGCCTACGTATCCCATAGGGAATCAAGTCAATCGTAGTTCTTGAATTTGAATTTGGATTTTGGGGAATTCCTCGATATATGACCATAGGAGGAATTCATAATCGAATTTGATCTTGAAACTGCACCTAAATTTTAGGTTGCCTACGTATCCGATAGGGAATCAAGTCAACCGTAGTTCTTAATTTTGAATTTAGATTTTGAAGGATTCCTCGATACATGACCATAGGAGGAATTCATAATCGAATTTGATCTTGCAACTGCACCTAAATTTTTAGGTTGCCTACGTATCCCATAGGGAATCAAGTCAATCGTAGTTCTTGAATTTGAATTTGGATTTTGGGGAATTCCTCGATATATGACCATAGGAGGAATTCAAAGATGTTTTAAAATTCGATTTGAAATTTTACTTTAGAGTTTGGATTTGAGAGTTGTATTTGGATAATTCCCCGGTATATGACCTTATGAGGAATTAAAAGGATCCTTTTTGAATTTGGTGTTGAGATTTTTTTTTATTTGAATTTGGGATTTGAACATTGTATTTAATCACCATATGATTTTATGAGACAATGGGCTCATCTTTTGAACTAAAGGACCATAGAGGGGCTCAATTTGTGCACTTTAAATTTTGGGATATTTAATATTCTGAATTTTTTTGAAATTTATCCTCTTTCTCTCTCTTTTCTTTGTTTTTTTTTTTTTTTTGAATTTTAAAATTCAAAATCAAATCCACCATTTGAGTTAGATTTGTTATGATCTGATTTATTTTTATTGATCTTCTGATCTCAAAAGGAATTAAAATCTTTTTTTTTTTTACTTCACGTGGTTGACATATATATACATAGCTTCATATCTCACACAATACAGTAAAACGCACACCCACGGCTGATACCACCACTTTTAATCTCACACATCCACGGCTTATGTGTATATATACACACGTGTGTGTATGCCGTTTGGTGATTGTGAAGATACCAGGTGCTTGCTTCCTTCCTTTTTTTTTATGTATCCATATATATATATATATATATATAAACACTATTACACTGTAAAAGCAGCAGGCTACACTCTTACGCTGCGAAAGGAGCAGGCAACAGCAGCAGCCAACTTTTAATATATATATATATATATATGATATATATATATATATAAATGATATGCATGTATATATATACACTCCTTTTTTTTGCAGACGTTAGCGGGATTGTAGAAAACGTTGTCAGCGTCTTCTCAGTCTTTTTTTTGTGTGTTAAATCTTCTGACAAAATTTTAATTGCAGAGTCATTTTCCAACTCCAAGTAAAAACAAAAAGAGTTTGCCTTTCAGCCAAAAGAACAAAAGAGACGTTGTTGAAGGTAATTTTTTTTTTATTTAGCCTTTCTGTCATCTTTTATTCTAGTTCTTTGGCTGATTTTTTATTTCTCTTCTTTTTTTTTCCAGGGAAACGAAAAGGAGGCCCTTACGTAAGTGGTCTCGATTGAGGCATAAGGAGGGCCCTTCAAGTGCACTACCCTTGTACTGAGCAATGCATCGTAGGATGGACCAAAGACTCCCTGATCGCAACAAATATTGAGAAATCCTTAACCAGTTGAACGTAAGTGTAAAACTAAACAGCATGCTTTACTATTAATACGTATTCCAATTTACAATTTCTTAACTGACACTACAATGGTGACCAATGCTATATCAGGCTTCACTGTCCAATGGCTCCACTTTGCTTCCGCTATAAAGCAAATTGGTAAGGCAATAATAGTCTTGCATAGGAAATATATGGATGACACAATTTGCTCATCTGGGTACATTTCTATCACCTGGGTCTGTCAAGTACTAGAAAGAAGTAAAATGTAATTGCTTTCATGAATAACTTGTCAACAAATTGTGAATCAGAACACACTATTTTGCGCAGGGACATTTGGAGAGATTTTCCGAATTTTAAGTTACCTGAAGGATGTACCAGATTGAGCTAAAAAGGCTTTGCAAAACTAGTAAAAGGCCTCCTGTGATCCCATTTGTTTGTGTTGTTTCTAGAGGATACTGAAGTGAAGGAGGCGACCGTGGAGAAGGTGATGAAGATGCAGAGGATATGATTGTGGGTCCCTTGTGGAGACTGCCATCAATGCACCTGATATTGAAAGCATGGTGCCTATGATTTTCAGACGAGTTGATGAGCTTCACGGCTTCAGATTTTCCATCCTTTTAGAGGCATGAAAGAAACCTAATATCTTACTCTGGATAAGACAACAGAATACAAGAAAAAAACAAAGGTACAACACAGTTTGGTTTATATAATATGTATATATATATATATATATGTATGTATGTATGTATAAGAAATTGATGAGTATGAGAAAAAACCTGAAAATGACGGCCAGTACAAAAGTAAGAGTGGATGTGAGATTGTTCATAGCAGATGAAAGAGTTGTTGAACTGTATTTGATACCTTTATGCACAAACATTGCCTAAAATCCTCTCTTAGGAAACATTTCACTTTTGCACATAAGAAATATAGGATTCTCTTCTGTTGAACTGTATTAGTTCCATACCCAACAAGTGCAACAACGACGATTCTGTAAAGGACGGACATCTTGAAAGAAGGAAGCTCACTTCTGCGCATCTCCAAATAATACACAAGTGCATCATTTTTCATGCATGTATATATATGTATATATATGTGTGTGTGTGTGTGTGTGTGTGTGTGTATGGATGTATATGTATTTTGCTTATTATATATACCTGCGATATATAAAGGGAAGAGGGAGCAGAATAAGAGTGCCTATAATGTAAAAATAGGCAACGAAAACGAAGTAGCTTAACCCTTTCAGAGTAGCTGTTTTGTATTAAGGTATTTATGATCACCGTTGCAGACTCTACCGAGGCCATGGCTGTGAATGGCCCAACTTCTTTCTTCCAATTCCGTCCTGCCATTTTCCTCTGCTCTCTCTCTCCCTCTTTCTGTCTAATTCCTCGGTTTCTCTAGCCTCTCCAAGTCAACATATGTCATTCTACGCACCCACTTTCGGTTTTTTATGTATTTGTAAATCACTATGGCATAAAATGAATAGTTACTAGGCCGTTCATGTTAAAACAGAATAGGGCAATCATTGTACTTCTCTCATTGCACCTTCGCGTGGACAGCAATGATAGAAATAAACAACTAAAATTTTCATTTACGGAGATGGGTTAGGCAATCATCATTCCGCTCAAAGAAAGATGCAAATCATCGTCTATATTAAAAGTAAACGTGTCTAAATAGATAAATACATGGTCTGTTGTGAAAAGGATAACGTATATACACAAAACTGTCACGCATCAAATTGCATGCAAATTTTCAGCCTTTCCTCCGCTTCTTTCTCAAAAGAGGCATGGCACATAGAGCTCCCACAGGAGTTGTCCGAGTATTATCCATCTTACTCTCTTGCAGTGAAGTACCTGATTTGGACTGGTCATTTTTCGTTATTGATTTCGCTTGATCCATAGTTGGCTCAGAAACATGTGCCGCTTTCAGCCCTACAC
>NW_010367831.1:101129-110995 GCF_000414095.1 Morus notabilis
CCTACACGAGAGCATTGGAAAAGATTGTCACTTTCCAAGACGGCAGCTGTAGCGGGGCCAGAAATGCTCTTTACGTTTTCGCCTTCATCCATACAAAAGCCACCTCCGGTTCTTAAGAATTCTTCAGAGAAATCGCCCTCAAGACAAGGATTACCACGTTGGCTCACATCTGGTCCATCATTATCATCATTATCTGGACAAAATCCTCCACCTTTTTCAAGGTAGTCCTCGTCCAATCCCTCCCCACGAGACAAATTTTGGGCATTATTCTCTTTCGCTTGACCAAGACCAGAAGCCACAGTTTCACATAGATCCTGACCACCCCACGTTAAATCTGGTTGTGATGGCTCTTCATCAAAAGATTTTTTATCACCCTGGTCAACTGACTGATCCAGATCCTCTATTTCGAAGTCATTTGCGGTGTAGTCTACAGGCTTCCGCATTCGCGTAGACTGAGAGACATGGAAAGATATAAAAGTTAAGCAATGAGGAGAGAAAGCTTATCATGAATCTACACAAATGATGGTCTATACAAAAGACTAGTTCGACAAACTTATGTCGGGCAAGGCTGTTTTATTCAGGCGCATTCAAAATGCTTATTATACTGCTATTCTTATTTTGTTCTACATCCTGAAACTGATTATAATGCATCAAAGACAAAGACACAAATTGGCTTATTTTATGTGCCTCAAAGATTAACCATAGCATAAGGAAAGTTCCCATCTCATTCTGTGAATTGAACTTGATTATTATAAAAAAAAAAAAAAAAAAAAGGGGTGATCCAACCTCAGAAAAGGAAGAAAGTCAAGCGTACCCGTCGCAATTCTGGCGGCCCTTCTTGTTTCTCCATGTGAACTTCCTCTACGTCATCATCATCACTGGAGCTCATTTCAGACACTTCGTAAGGGGGACTTCCTTTTCCCTTTCTTCTTTTGGTTGTCCTGCCTCGCCCTCTTCCTTGGCATCTTCCGTGTGAACGTGATCTTCTGTTGGTACCTTGTTTGCTATCTGAGGATATTAGTGATTTAGAAACAGCTTCATCCATAGGTATCTTCCGTTTCCTTGATGGCTTGGGAGTTGATTTCGAACAATAGTTACTCTGGTTCCTGACAGCACTTTCCTCTGTTCCCTGTGGAAGTTTCTCCAATTGATCATCCCCAGCTTTATCAGCCGTTGCTTTTCTTTTGTTTTTACTTCTAGAGACTTCTTGTGGAGCATCATCTGTTAACTCCAAGGACTGATTTCCCGTAATTCCTTTAACAGCTTTCTTTATTCTCTTGCTACGAATTTTTGCAAATCTTTCATTGAATGTGTAAAATGCCTCCAAACGCAGTTGAGTCTTCGCCAGAAAATAAACAGTGCACGTCAGCATCTTCTTTCACAAAAATAGTAGAGAGAGACACACACACACACACATGCGCGCACACGCGTGCACATGTGTGTGAGAGAGAGAGAGATGTCCCCAACCTCATGCTTGTTGTATTCCTTCAGAACAGGTAGTAATAATTCATCTGCCTTCTGGCTACCCCAACCAAACTTTTCCCAGCATAATCTGCGTTCCAAGCAACTGGTCAGAAAACCTACGCATTTTAACTAAACAAAGCAAAGCATTCACTATGAGAGATATTTTGAGCTCTAATCCAAGTAAATTATTCAAGTGGATGTATCTATTTTCACTCGAGATTTTGGATAAATCATTAGGTCAAACACAGGATCCAGCTGTAACTGAGGAGTTCTCTCTGAAAATATAGTTCCTAGAAAGCTGACAATCGCAATTGCAATCTTAGAAATAGTTAAAATAAAGTAAGTCCAGAATTCAGAAGTACAGCAGGCATGCACAAAAACCTAGAACAAGTTCGTTCAAAAATGAACAAAACAATAAATGAGCAATTGAAAAAACAAGAAATTGAACGGTCCTTGAAAACTCAAAAGAATCCAAAAAGCCATCGTCACGGCTGAAACACATTGATCTGTTCTGCTAGAAACATATTGATCACGATATTCACAACTTGCCTTATGCTTACTCATCAAAGAAAAAAAAATTCCTTGCCTTTGCCTCATCTGTCCAAATTGATCTATGAAAATTAGTCCATGTTTTTCAGTAAGTGCAATTATCAGTTCGTAACAGAAACCTTAAGAATTAGTGCCTCTCAGACTGACTACAATCTTTTCCATCCTCGAGCCCACACTTTGTGAAAGTTAAAAGTAGGAGATAACTCACTTTCGAAGAACAAAATGATCTGGTTTTCCCCATGTGAAAGGCTCAGTCGACTTATCCACTTGAGGACAAATATAAGCAGAAATAACCGCTTCACTTGGAAAAGAAGAAGGAATATGCCAGTTCTTGCTCACTTTTCTCTGGAAAAAAAGGGCACCAATAAATGCAGGATATATGATTTCAGAAACATGATAATTCCAAGAAACTAGAACACCTAAACCAAGGATTGTATGATTACATGCTTATCCATGAAAACTCTTGTTATGTCTCTAACTTGAGCTTCAGAATCGTTTTCGTGAGATGCAGATGCTTCTTCCATATTGCTTTGGAAGCAATTGTCATTATCACCAATTTTCGATCCTTTTTTCCTTGCACTAGAATCTGTTTGCGCACTGAAATTCCCCAATATGGAGGGATCTGGTGATTCAATCCACTCCCGGAATTTTTGGAGGCCATCTTCCTCAGGAAATGCATTTACAACCTCAATGGCATTCACAATGCCTATCCCACTACAACAGAAGGTAACATAAAAGATTTTAAATTAACTGATAAATTAATCAAGCAATCTTATGAAAGCAGACAACAGAATTATCAACTTCTGGAAGTGTTAAGCATATTTCCTTTTTTTTTTTTTTGGTGAATCAGAAACAAAATTCTCTTATCAACAATCAAGGGATTATGTGCAAACGAAAGAGAGGAAGAGTTTTCCTCCAAGAAACAACGCAAAAAATATTACAAAATACAATCTCAATCCCTTACAACGTCAGAGAAAAAGAAAACTTCTAAATTCCTTCCTTCGATGGTCCCAAAGAGCTATCCAAAAGTTTACTCTACTCTGATGTAGAGAATAGTTATGTATAGGGAAATGCATAAGAATGTGGCAAGACTAGCAAGACTTTGACAGAACTCTGATTAATTCAAGAAAACCATAAAAGAACCTCTTTTTTTATCAGTAAGCCCTAGTGCAAAATTACCATCCTAGAGCATAAAACTGCAGTGATTCGAGAACCTGCCTCTCTCCCCAGCTGAGAAATGAGTTTCTCCCCTTTACAATTCTCCGATGCCATCCTCTCCTCAAGTTCTACCTTTTATATCCCGATACAGCCACTAACAAAATAACTACTCTTCTACCAGAACAAAACAACCAACAACATCATAACAAACACTCATTTTCCTATACAAGCTAACTAATCATGGCCTATCAGACTTTGTAAAAGTGGAGCTGTTAGTTACCTGACTCCTTCAGTATAATCACTACCAAGAAGAAGTGCCATGCGAATCAATTTCTCTCTGGTTAGGCCAAGCTCAGTCTCAATGTCCTGATGGACGTATATTAACATAAGCAACGAGAACAATTGCATGGTTGAAATACGTCCAGGTTTGAAGAAGAAAACATGAAAAGGAGGTGAGACTAAAGATGCAAAAATTCCAAGTACTTGAAAACAGATCTGGTTTTTCTGGAAGGACAGAATTCTTTCAAGGGAAAATGCCCTAAAAATATTTGGATCTGGTCTCTTTAAAATTATACCTTCATGAAGTATGTCTCGACATATTTTCGATCATCAAATATATTTTTATAAACACTCCGTGCTCCAAACAAGAAAACATCAGAATCATCAGTCACAACACCATCAACAAGGTTTGCTAGTTCCATATAAGCACACTGAGCTTCAGCTTCCATTGGTGCAATAATATATGGTAAGCCAAACATTTGCAGCAGCTCCTACAAAAAGTCAGATTGATGTAGGACAAAGATAGATTAAACAAAAAGCGAGAAAGAGGAGAGGGAAGAAGAGACGAATTGAGAGAAGAAAAAGATGAATTTAGGACACAAGAGAACAATAGGGAGGAAATGCGTGTATTCAATAATATAAATCATGGTTGACTCCAAAGAGAAAAATAAAAATACTTGGTCTATTTATTGTTGAACAAAACCTAACAATAAGAAAACATAACCAAATAATAATATATAAACTCAAGTATATCCTCAATAATCCAGATAAGCACATATTTAAATTCCTACTATCTATATCTTTGTTCCTCGTCACAGATGCTTCAAAGTTCAAACCTTTAAGGAATTCATCTTTGAAAACAAAAAACTTGACAGAAGAAAAGGCATAGATTGTGGACGAGATCACTCAAAATGAACAGAGAAGGAAAGAGATAATAATAATCTTAGACCACGTATCAAGTTTTCAAGTCCCAATTGGTGACGGCTGTAATGACACCTCTCGGTTCACTAGTTGGCCAAATTTCATTTATTTAAAAAAATATGTAACAAGTTGATATGCTAAGAGATTAAGTTACTGTGATTTCCACCTGAAAAGATTTCTTCTTGTTTCAAGTGTCATTTTGTCCTTGAAAGAGCCACAAAAAGAAGCAAAAAACAAATCAGTCCTACAAATCACTAAACTATGACCATGTATTTGCTCAACATCCAATGCCAACATTTTATACACACCTGACACTCTGTGAACATCTCACCACTGACAGATTCTGCATTACGCTCCAGCCTTCTCTGCTCATCCCCCAGGTCCATACGTTCTTGGCCTAAAATTTTTATTTCTTCCTCCAAATTAGCCTCTGCAACATCAATGTGCAGATCTTCATTGTCCTTCAATGCAGAATTCTCCAAGCTATGCTTGATTTCCTGGAAACAATCTTCATGAATTTTTTTGGCAGTCAATTTTTCTTCGTTTTCAATATTACATACCAATTCATTTGTTACTGCTTTTGACAAGGGGCGTGGTGGTTCAGCTTCGCAAGCAGTTTTCTGATTATCAATCAAACTGGAATCAGGAACACCACCACACAAGAAATCAGAAGTATCTTTTTCACAGCTGTTGGAGGAGGTAGAGAACACTCCAACCTCATTAGAAGTACACAAAAGGCCCTCTGCAGCCACATTGATCTCCTTTGCTTTTGGAGGAGTAACAGATTCTGCATAAGGTGCTTCTTTAGATGAATTAACCATTTTACTTGCATCCTCCGTTGGTTCTTTAGATGAATTAACCATTTTACTTGCATCCTCCGTTGGTTGATCAGAAGGAAAATCCGTGTCAAATTCACGTGGTGCATCTAGCAGTATCCTTGAGTTATCAGAATTGTATTCTACAGCAGAATTCAATGGCCTTCCACAAGAATCGGTGATTTTTGAGATACTTAGTGCACCTGCACCATCCAGCATTTGAACACCATCCATTTCACAAGTCAATCTGTGTTGCCGGTTACCAGTGTCTCCTGGAAAATTCAGTCCTCCTAACGTATCTTTTTGGTCAAGAAACCTCTTACCTGTACAATCACTTCCGCTGGGAACTTCAAGTTTTTCATCATTAAGCAACGCACAACTAAAATTCTTATCTAAATCATCAAGACTTCTTCTTATTGCCTCCTGCAAATCAGCCTGTTCTTTCAAAGCACCTTTGGAATTTATTTTTTCTGATTCAGCTCCTAGAGGCATAGTATGTTGAGTAATCTCACAATCTCCTTCCTCCCACTCCACTTCACTATCCTCACTATTGTTGTCTTCAGCAAAAGTGTGCTTTGTTTTCAAGTTATCATCAGAGAAACTCATATCCTTTGCTGCAGTAATACCTTCCTCCCAATCACAATCTGAATCAGAAGCAGAAGACAGTTTTTTTGGAGTAATATCACCAGAAGATACTTTCAAAGGATTTTCTGCTACTAAACGAGCAAATGTATCATCATCTTCATGAAAACACTTCATGTCAGAATCATCTTCAAAAGAAATTTCTATAGAAGCACCATTGTTCAACAAGCAGTCATGATCTGTCCCATTCAACTTGACAGATTCAGCACCATCATGTGAAGCATCTGTGGCACTTTTTGCAGAAAAGTTTGTTGGGACAGCACTGTTACTTTCACGTATCAGGCAGTCAGCATTTTCCCTCTCTTGTTCAATCTCTTTCATCAAATCCAAGTTCCTTTGTAAATCACGGGTCATACGAATACCCATAGCTCTCACTCTACTAACACGAACATGCCCTCTCTCATCAAGATAGGTCTCAATATTGTCATCAAAAACCCTTTTAGACTCGTTGGGTTTTGATGCACTCACAGTGTTCGGCTTACTAGTACTTGCAGCAGCATGCAAGACACTAGAATCACCTTCTTCCGTTGCCTGTTGCTTATCTCTAGATTTCTCAGCTCTGCCAGACCCAGACGTAAGTTCCCTGAAAGATCAAAGCATCACAGAGGAAGTCATGCAAGATATATACCAATGCATCAAATTTGCCAGATGGGAGAAGTTTACTTGTCATGAGAAAATGGGAAATAACTACTCAGCACTCACTGCTTGTTTCCAGTGAAAGATGTTGAGAAGATAAATTCTCTGCCTGCTTCAGATGCTATCCGTGAAGTCTGTACACCACCTACTCCTCTTCCAGAAGCAACCTTCTGCACTTGATCTATCTCCCGGCGGAAAGCAACAGTTTTAAGGTATGCTTGTATTTGTAGCTCAGAAAATTTTGTAGGGTCCTAAAGTGCATCAAAATGACCATTAGATGACAACCACAAGTTTCAAAAGAAAATATGAACCAGAGTTCAGATGCTAAAACATCGATTTGATTTGTCCTGAAGATGTAAAATGATGAACGATGAAGTGGCAGCATAAAAGTAGATGGCAAAGCATCCATGCTTATACTTCTGAACGTATCATCTATCATGTAATTCAACCTACCTGCTTGGAAGCCAAAATCCTAAAGGACTGAAGACAGATTTCAGGTGGAAAAATGTATAAAATTAGCATACAAACCCCTAGTAAATTTGATCTATTTCTTGAACTTCCAAAAAGACAATTGTTAGTCAAAATTGCTGAGATAAATTCCAATAACAATGAGAATAAAAAAAATGCCTTTCTTTTTAATACCACTGAGGTCGTTGCTAGTAAAAGACATCTATTAGTTAGAGATGTCTCATGCCACACCATATTTGCATCTCACTACATTTGTTCAATGACCCACCTTCTTGACTTTTTGATACTTTTGTCTGTTTTCTGCCATCAACCTCTCTCTAATCTACACATATGAAGATCAATAACCAATGTCAGCGCAAAAGAATGCGGAAACGTGAAAAGCTGGTGCATAGAACCAGACATAACCAGGTGCATATTCACTTACTTGAACAAGGAGATCAAGTTGCATGGATGGAGGCAAAGAAGCTAGTATGGATGGGTCAACTTCATCATCCATTGCTGGCTGCAAAAGTTAATCACGTAGATCAACATCAACCAAATGACTGCATCATAACTGTAAATAGGATAGAAGTACAGCAATTACTGAACAATACTTGCACATAATCTGAGTAACCCAAAAGGAGAGCATCTCTCTGAAACTGTTTTTCAGGCATCAATTTGAGCCAACAAAACATTGATATAGTGTGTAAAAACCAAGCAAATTTAAATTGGTTGACAAATTCCTATAGCTATTTTTAAGTATGAGATCATTCTCAGAGGTCATGATATAAAGTATTTTTATAAGAAGAGATCCCAATTTAATGTGAATCAGATAAAAACTACTAAACCAGTTTAACCTAACCTATGTCAGCACATGAATATCAGTGACAGTGGGCAATAAACTAAATATTTGTGTGCCGTGAAAATTACCAGTATCATCTCTTCATCCCCATCCTCGGATTCGTCCATATCACTATCCTCTGCAACAGGATAAGGAGCAGCAGACGTTGATGCATTGTTATTTAAACTTCTACTTTCTTCTTCCATTAGAGATGCTGCCAACCTAAATTACTCCAAAAAAAAAAAAAACCTGTCAACAGATCTCGTAACCAGTAACTAGAAAATTCCAGCAGAAGCATATATGCAGCTTACATTTCATCCAGCTTTTCCTGATTGCAACTGCTCGACGCCATACCATCCCTTTCTAAGTTGCTCCCCACCTTGTCCAACAGGATCTTCTGACCATTAGCCTCATTATCCCGCCTTTGTTTCTGGTTTCCAACATCTTCCTCAGTTTCATACCTTCATTTCCCCAAGTAACAAAGAAGAATTACATGGAAGCATACCTGAACAAGAATACTACGCTGCCATGATGGAGGTAAAGCAGCAAGCACAGAGGGGTCCACTTCACCGTGCATATCTGGCTACAGAACATATAAATGAAATTTATAACATAAACCAACTATAGTAGACTTACATCACTAAATCGCGAAATGGAACTAATAATGCAAGCAGCTAGTTCAAGCCAATTTAAAAGATGCTAAATCATCAAAGTCTCCCTCTCCCTCCCCCTCTCCCTCTCCCTCTCGCTCTCCCTCCCTCCCAATAAATTCCAGCTTCAATTGAGTCAATATATTTTCCCATTCAATACCAAAAAAGAGAGATACAAATCAAAATGGACCGAAAATGTTAAACGGTATAATTAACTCCACTATCCAAATGGTAGAAAATACAACTTACCAGTATCACTCCACTATCCAAATGGTAGAAAATACAACTTACCAGTATCACTTCTTCACATTCATCACCATCCTCTTCGCAGGGAACGGTAGGTGACATTGTTGAATTGTTAGCTAAACTCCCACCTTCCTCTGCCATAATAGATGCTGCCAACCTAATTAATGATTAAGAAAAAAAATTAAATCACATACTTCAAAAACCACTTATAAATATAATCCTCAATTCGGCTCACATTTCATCTAGCTTTTGCTGGTTCTCATTAATGGAGCTCAGATCATTTTCTCTCAGAATACTCCCAACCGAGTTGGCCTGATCGGGAGAAACCTTCTTACCCTTGACATCGTTCTTTTGTTTCTCCTTCTGGTTCTTGATATCGTCCGCTAACTCTTTCAACTTCAATGCCTTAAGCTATCAACATGAATCAAAGATGAAAAGGTCAGCATTAAATCAGACGCTCCAAAGAAAAATCCCAGAACTAACAATCTGTTCCATAATGAAGATACGGCTAAAAATTCTTCCATCTTCCACACTTTTGTCATTTTGCTCCACGGAAACAAGCAACAAAAAAAATCTTGCCAAAAAGAACTAATAATCTGTTCCATTAGCGTGATGAGCTTCACTCTATAACAAGCAATTAAAACCGAAATCGGACACGAATCGAGGGAAACTCACATGGTTAAGCAGCAATTTCTCGGCGGTCTTGCGGACCTTGGCTTGGGCGTTCTCGCGCTGTCTCCGGCGCGCAATAACGGTCCGGCGCTTGAGCGCGGGGGTGCCGCCATCAAAGACGAAGACCGGCTTGGTCCGAAGAAACAACAGCTTGCAAATCCTGCGGAAGAACCCAAGCAAATGCGCGTTCCTCACCATCTCTCCTCTCTCGTCCCTCATCGCCTTCATGAACTGAATCATCCATATGCTCGCGTCTGTCCACGAAAAATCACAAAATCAAATTCGTATTGCATTCGTGCACCAAGAGATGAACTGTGAAATTAGGGTTAGGGTTGGCGGTCGTTACCGATGGCGACCTTTTTTCCGGCTAGAGTTTCGACGGAGACGCGGCGGCCGACGGGGGCGAGGAGTTCCCAAATACCGTGGACTCCCATTTCTCGTTTTCGCTCCTGATTTGCAGTTTCTCGTTGCCGCCAAGTTGTATTTATATAAGAATTTTAGATTAAAGTCGGCTTGAACAAAAACACAGCAATACGACGGCATTCC
>NW_010367831.1:111076-119447 GCF_000414095.1 Morus notabilis
TCCTGCTCAAACGACAGGTTTTTTATGGAAAAAGAAAACGACAGCGAAGTTTAAACTGCCAAACATGTTATTTACGAAAAACCGCCTCAAACATGGTAGTAACATTTTTAATCAAAATTTTTAACGTTTTTAGTCCCTAATATTCTCTTTATTATTTTTGAAGTTGTCTCTGATTTTTGTTGTTTAATTGTAAAAGTTTTATGTCAATTTTAGGATTAAGAATCAAAACTACAATAAATAAACAAATAAATTATTTAAAAAAAATTAAGAACCCAATCTTTAAAATGGCTTGTACTTCATGACTAACGATATCAAAAATGAAATACTAATATATAACAAATGTAGTAAACGACAGCGAAATCTACAATATAAACGGCATGTCATTTATTGATGTAAAAGAGGACAAACTCAATAAATTTTTCATTAGACTCGTGTAGCAAACTTCTAAGGGGTAATTTGATATGAGGATTCTTGTCATGATTTGAATTATAGTTCATAGTTCGATACAGTATTTTCTCTTATAAAAAACACACATAAACTGATAATAATTTTAAATCATAATTCTGAATCTGAACTAAACGTCCACTAAGATTCAAGTATGATTCAAGTATGGCTCTAATCTTTGCATGTCAACAAACGGTGTTCAACTGCTTACGATAGCAAAAATCTCTGGCCGACGACATGTCGCTTTTATTTTAATAATAGCGCCATAGTTGCACTCATTGTCGTTTCTTGACAAAAACAAGCTCTTAAACTAAGAACGAAACGCCGTTTTTGGCCATAAACGCCAATAAAATTGCCTCTTCTCGCTCCAATGAAATGAAACTCTTATGACATCTTCTTACACTCAAATGACAACATATTTTTGGTGGGCAAATCTCATATCAATGAGCCTAAAGACAGAAGAAATTTTGAAAGAGTAAAAAATTTATTTCTTGTAGAGCTAAATTTCATCTTACAAAATATATTTCTTGTAAAGCTGGGTTTCTTCTTCTTTTGAAAAGTCACACACGCGCTAATTGGAGAAAAAAAAAATGTGAAAAAATAATAAATTATCTTTGTTTGCTAGCTATAATAAATCATTTGTTATATGGTTCTACAAAATTTTAATTTATGACAAAAAATTTTGTTTCATTTGAATAAAATTGTTGTCCTCAATTAGAAAAGCAGAGAGAGAGAGAGAGAGTAATAAGAAGAATATTGTTGTAAATTTCAACTAAAAAAATATTTGCTCTATTATTTCCATTCTCATCACATTTGCAACCGTAATGTAAAATTTTAAAAAAATATATGATCCAGAAATTTTCCCATTGAATTGGAAAAAGTGTATATATATATATATAACGGTAGCACTCTTATTACACTTAATACATGAAAGTTGTAGGAGTTTTCTGGCATGAGCAATATTACAACAAAAGGACAGCATATAGGAGATCTAATCTAATTAATAAAAGGAAAAAAGATCTGTAATAGGACGGCAATATTGTTTGTTTTCCAAAAGACTTGAAGAAGTATTCAACATCAAAAAGAATTTATTGTTTCCCTCGCGACAATTATGAAGTCACACTCACACTGATGGGTTTATTCCTTTTATTAATTGGCATGGTCCGCATGGAGTAATAGTTTGAGAAGTTCCCAAACTTTGCAACGCTTTTCTTATCGTTCTAACTCATAATATTTGGTCTTATTAAAATGGCATCTTCTTTTTCACTTGCACAATCCTACAAATGGCATTTTCCTTAATTTTGACCCTGTCAAGTGCCAACTATCTGGGTCAAGATTTCTGATATCTCATCTGAAAACTACTATAAAACACATTATTTTTAGCCATCGGAACTCTTCTGACGTGATCATTGTCACTGTAACTTTGCTGGAATCTAACCTTATTGGAGAAAAGGACGTGAAATTAGAAACTGAATCAAAACTGTTTTTTTATTTGCCGGCGCCATATTTTTCAAATATTAGTTTAAAACTAATATGATACAAAGTTAACATTGTAGAATCAGCCAATTGATGCATTGGGATTTTCTCCTTGTTCCTTAATCCCAGCAAACTCAGTATATTTAGTTCTAGAAAATTTCCAACAAAAAAAGTTACCAAGCTGTGATAATCCAGAATGAAAAGAATCACTATATGGGTGATCTTCTTTTCAGTCTTTCTTCTCCTTCACACAACAACTTGTGTGGAAGATGAGGTTAAGAGCTCACTAATCAACTTTCTTGCAAAACTCTCCAATAACAAAGGCAAATCCGGTTTGCTTTTGGGTTGGAACTCTTCCTCTGACCCCTGCAAGGATCACTGGAAAGCTGTTACTTGTGACACAAGAAATAATTTTGTGAGAAAGTTGTTTCTTAATAGCTCGAATCTCGTCGGAGAGCTTGATATCGGTTTGCTTTGCAATGTGGAGCGTATTGCAGAGTCTCTAACTGTTCTTCATCTTGAGAGTAATGACATTAGTGGAGTGCTTTCGCCCGATGTTGCGTCTTGCAAACAACTCACTCGCTTGCATTTGAATGGAAACCGGCTTAATGGGACCCTTCCAACCTCTCTTGCCATGTTGAACAACCTGAAAATACTTGATGTTTCAAATAACAAGTTATACGGTACATTGCCAGACTTGTCTAGGATTTCAGGCCTGACAGTTTTCCTCGCTCAAAACAATGAAATCAGCGGGGAGATACCGCGATTTGACTTCTCAAACTTGAAGCAATTCAATGTCTCCAACAACAACATCAATGGTGTCGTACCTGATGTCCGCGGATATTTCACTGCAAGTAGCTTTCTTGGTAATCCTGGATTGTGTGGGGATCCCTTGCCAAACAAGTGTCCATCATCTCTGCAAGCAGAGAGCGTCGCTGGCGAGTCAAAGGATTCCTCAAAAGATCAGATTTTTATGTTTGTAGGATATCTGACGCTAGCCTTGGTTTTTGTTGTGATTATCATTGTCGTGTTATGTAAAAGAAGAAGGAAAAAGAAGGTTGTGGATGCATTGCCACAAAAAGAAGAAGCAATCGAGGATGGTCAAGATGAAAGAATGTACAAGTCTAGTACTATTGAATCAATGGGGTACAAAGCAGGTTTTAGCAAATCAGAAACATCATTTGTCTCAGCTGATAACAGTGCTTTGGTGTCATCCTCACTGGTGGTCCTCACTAGTCCTGAGGTGAATGGGTTGAAATTCGAGGACTTGCTCAAGGCCCCAGCTGAGATGCTCGGTCGGGGCAAGAACGGTAGCGTCTACAAGGTCATTCTCGATAATAGGAAGACTCTAGTTGTCAAAAGGATAAAAAATTGGCCAATTTCAAGTCATGAGTTTAAGCAAAGGATGCAGAGGTTAGATCAAGTCAAGCATCCAAATGTGTTGCCTCCCCTTGCTTTCTATAGTTCCAAACAAGAGAAGCTGTTGGTCTATGAATATCAGCAAAATGGAAGTCTATTCGAACTTCTCCATGGTAAGTATCCTTAATCACTGAAGATGAGGGTAGTGCTCATAAGACAGCGTGCCAGTACTACTAGATGACAATACTGGCCATACTAGACGAGCAATTAGTAGTTTCAATTTTCGAAATAGTAGTTGATTATGTCACTTCACCTTATTATTATTTTTGTTATGTATATAGCGTTTTAAAATTCAAACTCTATTTTCAGGAACCCACATGCCCAAAACTTTTGACTGGCCTAGTAGACTTGGGGTTGCGGCTAGCATTGTGGAAGCCATGGCCTTCATGCATCAGGAACTCCAAGATGATGGGATTGCTCATGGTAACTTGAAATCTTCAAACATATTTCTGAACAGGAACATGGAGCCATGTATAAGTAAATATGGTCTAATCCCGGTCATTACTCGATCTAGTTCACCGAAAGCCTTCAAAGACGATGTTTTCGGGTTTGGAATGATCTTGCTTGAGCTGCTCACAGGGAATCTAGTGCAGCACAATGGTGTGGATTTACAAGATTGGGTTCACTCGGTTCTGAGAGAAGAATGGACGGCTGAAGTTTTTGACAAGTCCTTGATGTCGGAATGCGCTAGCGAAGAGAGGCTGGTGAGCTTGCTACAAGTAGCCATAAAATGTGTCAACCCTTCTCCAGAAGCTAGGCCTACCATGAACCAAGTTGTTGTCATGATCAACAAAATAAAAGAAGAGGAAGAGAGATCAGCCATAGGCCCATATAGCTTATGAAGCATGGCATGCAATGGAAATACACCTTTTTTGCTTATTTATCATATTCTGATTATAAATCATAGAAACACTGTAACATTACTACTTTTCAGTAATGTAATTCCTCCAGAATAGCTTAGCTTGCCATTTTAAGATTATGAAACATATCTGTATGCATTCATCAACTAATAACCTGCAGTTACACCAACTGCTTTTCAAATGTCTTCAAAACTTTTGCTTCTCTTTGGCAATTTAATATGAACAATACTTTTTTGCACATTACTATTAGATGGCATTTTTAAGTCTTGTTCATTTCACTGATTCGAGTTTAGAATTCGAGTTTTACTATAATAAAAAGCTCTCAGAAACAGTTACATCTAACTTTTTTATTACTGTAAAAAGTTTTCACATAAAATCATATCTTAACTCAAATTAGCGAACTAAACGGACCATTAGCATCCTTGGGCTTAGGTTAAGATGCTAGATGGCATTTTTCTCTTCGTGTGGGCTTTGGTCTACTCTTTCGGCTAGGGAAAAGATCCATCAAGGCCAAGTAGTGCTTTGTTTTCAGCTTGGTGGACATATTATATCACATCTATTTTATATTTATAAAACTTGGTATCACTATTAGCAACTTTTTTCAACTACTAATTTGATATAATTTTTTTGTCAAGTGCTAGTGGCTAGTCTTATAAATAAAACAAATATTTTTAGAAGCACCAATTGTCACTCAAAGCAGTAATGCGCTGGTGATAGAACTAATCATGGATTTGACCCCGGATTTGTTGCGCCCATAGCCCTCCCAAAGATGAGGCAGTGCCCAGTCAAAGCCAAAATGATGACAAGCAATAACAATATCATACAATTTTCTTCCTGTACACAAACATTAGAAATAGTCAACGGATTAAATTCGAGCTATACCGTCAGAGTTTAATACTTGTGACGCATAAAATAAGCCCAGAAAGTCAATTACATTAGAGTGAAATTTAAGGCTGTCATCTTTTTTTGCTTATTATGTTCGAGCAGTAGATTTGAGTCTTACAACTTTTGAAGGCCCGTTGTTTAACTCGTGCGTTTAAATTATTAATTTTAATTTTAAATTTAAATTTTATGAGAGAATACATTGATAGAAATTTTTTTTATTTAAATATTTTATGAGAGAAAAATATTATAGCAGAATCAGAATCAAAAATTCAAACAAGTAAAATAAACGAGTCATAATACTCCTAGCATCCACTGCAATAAATGAAGTGAAGAAAAATTGACCATCTAACTACTCTTCCATTTTCTAAGACCTACCCTATAGCAATGATCCCACATTGAGAGATTAACCAGACCAAAAATTGTCTGTTTCTTGACTGCGTGACCAAGTGGGTATGCACGCGTGGCTTAATCATCATCAAAGGGCAGTTATGTGAGCTGTTTTTCTTGCTTACCTAACAGCTAATCTCAACCTCTTTTCATTAGTTTTCTTAATTTCCAGCTAAGCCTAATTGTAATCCAAATAATTCTTCACCTAATTGCTTTTAGGCTCAAGACAAAAGAAGGAGAATTCACATGGTTTTAGTTTATCCTTCCAAGGCAAAACAAAATAAATCACAAACTCAAGTAATATCTTATCCCAATTTGCTTAAGAAACGCCATATTTTTTGCTCAATATCCAATGCAAGGGGGAAACTTGAGCAAGTGCACAAGCAAATAATGTAAGCTAAAGCAACCTTTGTATTTTCTTGATTTCTGGTTCATGAGTCTCGTGGTTTGTTTTTATTTTCTTTTTTGATCTTTGTGTGATGGAGCAGCAAATTGTGACTATTTCATGTACTCATTTATTGTAGCTTGGAAAGATTATTGTGTCACGACAATGAATGACAACAACTTTGATGCTTTAAAATTTTGATAGATACATTTTCCACCTAAATTGCATCTTTATCTTAGCTTTTAAGCATTTTTCTTTTTGTGGTAAACTTACTATCATTTCATATTGAAAAATAGGTACCTTCTCTTATACGCCAACATACCGATAAATCAAGTTTTTTGTCCGTCGATTTGCATAAAATTATGTAAAAGTCAAAAAGTACACAGATCCAGCGATTAAAAAAACCTGACCTACCGGTACGCCAGGCGTATCAGATAATCTCCTATTGAAATAAATAAAAATTAGTAAGATATAAAAATAGAAAAGTTCAAAAAAGTCCCCTTGAGTTTTAGCTAAATACCAAATTTACCTTTAGACTATTTAGACCTTTAGCCGATCAAATTGTTAAAAATACTAATTACAATACCCTTAATAATCAGTATTTAATATCATCTAAACATTAACTGCTTAAAAATTAAACTAAATTTAGTACAAAACTAAAAAAATGATGGAAAAAATTTATAGATCAATTATGAAAAAATTAATATGATGGTGAGTTAAATGATGTAAATCAGTCATGAAAGGAGATAAAAGATCAGTATCGATAGAGCACATTAGTTGTTTTGGGCCGGCGGGCGCTGGGTTGAGCATATTGGCCGTGGCTTATCATTATTAGGTGCTATCAGTTTTCAATAAAGTTTTACCTAGTGTGAGCTTGATCAAAATTTTTCAACGGAAATAGTAGAAAATAGGTCAATATAAAAAGTTTAAAGAAGTATATAAGTTAACTTTTAGTTATAAAAATTAATATGTCATAACTTGTTAAGTTATGGTTTATAATTAGATAAGTTATAGACAAATTTGTCAAGTTATGGTTTATAACCAGACAAGTTGGGGATAAAAATTGTGATTTATGGACAATAACTTGTCAAGTTATGGTTCATAACCAGACAAGTTATGGACAAAAACAGTAATTTAACCTATTTATTAACTTATATAAACGATTAACCTATTAATTTTAATTCATCTCAAACCTTGACCTATTTTCCTCTTTCTCCCTTTCAATTTTTAATTATTAGAAACACTCGTACCAAAAGAATTTCTGAGGTCAGCTGCATGGATCTTTTCCTGCACCCGAAACCACTGAATCACTCCTGCTCACAAGCTTGAGCCCACAAACCAGTGTGTGGACACAACTTTCGAAAACCAGCCCAGGCCCACCTAGAAGCCCATATTTGGGCGTGTCGCTTTGTCGCTTGTAGTTGACCATTTCAGTTCACGCGCTCTCACGGCGCGTGGAAGTAAAACTCAGCGTCACTTTTTGTCATTCTTTACATCGCACTTTGGAAACTACCGCCCACTGGCCACTGCCACCACCCCCTTCTGGCTTCCCCTGCTTCCATCAGGAAAACTTTAGTGAGAGAAACACACTTCTTTTTTAGAGAGAGAAAGAGAAACACCACTTTCCTCTTCTTCGTCATGTTCAAGTGAAATAAGAAAAGCTTCAGTCTTTACTCTCTAGGGTTCTTCTCTCTGCAATTTTTTTTTTTGAAAAAAAAATTACGTTATCAATTAGCTTATGAAAAACCCATCAATGGTTGGACTTCCCAGTATCACGGTAGGTAGAATATCACAAGTTTAATCATAATATATTTCATATCAGCTTGTATTTTCTTTTTCGTCTTTCTTTGCTCAATCAGTGTCTTAGCTTTTATTTGAAAACTGATATAACACCAACAATTGAAGTCTAATTTGAGCTCAAAAAGGTTGTGGGCTTTATGGGATTTCAGGATTCAAAATGAAGTTAAATAAAAAAGTGCTTGATTTTGTTTTTAGTTGGTCTTGTGTGTGATCTCCTTAGTAGAGAGAGAAGAACATGGTTTTAGGGATGTTGCATATGTTTGTTTTCTGGAATGTTGGAGAGAGAAGATTATAAGTTGTCTTTGGGCCAGACCCATTTGAAAATGTCAAGAATTCAGCTTCTTCAAATCCAGGAAAAAGATGGTTACATGAGTTATTCTCCTCCATTTGCCCCCATCTCTTCATCACCGTATACTGGTGGGTTTCCCAAAGAATCAACCCCAACATCATCATCATCATCGTCATCATCATCTTCTGGTACGAGAATAAGCCCGGCTGTTCTTTTCATAATCGTGATTCTGGCCGTACTGTTCTTCATCTCCGGTCTTCTCCACTTGCTGGTTAGATTTCTCATAAAGCACCCATCTTCCTCAGCTTCTTCTCAATCTAATAGATACCCGGCAGAGCTTTCCACATCTGATGCTCTTCAGAGACAGCTTCAGCAACTCTTTCACCTCCATGATTCTGGTCTGGATCAGGCTTTTATAGACGCTCT
>NW_010367831.1:119530-164811 GCF_000414095.1 Morus notabilis
CGCTCTTCCTGTTTTCCAGTACAAAGAGATTGTGGGGTTGAAAGAGCCCTTTGATTGTGCTGTTTGCCTTTGTGAGTTCTCCGAAAAGGATAAGCTCAGATTGCTTCCTACGTGCAGCCATGCCTTCCACATCAGTTGCATTGACACTTGGCTCTTATCGAATTCGACATGTCCTCTTTGTAGAGGAACCCTCTTTGCGCCCGGGTATTCCATTGAAAACCCGATTTTCGATTTCGATGATTTTCGAGAAGAAGATGCGCGGTCGGGCAATGGCGGGTTGGTTTCATCTCAGAAGACTATGGAGATCGAAGAAACTGTTGTTGATAAGGGAGTTTTGCCCGTTAGACTAGGCAAATTCAGAAGGGTCAATGGCGAGTTAGGCGATTCGGGAGTTGGAGAGACCAGTAGCAGTAGATTGGATGCAAGAAGATGTTTCTCAATGGGGTCTTATCAGTATGTACTCGGCGATTCAGTCCTTCGAGTCGCCTTAGGCAACGATCAACAAGGCCGCGAAGTTAAGCCAACTAAAGGACCAGAAAATGGAAATAGTAATCCCAATGTTGATGGAGATTTGGAGGGAAAGAAGATTAGTAGTGTTAGTAGAGGTGAGAGCTATTCTGTTTCCAAGATCTGGCAATGGTCTAAGAAGGGAAAGTTTTCGACTTCAACGGATGCACAGATTGGTATGCCTTCTTCTCTCAATATGGACTTGCCATGGATGGAAAAGGCACAAGGCGTATGATTGACTATTATGAGAGGTACATTCTTTATTGTTTTTGTGGTTGATTAGCAATCTGAATCATCAAAGTTTGGAAGCAGGCTGGTTGGTTCAAGTTTTTTTTTCCCCACTTTCCTGTTGAAAAATTTTTGTGGTGCTGCTAATTCAGTAATTCTGATGATTGCTTTTGTGGCATTACTGTTTATGTACATCATAATCTTGTTCTCGTTGAAACCAGAAGGACACATCCTGTTCTCAGAGGGAGATTCTAATTTTAGGGAATGCCGGTCTAAGAGTAAGACATGTCTTGCTTAACCCAACTTGGGATTCTTGTATGAAAAATTTAATGATGTCTTTTGTGAACAATGACACAGAAATATCACTATGATTATATTGGTTGCTTAATACATATGTGGGTCGATCCCAATCTCTTCTCCATGGTCGCTTAACCCTTCTTGGCTTTGGCAGAAGGGGGGTCCAAAGCCTGTAGTGGATTGAAATGGTTTTGCTATTCTCGGCCACATGGGTGTAAAATGCTTGTAGCCAAATGTATTTAGCAGCCCATTAGGCATCAACGGTGCTCGGCACTATAACTCACAGTGGGCTGAGCTCCCGACAAGGGCTCATAATGCTCGCACCGCACTACAACCCACAATAGACCAAGTTTTGAACATGGACTCGTGGTGCTTGACACTACAACTCAGTATGCTCAAGTTCTTAACTTAGGCTCGGACCCTATCCTATTGGTGGTCTCTATTACTTTTCGAATGTGTTTATTCAAAAGATTTTTTTTTTTTTTTAGTATCTCTGGTCTTGAATATCATTCCTGTTGTGGTGATTCTAGTGAGCTCTTGAAAGATTTTTTTTTTTAGTATCTCTGGTCTTGAATATCATTCCTGTTGTGGTGATTCTAGTGAGCTCTTGAAAGATTTTTTTTTTTAGTATCTCTAGTCTTGAATAGTACATGTAGTGGTAAACAAACATCTTGGTACCAAATACATTAGTCTTTTACTTCACATTGTATGATGTGAACTATGATAAACATGATGGTCACTAGACAGAACATCTCAACGGTTGATTGGTAGGGTCCACAACCAATGCAAAGTGCATGCCTAATGAAGGATGGCACATGGGAACGTCCTGTAATCGAAAGAGCTTTCCATCATTTAGTAAAGATTCGTAAATAAATATGTTAGTCTTCTTTGTTTTTTCCCCCCCTTCATTCATGTTTAAAGTTTCTCAATCTCACTCTGAAACTTTTTTTTTTTTTTTTTTTTTTTTTTTCCAATCAATCGAATTTAGCCCGTTGTTTCTCATCTCATCATTCATATACAGTAGTCAACACGAACTATACAAGTATACAGCAATGATTTCAAGCAAAGATCTCATCTTTCAGGTTTACAAATCCTGATCTTCAAAAGCAGACAATTATCCTTGTCAAAAGGTCAAAATTTGTAAAAGGAATTAAAGTTATCTCCATGATCCACGGCAGGAGTGCTTTTGCTTTTCTCGCCTTTAGCATTGAGCCTTTTGATCCCTCCTTATATTGGAGCTTTTTTACGCGTCCTCATTAATTGTGCATGTTTTTAAATGTTAAGGGCCCATTTAAAGTGACTTAAAAAAAAAATTGCTTTTAATTTAGCTAGTTTAAAAATCACATTTGAATCTATTTGGATGAATAATTTTTTAAAGTTTTTTTAATTTTTTTAAGCATTTTTAGAACTTGACATTTCTTTAGGCCTCGTTCATTTTACCGATTCGAGTTTTCAGTTTTAGATTTCTACAGTAAAAAGCTCTTAGAAAATATCACATATAACTTTTTCTACTACAGTAAAAAACTCTCAAAAAATGTCACATCTCAGCTCAAATTGAAAACTTAAATTCGTGAAGTGAAGGAGGCCTTAGTGTTTATGAAAAGTTTTTTTATTTATATTTTTAGTATTTTTTTTATGAACAACAAGTATCTCATCTATATATTTTTATTATATTACTTTTTATAATAATTAGTATTTTTAATTTATTTACCTAAACAGATTCAAAAATTCTTCTTAGATATAAAAATACTTTTTCAGACACTATCTAAATGCTCATTAAAAATTTTTAACTTATGATTATCTTCTTTTACTACTTAAAAATACGAACACAAATTATCTCAAATGGAATCTTAAACTTGGTCAGAAGTACATCAGTATTATAGAATCTAATACGAACTTGACGGTTTAAGAAAAATCTTACAGGCAAGTATTTGAAATATATATATTTAAGGGAACCTTTTTGGGATAATGTGAGTACTGTGGTTGTTATGCAGATGGATCATTTGGGTTGCTCAGTTGGGCAGTCATGGTGGGATCCATGAAAGCCCTGTGAGAGAATCTTTCAAACACTCGTGACCTTTGATTTAAACAAGGGCTGTAGTTTTTTTATGCTGTGGGATCTCGTCTTTACCTTTCCCATGTGAGCATGTAAAAATCTATCCTTAAAATAATAATCCTTCCATAATTTTAAAGAAAAATATTAGTGTCATTTTTTGTCACCCTTTTCGTCATTTTTTAACATTTAATATTTAATATGTGAATTTTATTAATATAATATATTATTATTTTAATGAAAAATCAAATAATGGAGTTCATATGTTAAAAAATGAACAGAAAAAATGATATTAACATTTCTTAATTTTAAAATGGTAAACTTTAATCTAGCAAATTCTGAGTATGCACAAATCTGTAGGTTAGTCTGGTCTAAAGGGCGAAGCGTATTTAGAATAAGATCCTTCTTTTAAAGTTCCATTAATTTGATTTACTCATCTAATCTTTTTCCCTTCTTTAAAGGAAAAAAAAATGGTTACTTGAGTAGTAAATAAAATGGTTACTTACCCTTTTTGAGTTAGGTGATTTGAGTGTAAATTTTGAGTTGAGTTTGAGTTATAATTTGAGTTAAAGTTGTAACTTGAGTTTGTATTTGGTTGTGTACATTTGAGTTATGGTTTGAGATAAAAATCTTTTTTAGGTTGTGTTTAAGTGAGTCAAAACTTGAATTTGTATTTAGATAGTATTTTAATAAAAACTAAATGCTGATGGAAAATTTTAATAGGGTATATGAGTGGGGTTTTATTCGTCTTTTCGTTGTCAACGCATAGAAAAAAAATCATCTCAATCATAATTAAAACGAAAAAATTATAGCATTTTTAATAATAGAAAAAATATTATTCATTAATTTGAATTCGAGTTTCTGAACTTGAGTTAAAGGAAAAACTTGAACTCGAGTTTTAGTCCTAAACTCGAGTTTAAACTTAAAAGAACATGAACTTAAAAAAAAATTGTAACTCAAATTACCTTTTTTAAATTTTTAACTCAAAAAATAGGTTGCCGAACAGCTATAAGACTTAGAATCATTTTTTATTTACGTGTATTTTTTGTGAGAAAAAATACTATAACGAATCACAAATTATGATTCAAATCGGGATACGAATCCTCTAAACAAATAATCCCTTAAATAATAAAGGAGGTTTGGCGGGATACACTCAAGACGCATACTTTTTTGGCAATTTTCCCAAGCATTATTGTTCCTTTTACTTTTATTATTTTATTTTCTTTTTTCTGCATGGATTGACTTTGTTGTCTGATTTTAAAAATCCTTTAAAGTGGGTTAGTCGGTGAATGAGGCAGACAGTCTGTTACCAAAACCCACCAAGGAAATGCCAATTTTATTTTTGTATTATTTTATTATTTATTTATTTTTGCTAAAGCGCCAAATAAATAGAGATTTCATGGAAAGAAGAAATGATGTGTGTCCTCTTAAAAATCCCTTAAAAAAACAAAACAAAAAACAAAAAAACAAAAAAACTAGCACGCGCTTACGAGTCAATCATAAATTTAAGTTTAGGGCTCCACGTTCCTCCTGATGTGAATTCAAAAATAAAAAATAAAAAAAATAGGATAAGGCACTTTTGTCCCTTGCAAACTAAAATTGGGGGAAATCTAACGATTAACGAATACTCACGTTAGGAAGGATAAAGATTTGTGTACTTTTTCAAAAGCAATAAAATTACTACCTTTCTGTATTTTATATTTTTTAAGACACTTTCTCTCTTTGTATGATAATAATTTAGAGATGGTAATTCGTGTCACGTATTGTGTTCGTATCGTGTTTTAATTATTATTTTTTTAATTTACAGTCAACCCAAACACGATCTGTGACACAAAATTTTTAAAAAACCGCAACACGATCACTTTACGGGTTAGCACGACACGAAAATGACCTGTGACACAAAATTGACTCTTGAACTCAAAATTGACACGAAAATTGTATACTTTTATTTGGTTTTTTACATATTAGAAATAACGAAAAATTCATAACACACTAAAATACAATAACATCTATTGAAATTAAGCAAATAATAGTATAAGATTTTGAGTATAACTATCATGATATAACAAGTTAATTATAAAATCAAACATATGTAATGAAAAATATATGTATTTTTTAGTTTTTTACAAGTTTTGTATCGTGTTCGGGTTCGGCGGGTCCAACCCAAAATTGATCCGTGTTTTTCGTGTCAATTTCAGGTCGACCTAATTCTGATCTGAACCTCTTTTTTCTCAACCTTAACCCGTGAAATTCGTGTCGCTTTCGAGTCGTGTTGTCGTGTCGTGACCCATATTACCGGTCCTAAATTAATAACTTAAAATTGACAGAATTCTGAGAATATGTCAGAAAATTAAAGAAATCGATTAAAGGACATATTTTCTAATTTTGTCCTCGAAAATAATCTCCCTTGTAGAACATCCGTCACGATTTTGCAGGAAAGTATGTTTTCGGTAGTTGGCTGGTACTCTGTTATAGTCTAGGCCCAACCCAGTTGGCAACATGGGGCAGGCTTTAGCCCAGTTTTCATCCCAAAATGAAAGAGACCTCTTGAGCCGAAATCAATCAGAATCTCATCCAAAAAGAGACAAACCAAAATGAAAAGAAAAAGCTGCTTTCAGTTCAAAAATAAAAAGAGAGAGAGAGAGTGAGAATCATATAGATTTTTCGTGGCCCAGCTCTTCAATTAAAGTAAAGTAAGACCCGTTCATTTCGCTGATTTGAGTTTAGAATTCGAGTTTTTCTACAGTAAAAAGCTCTCACAAACAATCACATCTAACTTTTTTATTACAGTAAAAAGTTCTCATATAAAATCACATCTCAACTCGAATTCTAAACTCGAATCAGCGAAGTGAACGGGGCCTAATTTGACACGTATGAACTTTATTATAGTTTGGGTGATTTCAAGCTAAATTAATCAGTTTCCAACTGTCAAAGAACTTCAAAATCTTGGCCTGCTTAAGGATGGAGTCAGCTAGCTTTATATGAACCATTATTGAGTTCTTGCTAATGCTGCTTTTCCTTCTTTTTATTTTTTTTTATGCTTAATATCAGAGTAGATATCGACTAAGGAAAATGAACTGCTCCTTGTATGCTCTTTTAAAAATAAAAAATAAAAATAAAAAGCTCAAAATTCTTCTTTAAAAATAAAAAGCATCTTTAATGAATGATTAGCGGTGATAGATGACCAAAACAAAGTAGAGATTGGACATAAATCAATAAATCCGTGGACTTGAAGAAGCGGGCCTTTGTTGAATTTCGCCTGTATGGGAACCAAAATGCCCATTTTCATGCTTCTTGCTCATTACTCCTTAGTGACCTTGGTGCTTGTCTACTCTTTCTTTGCTACCACAAGTCCTTCCTAAACAATGTTATAGGACACTAATGATGTTAAATATTATCCTCTTATGAGAGTCTCGTGGGATCCACAAGGAAGTTCACTTAGTAGACGTTTGGTTCACAAGTTCAGAATTATTCTCGGTTTACGTGTATTTTTTGTGAGAAAAATACGGTAACGAACCACGAACTATGATTCGAACCACGACACGAATCCTCATACCAAACACAAACTTACTATTAATGACGGTGCCCTTAAACATTTTTCATTCTTTCCACCATCATCTTGGCTTGGCACTAATGACAACACAAAAGTTTGACAAAACCTTATATATCAATCTCTGTAAGAGCAATAACTAGCATTTTTCAAAGAAAAATATGTATAGTTCCAAAAGAAGAGCTAAAAACCGCGAAGAAAGCTTTGAAGAGATGATCAGAAGATTATCATCGTATGAGAAAATCAGGAAAAAAAAAAAAAAAAAGCAGTCCCATGAAAATTTTCACTTGAAACAATCAATTCCCAAATCTTTTAATTTCTAATGTCGTTTAGACAAGACCTCCTATACATTATTACACAACAACAATGTTCAATCTCTAATTTCTTTTCCCTTTTACTTTCATCCACCGGACAAAAGAAGTAAAACAATTATAAATTCCAATAAAATGAAAAAAAAAAGTAAAAAAAAAAATTCCTGAGTGGTCCGACCAACCAACCATCCTTCCACGTCAGCAGACAAAAAGGTCAACGGCCGCCGCCCATAGCGCAACGATCACTCTCCGCAAAACTCGCCACTGCCACTCCACGCCGAGCCGGCCAAAAAAAAAAAAAGAAAAACGAACAAAAACAACTCCGACAGCCACAGCCAGATCACGTGACACTCACGCGAATGACGGCCCTTGGCCTTCTCTCCCGAAATCCATCAATGGCTTCGCCGACGCCGGCACCGACGCGTATCGGCTGGAGAAGTCTCGGCGGACGAAGTTGACGTCGTCGGCGCCGCTCTGTCCCGGCCCTTCGTCGAAGTTGAGCGAATAGCTGAGCTCGTCGTAGCGGAACTTCCCGCCCTCCTTGTACCCGAACCCGCGGTGGTTCCTGTTGAACCGTCGGATGAACGTCTTCCACTTCGGACCGGCGACGATCTCCGACCACTCCCGTACCTTCTTCCACCCCCGGCTCCACCACGGATCGTCGTTCTCCGCCGGCCGCATCCGCTGCCACCAGATCGATCCCGCGGCCGGCGACCGGTCTGGCCTCCCGAAGCAAGGGATCCACAAGCAGCAACCTCTCTTGGCTAACATCATCTCCTGAACGTCGTCATTTAAGTTCATATTAATCTCTCGCGGCGAATGCGATATCGATGATGATATCTCCGCCGCCATCGAAATTAGGGATTTGCAAGAAATAGAAGAAGAAGAAGAAAGAGGAGAAAAAAGATTTCTTTTCTTTCTTTCTTGTTCTCTTTCTGCAAAATCGTTTGTCCTAATTCTCTCGAGAGGTTTCTAAAGGTTTTTTTTTTTTTTTTTCTCTCTCTTTGTGATGTGATGAGATGATCAACAGATGTTGGAAATGGAGGAGTTTTTCAATGTAACGGAAACCTCGCTGTGCGTGAACTAAAAATTACCAGAAAATGCCGTTTTAGCCAGATGTCGGTGACGTGGACCTTTATTTATTGTGTTTTGCCTTGTAAGACCCAGCTCATTTATTTCAGTGCTCAATAATACTTTTTAAACTATTTTCTAAAGGAAGTTTGTTGTGATTCCACAGTGGTCTAACACTTTATTTGTTTCTTTTGATCTGAATTATATGCGTTAAATATAACCGTTTGATTTATAGATTAGAATAATGTGATTAAAATTATTTTTAATTTATGTGTATTTTTAATGAGAAAAAATATTGTAATGAACCACGAATTATAATTTAAATTAAGAAACGAATCTCCCAATCAAACAACCTCTTAGTTTGCTTTCATTTTCGTTCAATAATGGTACTCGCTTAGATTTGAGGTTAAATAAATTGTTCCTAGAAACATTTTTTTTTTTTTTTAATAACATTCCTAGAAAGCAAATTAGCAATGCTGCAATGGGGTACAGATTATTTATTTATTTATTTATTTTTTAAAAAAACACCCAGTCACTCACACACAACACACAAAGTGGATGTATTATGGAGTTCCTTAGAGAGAGTTATCTCGCGTCTCTAGGCATTCTCTACCTACCCACCTTAGTTGATTTCGGGTACAAGTACTATTTTGTTCATGAAGATCGTTCGAGCATTTGTTACTATAACCTTTTCGACCACGATTTTTTTTTCTTTTAGGTTTCTCGCCTCAAAATAAGAAATTGTATTATAATTGATAATATTATTTCAAAAAATATATATTTAATTTACAAATATTTTAGTTTTTTCTTAAATATGAAATCTTTTTTTGTTCTCATGTTCCAGTGGCACATTTAAATTCAGTGTTTGGATAAGATGCTTACTCTTTCACACATCTCATTGAAGGCTTTGTTGACTTTTCGTAAGCTTGGGTTAGGCATATTGGCGTGGATATAAGGGGTTGTTTAGTTGGGAGATTTGTACCTCGATTTGAATTATAGTTCATGATTTGTTATAGTATTTTCTCTCATAAAAAATACACATAAATCGAAAATAATTCTAATCTCATGATTTTAATTCATGAACTAAACGTCTCCTAATTGTCGGTGGTGGTATATTTACTCGATTGGTAATGATCGTTACTTTCATCCTTCCGTTTTTGATTTGGACAATTAACCCTTCAAACATTTTTAATCCTGCTATACATCTTGTGGTCTTTTCAATCAAAATAACTGCAGCTACAGTCTTGGTGATGCTGTAGAACACTATTAACCCACTCTTCAAAAAAATTCCAAAAAAAAAAAACATAGAAAAAATATATATATATTTTTAGTGGAAATGAACTTGTATTAACTATTAATGGATGAAAATCAAACTGGCACTTACAGTTGAAGAGATACATTTATGGTCCGTTTAGTTCGTTGATTTAAGTTTTTAATTTGAGTTGAGATGTGATTTTATGTGAGAGTTTTCTACTGTAGTAAAAAAGTTAGATGTGACTGTTTCTGATAATTTTTTACTGTAGTAAAACTTGAATCGGTGAAATGAACGAGGTCTTAGATACTTCTTGTAACGAGAACACATCAAAGTATTTAAAGTGAATTGTGCAATTGTGTAGACAGCTACATTAATACGATGAGATACATAACAACAATTACAATCGTCTTCTTCCAACATCAAAGTTTCAATCTTACATCAAAGTTTTCGCACCCATAGAACTCGTACCTTGGATTGTCGTTCATGATCCACAATGTGAAAAATCTTGGTCTACCTCCTACATTATCAAAGTGGGTTTTCTTCTTGTAATATTGCCCTCCAAACACACCAGTTTCTCATACAACGTACAGTTCTCCCACATACGTACTTCCCACAAAACCCTAACTCCATAGCCTCCAATATCTTAACTTCCCTCCATTTTGAACAAACCTAGATTCTACGCTCACGTGACACTCACGTGCAGAAAACCGCGAGATTTTACGCCTTTGTTTGCCATTGGACTTTAATTGCATAAGAGCTTGAGGAGTTACTTGATTAAATTAAAGTTCGGAAACCAAAAGGATGGTTATTGAACAATTTTGGGACCAATCGAGCAAAATATTATCCTCTTAATAATCCATGTATTCCTCTTCGATTTTCAACCAATTTATTATAAATCCATTGTTTTTGTTTTCCTGAAATATAAATCGAGTTGTTTGGTTGGTTGGCTTGCAATTATTATAAATTAATTCAATTTCAATTAATTCCATTTTTTTTTCTTTTTCGCTGAAATATAAATAGATTAGTTGGCTGGCATGCAATTATCATAGGCGAATATTCACTTTCATTTCAGTATGGGATATAATCATGTCAATAACATTAACATTATCCAGTTTTTATAACTCTTGATAGGTGTGAGAAATATTAAATAAATACCTTATAGTTTTAATCTGCATCACAATAATGTTTTTATTTGTAATCCAGATGATCCTTCGTGCAAAATGAAAACATTTTCCTCTCTTAAGTTCCAAAAATCAATTTTCTACAAAGAAACGAGGAATTGAAAAGTTCATTTTTGACCAAAATAAGTCACCCTAATTTTTTGCTCCTCTTCCACTAGCATAAATTGTCAACATGTTGACACCAATTAAAACAAAAAATTGAAAAAAAAAAAAAAAAACTATACTATACTGTACTTTTTTTTTTAGTATTGGATAGATTCTACAAAAGTCCAAACAAACTCAACATGTAAACGTACTAAGATTGTAGACTTTCACGTAGCAAGCAGACAAAAATGAAGCGTTCCTAAAATTTCTTTACACTTGACGCAAGCAAAGAGGAAAAAAAAATTATCATCAACGAATATCTTAGACTAAAATTTTCTAAATTCAAATTTGTCAAGATCTAGCTATCTCCTTCTTCTAAATTTCTCTTCTAGATTATCGTTCCAATATACGTTCAACTTTACTTTCTCATGGACATGAATTTCTTGCCTGCTTCCTAACTAGTTAGTTCCCATAAAAAAAAAAAAAAAAAATCTTAAACGTGAGAGAAACGGCATTTTCATAATAACCAAGAAATCTTTTGCTATAAATACCCAAGCCAATCTAACGTATTCTTCATCAACTCAAAAGCATTTTATTGTTCAGTCTCAGTTAACACATAGTTATACTTACCGCAGTCATGGCCAGAGAAATCAAATCCCACGGTTTGCTTATGATGGCCCTTCTTTTGAGTGTCGTTTTGCTTTTCTCTGTCGTTCAAGCTCGCCCACTATGTGATGTTCAAGTTTGTGGTCAGGACCACGCCGCTTCTCACTACTTTGTGGACGTTCTGGGTCTTTGGGGAATGAAATCCTCTGGCCCAAGTCCTCATGGGACAGGCCATTAGTTGGCCCAAGTTGTTTTTAGTCGGCTTTGAATTACAGAGGAAACTTGTCATATGAAGTTTTAAGTCTAGAAAATAACACCTCTGTTATAAAGGGAGGATTTCAATCCTTGTATAGGATACAAATACAGGTGAAATATTTTGATGGGTTGTTTATTGTACAAGAATTCCTAAATTGCATCACAGAAGTTTCAATGCTTTCGTTATTTTGTCTGTCCATATTTTTGTTTCTACAAAAGCTGTAGCAGCATGAAAAACTTGTGCATGAATGCCGCACTAAATGAGAATCATTCAGTAGGATACGAAAAAAAAAAAAAAACACGGTTTAATATTGTGTTTGGATTGACGATTGTCGATATCTTAATTACGTTATGTCGAGTTTACATATTTTTTTCACGTTCAGTATGATGTGTTAAAATTTAATTTTTTTAAAAATAAGATACACATAAATGAGACAGCAAATCTTGATTCGTCAAGCTTAGTCATTCTTTTTAAGATTATCATTTTAACAATTTCTCGATAGTGGGTAAGTCTAAATTTAAGATGAGCAATTAAAAAGGAGAAAAAGAATCTTTTAGGGAAACTAAAAAAAAAAAAAAAAGACTAAATTAAACATCATTATCAGGCTATCAGGAGGTCTTTGTAAAAATAACTCAATAGAAAAGTTTTATTAGTAAAATAACTTTTTAAAAATTTTTATTTGTAAAATGACGACTTTTTACAAAGAATGATTAAGTGATCATTCTTCATAAAAAAATAAAAAAAATCATTTTACTTATTTCACTTTATTGGATAATTATTCTAGCATATTTCTCGGCTATCAGTCCAAAAGTGCGTGCTTCAATTTGGGAAGCCAAATGATAAAAACATGCCTTTTTAGGTGGTCGTGCCAAATGAGATAATATGCAGGATCAAGGACCAATATTGATTTTTGGGCAAGAGGATTTTGTAATCTGATAGGAATTCAACGGATAAGCAGATGAGATGGCGGAAATCATGCATGTAATGGGCACGTTGGTAACCGGAATCATCTGTCGAGCCTGCAAACAGACTTGGGAATTCTATCTTATATACAGCTATGGAGGCGTACTTTCTCCGCTATTCATGCTTTACGAATTCCAACTCAATATCTCTTTGGGAACAGTTCTCTAGAGTTGGAATTTGCCTCTCAAGATTGATACTTTTGTAAGTTTTATAAGATAAGATTTATTGACCCATTAAGCGTTTTTCTCCTCCTAAACGGTCGATCTAAAAAATATACAAGTTTTGTTAAAATTTGGTAAACGTTTTGAGTACCAAGACATATTTTTTTTGTCCAGTTGCTGATAAAAAAAAAAGATCACTAAAACCATCCCGACCTCCATCTCCATCATCTATAGAAAAAGTCTTGATCGATTTACAATTAGAATGAAAAGAACCTAACTTAATTTAATTCTAATCATGTGTCCAACGCTACATGGCCCATTGGCTAGGCGAGAACCTTCTATATTTGACTGTCTAGATTTGAACTAGAGGATATCCTGGATGAGAAGAAAAAAAGACATCCCTACCAAACGATTAGATTGGTGGTCATCTGAGTACTAAATTGTTTCTCTTGATTTCTAAATATAGAAAATACATTCCAGCTCAATATGTACTTTCTTACATTTCCCTCTGTGGAGGGAAAAACTTTGTAGAACAAACAAATTCCCTAAGAAAAAAGAAAAGAGGAAATACAAGAAGCAGTAGAAGGCCCAACTCCTACGTCCACTTCCTCAATGAAAGATCAATGGCCATGGGATTGGGAATAGCCCATGTAGTTAAGTCGAGGTCGAATGTTGTGGTGGTTATGAAGAGGATCTCCATAGTCTACCGCCTTTATAACTACCGCTTCGCGCCGACCATCCTGCTCTTGAACCGCCCCAAACACAATCTCGTTCGTCTCACAACTTTTCTCATAGTAAGTCTTTGGGCTTGCTGAGTAATGCCTGTGGTGATGCTGCTGCTGCTGCTGCTGCTGTTGCTGCTGCTGCTGCTGTTGCATCTGATGCTGTTGCTGTTGATGCACATATTCGCCATCCCATCCGCTACAATAAGCCCGGCTCTGCTTAACATGGTGGCTCTTTTCCAGTTCTTTGCTCATGAATGGATAGCTTCTCTTTGGTGTCGGGGTTCTCGTGTCTAGTGATGGAGGAGGCTCATATTCATCTGGAATTACAAAGCTTTCTTGCATGGGCCATGCATTAGAGTATTTGTTTGCTTGGTGATACTGCTGCTGAAGTTGATAATGCCGGGGTTTCCTTCTAAATCCCGTAAACACCCCCCCAAAGATTTCAGCCACAGATGATCCAGTGTTGACGAAAAGCCTCCCAAGTGAACCAAAGAATCCCTCTTCTTGTCTATCGGTTTCGTCTTCGGTTGGAATTAATGAGGGCCCTACAGATTTAGAAAGCTTCTGATATGGTGCCATTGGCATGCCCGTCTTCATAGGAGCTCTTACATCCTGAAAAATAGAAATAGGCAGTCAAACCATTAAGAGACAAAGAAACCAAAACATAGAGAAGAATACCAAAACGTAGAGAAGAATTTGAATTTCTCTCAATTCGTGTGGATCAAAATTTAGTACCTTCTGAGAAAAATATATCTTAGTTCTTGAATTTGGATAATGTTGGGAATTTCTATTGGGAACCTGAGATAGGTAACTTACGTCTTCCGAAGAAAACATTGCTCGCACCCGACGCTGAAGCAGTGCCAACATGTAACCGAAGAATGCAGCTGCAACTAGCATTGCTATTCCTGCAACGACAGGAGTGTATTATATATGTTCATGATGATATAAAATTGAGTTTATTGGACTGAAGATTTTCTATTTAGCGTACCTAAGTGAAAACTACTGTCATATTGATAAGAACAATCTTCGTAATTGAGTTGGATTTCTCGAATTGCCTGGTTTCCCCTGTCTATAACCAAAAGAGAGCACCTACTCGCAAGATAAATGACATCAAAGTCATCCGAAAACTTCGCATCTTCACTAGGACCATCAACATGGTCACCTCCACGGCCCCATTTTCCACCAGCAATAGTTGAAACCCCTGCAGAAAGAAGAGTTATGTTCGAAATTAGTTTAATTATCTAACCCGAAAACCCAACACTTCATTTTGAAGGCTAGTTGATGATAATTTAAAGCAAAATCTGGTGGAACACAACCCAAATTGTCATCCAAAAAGTTAACTGGTCGTGTAATTTTTCTTTTTTTGTTTTCCAATATTACAACTTAACATAAAGATTGGAACAGAAATGTGTACAGGATTACAGATTTACCTGCATCAGTTATCTTCCTGATAGCCATGTTCATCGTGTCAGCAACGTAAATATTTCCTCTGTCATCCGCTGTCATCCCTTTTGGATGATTCATTCTTGCTTCTCTAGGCTTACCATCGACGTGTCCGGTGTACCCTTCAGGTGATCCAGCAACTAGTCTAGGCCTGCTATCTGTAAGACATTGATTTTGCTCAGCATGAGGGCAACGGAAGATTCTAGAGATATAGTTCTAATGAACACAAAGAATTATATCAGGAAACTAGACAAGTGAATAGAGATAAGCTAAGTTATTCCATTTTCCTATCAAATAAAAACTCAAATTTAATGACAAACTAACTGATTTTAGTAAAAAAAAACATAAAAAGTTAAAATAATAGGCCTAAGTTTCTTATATTTTCTTTTTAAGATATCAAATGAAGTTTCCCACGTTGAAGTACATCTAAGTCCGGATAAAGAAAAATAAAGAGCTATAAAAGAAGTAAATGATAAGTCCAAGTTCCAACTGGTTATTAGAAAATCTCTCTCTTCAAGAATTTAGAAGAAAAAGAAAAAGAAGCATAAAGTTAGAAACTCAACAAAAAGGCAAATGTTGTACTTCAAAAAGTGGTGTCTTCAACTAAACAAAAGCTACTTGTACACCTTTTTTTTTTTTTTTTTTTTTTTTTAATTTAAAATTTTTGAAGCAAGAGCTTAACAAGAAAAGCAAGGAATCAAGACTAGTCTTAAACACAAAGCTGATTCCTTGAACAATGTTTATCCCCAAAAGCAAGTTTCTATAATCAAGGACTGGAATTATCCAGAAGAACAACTAGCTTACATCGAGACAAAGGCGTTGAGACCTTGTAGATGTTACTGTTCTCAGAATCCAAAACCAAAAGCTGCCCAGTTGGGGACACTTCAACTGAGTAAGGTTCTATTCCCAGCTTACTTCCATCAAAAACTGTTTCCACCGTATACCCACTCTCAAATTTCATCATGGAACGGCTAGAAGAAATTGCTGTAAATTTTTGAACCATTAAAAAAAAAAAAAAAAAACTTCATCAACCTCATTTCCACATAATAAAGAGACCAAAAGATGAACTTGATACACATGAAATGGAAAAGGGTTAAAGTAAGTAGAGGAAGATCTATAAAAATACCAGTTTGGGTGGTAGATTTCAGCGACCAGAGCCACTTAACTATAGCCGAGACCACATTTGAAACAACCCCACTAACAATTTCTGCATTTTAGACGAACCCAGTTAATCAAATGAGGAAATTTGCGGATCAAAATGCAAACTTAGGAGAGAAATGCATGATCTCGGTTGTACTTACTCACAGGAGGCGTGGCAGCAGCCGAAGAAGCATTTGGAGCAGAGAGAAGCACGAGAATGAGAAGAAGCAAAGCAATCCAACTCCGCACCACCATTGTTGGTTCTCTTCACGGAAGGAGATACATTAGGTTAGAGAGCAGAAAATTGCTCAAACGAAAGATTCGAAGCACGGAATTTGAAGGAAACCCAGTTAAGTAGGCGACCCCACAGACAATGTCGAGCAGCTTTTTCTACGTGTCGGTCAAGTAAAAGAGTGAGTGAGTGAGTGAGAAGATTGTGTAGTGACTAGTGAGAGGAATAGAGCTTTTGTTGCAGAGAAAGAAAGTAAAGGTGAGAGAGAGAGAGAGAGAGAGGTGTATTAGAACTTAGAAATGGTGGCAAGAGAGAATCCTATACTTTCTTCTTTTGCTACTAAATTTTGTCTTAATCAAGATGAGTTTAACTTTGGCAAATCTGATTTCGAATGTTACTTTCTTGGCAATTGGGGCGACCTCTATGCTTTGGCAAAAAAATAAACATAATCATTTTTTTTTTAAAACAGTCTTATTTAGAGAATTTTATTTCTAGAACTTTTTAAATTTTTTTGCCACAATATTTTCTCTCTCAAAATTTAAATTTCACATTACATATTTCATTTAAATTTATTAACCACACTTATGAATCAAACAAAATTTATTTAGTATCAGAAAATATTTTATTGGTGGTGGGGTTTAAATTTAACACCGTTAATTTATATTGAGTTTTATTTATCTTAATTATATCTAATATTTAAAAACATGCACTATCAATGAATAGGTAGAACGCTCCATCTTATTTTGCTTAAACTTCAAATGGAATGAACAAATTTTTAATAGGATACCTTATTAATAGTCAGTAATTATGAATTGTTAGATTTCTACATCTTTTGTGGTGTATATAAATATGTTTTATTTTATAATATAATAATCAATGAACAGGTGCGTTATTAATAGAGATAAAAACAGTTTTAAATTATTGATTAAATATTTTATGCCAAATGATGTGAGTGCATTGTTGTTTTTTGATTGGTAAGTAAATTTTTAAAAATTTGTACTTTACTCGTAAAAGATTAACGATTTATTTATTTAGTAAAATAGATTTGATAAATAATTTGAGATTCTAACTTTTTTTTTGGCTGAGATTCTAACATTACTCAATAAAGAATACCCACATAATGCTTATAATTTTAGCTGTGTTTATTTACACAATTCAAATCATAATTTAAGTTGTGTACGTGAGAAAAAAATATTATAATAAAAAAATAAATTTAAATTTATATAAGAGAAAATATTATAGTAAAATAACTTGATTCAATGTTAGTATATCTAGAATTAACCAAAATTTTGCAATTCTTTTTTTTTTTAGCTTTTCTTATACGGGTAATACTACCTTTTTCTTCACAAGCATCAAGACGAGTAACTTTTGCCTTCTTTAAATTTTATATTGTTCAACTCATTGTCTTACGTTTTCTTTTTGTTTCTTTGTTTCTATCTTACGTCACATCACATGTTACTTGATTAGATCTCATTTCTTGCCACTACAATATAAAACTTGGTACTTTGGTACTCACTCACTCTCTTTCCATGTGGGAATGTTTTTCCCTTGGTATTTTAGGGTCCGTTTAGTTCGTTGATTCGAATTTTTAATTCGAGTTGAGATGTAATTTTATGTGAGAACTTTTTACTGTAGCAAAAAAGTTAAATGTGACTGTTTCTAAGAGCTTTTTACTGTAACAAAACTCAAATTCTAAACTCAAATCGGTGAAATGAACGGGGCCTTAAACTCTCTTTCCTTCTCTTTAATGGTCCAACTAATTCTTTTCCTAATTGTATTTTGGTTTCTGATGGTACAGGATTCAACTGTTTTATGAGGTCACTAGTCAACAACGTTTAGATTACGCAGCCTAAAACATTCATTATCAGAATATTTGGTCCCCAGTTTGGAACTCTTGTCTAATGATGCACAATCTCTTTAAAAACAATCCTTCCATGACCCCACTGACTTAAAAACCTTGTTACCTGTTTAAAATCGTTCAACACAGTAGCTTTTGTGTTCAATTTCCTAATGAAAAACTATGAACGCGTTTGGAACTTATTTCAAAATGATTTTATTTTTTGTATGAAAATGAAAATGAAAATATTTTCAATCTCATACATAAATTATTTTTAAAAATGCGTTTGGTAGTTTTATCAAGAGATTATTTTTAGTGTAAAAAAATTCAATAATGTCTCTCTTTCTCTCTCTGCCTAAGAGATGAGAAAATGAAAAACGACTAAAAGTCATTTTTCATTTATCTTTCATTTTACACTAAACCAAAAAAATCGTTTTAATTTCTGTTTATTATGCCAAACACTATTTTAGAAACATTTTTATTTTTTCTTTCTTGAAAAATGTAAAAAACAAAAACGTAATGCCTATACTTTTCTAAATCGATATTACAACGATAAAAATGTCCTTTTTTTTTCTCGATCATAACCAACCAATGATTCATGCAGCATTGGACCCGTATTTGTAGTTGGTTAGATCGTTTTTGTTCTATTAATGGCCCCAATTTTATATTTCTTCTATAAACAATCGTGATCGGGTGTGGATCACGATCAAAGCTTCTCTTCCACCACGTGTTCAAAGCCATTAATATTGCTGAGCATGCCAACCTCATTTTATATGTGTGTTGGACCATTTGCTATGGGATTTGCAGCCCTTTCTATGTCACATATTTATATGTTTGGAGCTTTATATGTGTTTTTCACGGTTCAAAGTCCAAACACTTGTGTCCCTTTTCTCTTTTCTTGTTATTCTTATCTTTTATTATTATTTTTTATGTTGTGGCACTGTAGGCCCGTTATTTTTCTTAGCCTTGAGCCCTTAAGTTTTTTTATTTTTTATTTTATTTTTTGGTTTATCACGAGTCACAACGTTGTAATAATAGGGTGAGTGTGTATTGTGTGTAGGGGTGAAATAAATCACCCCAAACCCGACTACCCAACCTTATCATACCCGAAAATATATGGGTTTTTTTTTTGGTTTAAAATTAGCCCAACCTGCAATGGACGGGTAGGGTCGCGGGCCCAAACCCATTACCCCGCTTAACCCTACCCGGCCCAAATAACCATCTGCACTTAAAAAAAAAATCCTACATCACCTACCTCTCTCTCTCTCTAGAAACACGCTTAAGTGAACGAAAGCGTTCTTTTTTCACCGTAAAAGACTCTTCTTTCTTGGCCATATCACTTCTTAAATGTGAATGCTTAATGGGTTTTCTTCACTTTCCATTCACAACCATGTTCACCGTTTAGAAAAGGATATCTGGGGTTTTCTTTACTCTGGTTTATTGATTTTCTGAAATGGGTTTTTGAGGGGCTTTGCTCAAAAGCAGATTTTTGGCAGTTTGGGAGTGTTTGTTTGTTTCCTGGGATTTTAGTACAATTCCGAAATGAGGAGCATTTATGGAATTTATTTAGTAGATTTGCTTTGCTTTGGGATGTTTATTTGCTCTTTGTGCCAGGATGATTCAGAGAATATTACAGCTATTTATATCGTCACTCTTAAAGAAGCTCATGATTCTGTTCATTACTATGGTGAGCTGAGGGAAAATCACGGAGCCAAGTATGGTTCTTCCGAGAGGGTGAGAGTTCATAAACCAAGGTACTTTTATCTTATGCCTTAAACATCACAGGATTAGCTGGTAAAGTTGTTATATAGGATTTGGAAGACCAAGCAGATTTGTTTGAATATTTGTGAACCCTCATTGTAAAGAATGTCGCACTTAAAATTTGGAGTTTGTTTACCCGAAGTAATCTGGCCGACCTGAGGTAACCGAATGGTATATAGGTTCTAAAATTAATTAACTGTTGCGGCCCAACATTTTCTCAGGCCGATTATTGCGGGCCGGCCCAAAACAAGCCCAAAAACCGGCCGACCTGAGGTAACCGAATGGTATATAGGTTCTAAAATTAATTAACTGTTGCGGCCCAGCATTTTCTCAGGCCGATTATTGCGGGCCGGCCCAAAACAAGCCCAAAAACCGACCCTACCCAGCCGACTTTCACCCCTAATAATTGTATGTACTTTTGATAATGTCACTCGATCCCTTTTTTGTAGGGTTGTCAATTAATGTCAAGTGTCGTGTTTTGATCGTTTTTTTAAAATTTGTAGTCAACCCGAACACGACCCGTGACATGAAATTTTTTAAAAACCGCAACACGAACACGACATGACCACTTTATGAGTTGACACGACACGACTCAAAAATGACCCGTGACACGAAATTGACCCGTGAATCCGAAATTGACACGAAAATTGTATACTTTTATTTAGTTTTTTACATATTAGAAATAACTTAAAATTCATAACACACTAAATTACAATAACATCCATTGAAACTAGATTTTGAGTATAACTATCATGATATCACAAATTCATAATAAAATTTAAAATATGTACTGAAAAATATATGTATTTTTTAGTTTTTTACGAGTTTCGTGTCGTGTTCGGGTTAGGTGGGTCCAACCCGAAATTGACCCGTATATTTTTGTGTCAATTTCAGGTCGACCCAATTCTGACCCGAACATCTTTTTTCTCAACTCTAACTCATAAAATTCGTGTCGTTTTCGAATTGTGTCGTTGTATCGTGACCCATATTATCGACCCTATTTTTTTGGGCTTTTGACCAAAGATACAAACAAAAGCAAACAATGCCGCTTCATTTTTGCTTCAAAAACAAACAAACAGTTCCAAAAGAAGCAAAGAAAGAAACAGACAAAAATATTGGAAAGATGGCGCCAAAGAAAAATTCTTGCTTGCGTTGCATCTCCAGTACTCGATCAACAGTTCCTGAGGGTGAACATGTGATGCTTGAACAGGTCAATCATGGGCCAAAATCTTATTTTGACCCGTTCTGTACCTACGGCCCATTACTTTTGGCACAAATGAAACTGGATCAGTCTTGTACCCTGGTCCAAGATGACTCTTCGGCTCATTTTAAATTGAGAATTTGAATTAAAAAGTGAATTTAAATGAAAAAAATACTAAAATTATAAAAATTTAAATTTAAATTTTTATAAGAAAAAATACTGTAACAAAAATTTAAATTGTGATTTAAACAAGCGAAATGAACGGGATTTATATGTTAATGTTTAGTGGCAAATGACAATGTTAATACTCTTTTTCCTTTTAAAATGACATTATTAATACTACCATTTTTTTTTTCCTGTCTTTTACATTTATGTCATTCAAAATATGAATTTCTACCATTTAAAACTACTTTACTGATTAATACTACCAGCCTTTTTTTCCTATCTTTTACATTTATGTCATTCAAAATATGAATTTCTACCATTTAAAACTACTTTACTGATTTAGTAAAAGACATTTTTTACTGTGCCACTTTAATGGTATAAATGCCAGTTAGTACTTTTTTGCGGGGTTTTTTTTGAAATCTGTGATCCGCAGTAACATTGAAATTATATTGAAAAGTTTTAAGTTAATGAACTGGACTAAAAATTTTTTTTTAAAAAAAAAATGCCTATTGGTAGATATTTTTAAATATTTATCAAAACCTGGAAGCCAGATTCTTTAGGGGCATGCCTGTTAGATCTATGGATTCACTGTGTAGAGGCAACATACAAATATACAAAATGCTTTGATCTCTCATATTCATATACAATATGACATAATTAAAAAAAAAAAAAAAAAAAGAGAAAAAAAAAAGCCCAAAAAATCCCAAAAAAAAAAAAAAAAAACATCAATTACAGATACTAATATATACCAGGAACTAAACGTAGTAGACCATTCCCACCTCAAGAGTAGATGCATGAGGAATGCTCAAAGCATAACTTGGTCCTCTAAAATTTCTCCTCAAGAAATCATACCCAAAATTGATCACTATTTTCTTCATCAAACTGGACCCTCTCTTTGCCCTCACATATGAATGTCCTAATATAAATGCCATTCCTGCCTCTCTTGCTTCCATTAGTTCCTGTAACTCTTCCTGTGTTTCTCTATCAATCCGCGGACTTTCTGGCAGTACAAACCTCACTCTCTTCCTCACCCTAACCGGAGACTTTATCTCTCTTAGCTCTGAAGTCCCCGCTATCTCCGGAAAGTCCTTATCTTCTGATAGTCTGATGCCTTCCATGTTTGATGATGAAGTCCCTACCACTGTCATTTTCTCATCAGTTTCCAGTTCTTCTAGTCTGAGATCACATTCTGGTCTCTCTGACCGGATAAACTCAGCGACGCTACGAACAAGATCTTTCTCGAACTCCACGTCGTCCTTGTGAACATCATGGTAACCGTAGCGTGCTATGCATCTGTACAACCGGTACTCCTTTGGACCAACTCTCCCAACCAAGAACCTTTCTTCAGGTCTAACATGAGGAACTGGGACAGACTTGATGCAAAGGAAGACAACTACTTGATGGAAAGCTGGGAGGTTGGTCACAAAGTGAGAAAAGACTGCCGGGATACCAGATACCAGCTCGGTGTGTATGAGGCCAATTCCCCTGACCCGGACGATCCCTAAAGTCGGACCTAAACTGAGGAGCCAGTTGATAGAGACCTTATTTTGAACATCTGATTCGTATTTCTTGAGAGTGCCATAGTGCCAAACGTACATAACAACAAGGAAGATAAATGAAAGAGCAACAGGAACCCAAGCCCCTTCTAGAAACTTGATCAGAGAGGCTGAAAAGTAGAGAGCTTCGATGGAGCCGAAGAAGAAAATGAAGCAAATGGCAAGGAAGATACTTTTGTGCCAGCACAAGACCATGACTAGAGACATTAGGCAGGTGGTTACCAGCATGACAGTTATAACTGCAAGGCCTGCAAAATCAAGCTAGAAAATGAGTGGTAAATGGAGTACTAGAAGAAGGACTAAGGAATAATGTTTTATTATTTAAGTTCCTTGTTCTGGTGATAAGGCCGTGTCAGTTACATGTATCTTTTATTAAAGTTCCTGATAAGTTTTGTTAAATTTATTTGGTGTATGGCGGGGTGGCTAGTGGATGCCTACACTTTCGGTGCCAATTGTTCTCTCTCATCATTCATTAAAAGGAAAACATATAGATGTATGTTATAACACAGATATATACGCAAAAAGCTTTAAGAAGAAAGCAGATATTTACTATCAAACTAAGAAAGCATTCTAAGTATTATTAGTGTTGTGCATTTGGCAAGACATTAATATAGTACCTGAAGCATTGCCCAACCGTTTCGTATCTCTAAAACCAACAGTCACAGCCAAGCACAGCAACATCAAAGTCCAATTTATCTCTGGGATATAAATCTGCCCATGTATTTTAGAGGAAGTGTGAACTATTTTGACCCTTGGAAAGCAACCCAACGCAGAACACTGTTTGATTATTGAGAAAGTCCCAGTAATAACAGCTTGGCTTCCCACCACTGCTGCAAGTATGGCTATAGCCAGAACAGGCCATCTTATTCTCTCTGTGAGAATAAATATGAGGTTCTGAATCAGCTAAATTTCAGTTCAAGATTAAAATAAGTACTTTAAGAGTTGCATAGCATTAGACACCTACCAGGCACAGATACGTAAAATCCGATCCGATAGTTGCTTTCTAAAACGTGATGCTTAGAAAGATAAGCAGCTTGGCCCATGTATGCTAGAATCAAGGAAGGGTAAACCACGAATGTGAAAGCAATCTGTAGGAAACAGCTTTCTGTTAGATGTGTTGCTTTAGTCGATGCAATATCTTCTATGGGAAAAGAAAAATCATCGACAATTTATGACTCGTCAACTGATTGATGCACAGTCAAAATCCTCGGATTCATAGATGCTTGAAGGTCCAAATTGAGCATTTGCTTGAAGGGAACACCAGTGCTATAGTAAACAGGATGTTCCAGCTCTACATTGCTTCTCAAATGCTAGATAGTACTAATATTCTTACTATAATGTAGGTATTTGTAATTCTTAAAGAAACTAAACTTGCTATCAGTGACGTGAAGCAAATAAAATTTTTTAAAGTTTTTGTGCTGAGAAGAGGACATCTTAAGGAGGCAAGTGAAGAAGTTAACCATTTAAATTCAATTCCACTTCAGACAACAACTAACCCGTTTAGTTCGCTAATTCGAATTTTTAATTCGAGTTGAGATCGGGTCCGTTTAGTTCGCTGATTCGAGTTGAGATGTGATTTTATATGAGAGCCTTTTACTGTAGCAAAAAAGTTGGATGTGACTATTCCTGAGAGCCTTTTACTGTAGCAAAACTCGAATTCTAAACTCGAATCGGTGAAATGAACAGGGATCCTCGTATTACCTCAGAGAAAATAGCCAGTAAAACTTGATTAGGATTCTTAATAATACCTATTCATGAAAATTAACTAAGCAAACACACGAGTATCTTTCTGTGCAGAAAAAAAATGCCAAACAATCGTCTTTGTACCTGGATTGATAGCTGTGAGAAGTGCCCCAGATCAGCAAACATGGCTTCTGAGCCTGAAAACACAAAAACGAAATCAGAGAGGAACATATAAAGAGAGGAAAAAAAAAATGCCCGGCATGTAAAATGGACAAGGGAAATACAGTTCATATACATACTCTTGTACCTGTTATACACAACAGTATTCCACCCAATGACATCCAGCCTCCTCTCTGAGTCTTCTTCAAAAATTTGTACATATAATATGGAGAGAGTGCTCGGTAAACATGAGGATTCCAATGGATGATATTATACGCACCGATAGCACTGATGCACAAAAGCCATGTAATCACAATAGGAGCAAACAGGAATCCTACTCGGTGGGTCCCGTAATGTTGAAGGGCAAACAAGAATATGAGTATGACACAAGCAACTGGCACCTCAACATCTGCAAGTTTAACAAATCTAGTTTAAGAAATTGAAAGAAATCACCTTCATCTTTTCCTACTCACAAACTAGAGAAGGAAACAGACGTTGATGGCACAGACCCCCTGTTTTCTTCTTTTTCACAAAATGACCGAACTGCATTTTAGAAGCAGTTTGCTATGGCATGACAGTGTCATCATGTGATGGCACGAACTGATGACCTGAATTCTAAAGATTTTTGTGGTACTACTTAAAAAGTATCACTAAATTTATAGAAGTTACTGAAATGTCACCCCCAATTCAACTTTCTCCCAACTCAAATTGCTCATTAAATTTCCGATCAAAAACCAAAAGTATAATACTAGTACATAAAACCAATGTCCCCATGTCCTGATCAGCAGATTGCTGTGCATTTTGCTATCAATCAATAACGTTAGATTTCAGAATGATCTGGTATCATGACTTTCTACTGTCAAAGATTCCCATGTAAATTAGTTATCAGCTAATCAATTTTGCACCAGCTTTGTTTCTATGATGTTTAAAACGGCAATTGAAATTATAGATTAAGATGAAGCATTTAGGGAGCAATGACTTTCCTGTCATTGCTAACTCTGCTGTGAAGTAAATATTTAGATCAAGAAACATGCTCGGAACATAAAAGCTGCCTTGAAAGTGAAACTGCATGAATATATGGAACTAATTCCGTGAGGATCTTAACAAGGCATAGACATACAATTGACAAATGCCATTTCTCGCAACTTTATAACCTGATAATGGCTTATCATAGTCCAGTTGATAAGACAACAAATTGTCACCACGATGAGTCAGTGGAGAACACATAACCCACTATGGCAAAGTCCATCAACTAAAGTTGCACCTTTTCGTTGCCCACTAATAAAAGTTATCAAATGTGACAAATATGGTGATAGCACCAAAACATGGACGCTTTTTGTGTACCAACGTTTTTTATACATATATGTTGAGAAGTTGTGTTGGTAATGGTGAAACTGATGATTTGACTAGAAAATGGTGGCAAATTTGGATGATAGTTATTAGTTATAATGTTAATTGACTTTAATTATTCTAGTGTTTGAAACAAGAGGAATAAGCATAGTTAACACCAAAATCATGATTATGTATGCTTCTTAGAGTATCAAAAAAGACGAATATGATGTCTGAACTAGAGAATTCTATTGACTATATTGTATTATTCAGTCTTATCCAAACTAAATCACCTTTTTCTTTACCTAAAAACGACACCTTAACTTTATAAAGAAGCAACTTTATCATGCACTCAATTACATAATCTGTAAATTTAACTTTGTTTCTCTCTTTCTCAGCCACATTTTGTCTCTTTGATTTTTTGTTAACAACCAGGGAACCATCTAATGTTATCAAATTATATTTTATAATCTTGATGGTGATTAGATGATTAAAAGAAGGAAGTTTAACTTAATATATATGTAGGGGGACCCACGATCGTGCATGCATTTCTTTAAAAAGTTTTGGTATTCCCTCGTGTCCACTGGCGTCACGTCTTGCATAAACAAAAGGAAGAAGAAAAGTTGTTGACATTTCAAACAAACATCCAATCTCCAACTTCTAAGCAGTGAAACAAGATTAGTTACCTAATTTCTTAGAAATCTTAAGCAAAAGAGAAATTCTATGAAATTGTTCCCAAAAGTTTTTGGTATACCAGTGAGAGCCATAACTTCCTAATTAACTAATTGAATACTATCTATTTACAGTATTGCCTTCATTAATCCTAATTAAATTAATTCAAAGTTCCAACTCCTCACCCTCTCTTCCGAACACCCAAAAATGTAAAAAAAAAAATATATATATATAATATAATAAAATAAAATAAAAAAAATGAAAAAACAACATGATTGAAATATTCAGACCGCTAGATTAGGTGCTCAGCGCTAGTTTGGTAATGCCGTAAATTTTGAAAAATTCGCAGTAAAGCGGCAAAACTGTAATTTCAAAAGTGCTGTTACTATGAAAAGCTGTATTAGTACTCACAGCGATGTTGCTCTTTATGCATGGAAAGCTCCAGACCCGAAACAGCAGAAAAAACTGCAAAAACACAATATTTATTTGTAAAAAAAAAAAAAAAAAGTTCATCACATTCCAATATCGCAATAAAAAATTCAAGAAATACCCAATAAGAAATAGTACCAGAAATTGCTGGTGTGAGCACTCCATCTCCAATAACCATACAAGTCCCAATAAGAGCCAGAACAAGCAAAACCGTCTGAAGAACTCTGTACTTCTCCAATGTGGATTTCAAGGTCGACCCACGTAAGGTTTTAGCAGAAGAAACGACCCCCTCTTTTGTGTACTCAGATAAGTCCTGATCAGCAAGCTGGCAATTGGGCAAGGAGCTAACTCTGGCATGTCGGCAAAGCAATGAATACAAAGCAAAAGTCCCACCTTCACCATTATCATCAGCTCTAAGCACTATGAAAACGTATTTCACAAGTGGGATTAAAGTTAGCGTCCAGAACACAAACGACAACACCCCATAAATCTCCTCGTTCGTCTCCGAATGTTGGATGTCTTCTGCGAAAGTGCTCTTGTAGACATACAAAGGAGAAGTGCTTAAATCGCCGTATACAACTCCCAAGCTCTGGTACGCCAGAGTTAGTACTGTTTTCCATGAATCTTTCTGCAAAAAAAAAAAAAAAAAAAAAAAAAAAAAAAAAAAAAAAAAAAAATAATTCATCAGAAACTCCAAAAAGATAGAAATTTTTTTTTCATATTTTTTGTTTGTTTACCTTGGCTGGGTGGCTGCGGATAACTCCCTCCAGATCCATTAATGGGTGAGAGATGAAATAATCAGAGAAAAACCATTTGAGGAGAATTTGAAGGAGACCCAGATGGATTAACGCCCTCCCTAGTTATAACAAGTCGGAGAAAAACAAGCAGCTCTGACGATAAACTTGTATTAAACTAAAAAAAAATGGATTTTTTTTATTTAATGACCGGAAAAGTAGTTCAGTCTCCCCACGAATGCGGACAAATGAAAAACAAACAAGAAAAAGAACACTAAAAGAGAGTGGAGAGAAGGTTTGGAATTACAGAATAGATTATTGTGATGTGATGAGAGAGAGAGAGACAGAAAGAACTAAAGAAGGTTGGTTTTTTGTAGTGCGAATAATGGTATGGTGGGTTTTGGTTCTGCTTTTTGTTCAGTAAAGATTCTGGATAGAGTCTATATATATATCGAAAGAAATATATATATATATATATATATGAGAGAGAAATGGGATTTATCTTCACTCTACACCACCTCCACTTGGCTCTTTTGAGAAAGAAAAAGAGAAGAAAAAGAAGAAGAAGGAGAAGAAGAAGAAGAAAATGATGATATGGACCATCCAGTGAGAAAGTTGCCCTGTAAAACAAAGCATGCACTGACAAACCTTAAATTCCTTTTAACTCCCAACACTAACCCCTCTGAATTTTTCCTGTGAACTATAAAAATAAAATAAAATAAGTAAAACCTCTGAATTATTCTTTTTCCTTTCTTTTTTGGTTTTGCTCTTTTTCTTTCAGTTATTGTGCAAAAGCTTCCTATCTTTCCTTAAAAAATTCATCAAATGAGAAATGATTAACAAAAGGGGGTCAAATATTGCCTATTTTTTAAATTAATATTTATGGGTTGAATTTGAAACTCTGGGATCTTCATGTCCCGTTTTAAATAGTTCACTAACATCCACATGATGTTATTGAGGGGATAAATTTTGATATTGTGTAGAAAAGTGACAAAAGAGAAAAATGTTATTTCAGAAATGGACTTATTTACTTGAATGAATTTATGATTGGGCATGCACTTCATGGATGTCCTGACAATTGTTGAGCTCACAGGAGACTAATATCAGCCTACTTTCACCCACTTATTTAAGTTTCTCTCTCTCCAATTATAAAAGCCAATAATTAATTTTACATGTCACAACGTCTACAATGAAATTAATGCACACATAATTAGGCCAGGGAATGATTAATGAATTAATTCAATTCGGCTTATTGTTGAATGATAACGAGCCTTATAATTTAGTAACTAAGCATCCAACAAAAGTAAATGTCAATTTAAGCTACTTGAGGTGGTTGAGCCATGTTGAAATCTCTTTAATAAAAAAACACGAGATTTGCATCACGAATATAACTTCACTTTGCATTTAGTAAAGCAAGCTTTCACTTTCTGGTCAATAGAAAATCATGTTGTATGCAAGAATCAGATTCTTAAACTTACCACCTTCAACTGTGTCCATTCTATAGGCGGCCTTATGTTTTGTTTTTTTTTTTTTTAATCCAATGCTCCTAAATAAGAAGTATTTTCTAGAGCCCAAACAAGGTACTATCACTAAGTTGCTAGCTACCAATGTCATTGTCTTGCCAGATAGAAGCAATGCACGAAAAGCTTCAACTAAAGAGATTCCAGTCAACTCCTCCTCTTCAAAACCAACAATTCATCATAAGGGCAACTCTAAATTCTTTTCCAAAAGCCAACAAAAGTTTTGGTGAAATGAACCCCACTATCCTAAATACTTCTCGAGAGATTCTCTAATATGTATGATATGTCAGTATATCAGGTTTTTTTAACCGTTGAATTTACGTATTTTTTAACTTTTATGTGATTTTATACGGATCCGACTGACAGAAAACTTAGCCTGTTGGTATGTTAGTATATCGAAGAAGGTCTCATACTTTTATTGCTTATAAAAACTGAAATCTTATATAATTTTTTTTTAAAAAAAGTTCCAAAGAATAATAATCCCAAATCGCTAATATATAGAAGTGGCGTGCTAAGTTTCAGACATATGAATTAGAGGTACAATAGTTGATGATTGATGACAAGTAAGCCTAACAATTAAAGTGTTTCAATTAATGTTGTTCACAACAACTTAGTTTGATTTCTCAAGCTTTAATTAAATGTTTAATTGAAAAGAACCCTTATGATAACCAAATAAATTAGCCGATAAAATAAGAGCAGCCAACTATTAGTTTTTTTAATCCAATGCTCCTAAATAAGAAGTATTTTCTAGAGCCCAAACAAGGTACTATTACTAAGTTGCTAGCTACCAATGTCATTGTCTTGCCAGATATAAGCAATGCATGAAAAGCTTCAACTAAAGAGATTCCAGTCAACTCCTCCTCTTCAAAACCAACAATTCATCATAAGGGCAACTCTAAATACTTTTCCAAAAGCCAACAAAAGTTTGGGTGAAATGAACCCCACTATCCTAAATACTTCTTGAGAGATTCTCTAATATGTATGATATATCAGTATATCATGTTTTTTTAACCGTTGAATTTACGTACTTTTTAACTTTTACGTGATTTTATACAGATCCGACTGACAGAAAACTTAGCCTGTCGGTATGTTAGTATATCGAAGAAGGTCTCATACTTTTTATTGCTTATAAAAACTGAAATCTTATATAATTTTTTTTTTAAAAAAGTTCCAAAGAATAATAATCCCAAATCCCTAATATATAGAAGTGGCGTGCTAAGTTTCAGACATATGAATTAGAGGTACAATAGTTGATGGTTGATGACAAGTAGGCCTAACAATTAAAGTGTTTCAATTAATGTTGTTCACAACAACTTAGTTTGATTTCTCATGCTTTAATTAAATGTTTAATTGAAAAGAACCGTTATGATAACCAAATAAATTAGCCGATAAAATAAGAGCAGCCAACTATTAGATATAAGTATTATAAGATATTGTGCTTACGAAGTCCTTGATGTTGCATATTATAAAATTGAAGATAAGATAAACGGGAGGTGAGGGGAGCCACTCACATCTTTTGTTTGTGGAGAGGAGATTATAACAAGTGTTGTCCTTCATATTATAAGAAGCCAAGGAGAAGGAGAGCTTTTTTTTTGCAAGCCCAAAATTTGTCATATTGTTTTCATTTTATATAAGTGGGTGACCACTTCCCACTAGTGGCAAATGTACAATGGCACTACCACTTCTTTTTTAACCGTCTAGAGTTTTTTGGAGCCTTTATTATTAAAAAATATCTGCGTTCTAGATGGATCCCACAATTTTGAATAGTCAATTCTTTCATATCCCATTATTATTAACAGAGAATTAATGGAAACCCAACTTTGCTTATTCGTTTCACTAATCAATTCGTTTCACTAATCACCCAATGTTGTTTTCAGCTCGAAGAAAACTTGTGGGTGTTAATAAAACATATGGCAGCATTGTCATGACAAATTAAACTATTTTTTGGACATGTCGTATTCAATTGGTTGGAGTCCAGAAAAAAAATGCAGAGACGTGTGTATAACCCCAAATGAAAACCACTTTAAGTAGGAAAGGTTCGTAAAAAAGTAAAAATCTTTTAGGATGGAAAGTTTTTTAGTAGTACAAGTGTATAAGTTATTACAAACAAGATAACTCATCTTGGAGTAGACCAAAGGGGGTCACAAAATAGAAAGTTGGTAATGACTCATGATCTTATCTCTTCACTTCATAGAGGACATTTAGATAGTTACATGATGATCTTCTTGGCCTTGTCAAAGGCTCAAACAAATACTTAGCTACAAAACAATTATGCACAGAAAACATGAGAATCCCCACTAGGATCCTTAATGTTGCAAAAGGTCAGGCAATTATCAAATATAGTGATGATAAGTTGATTGATGTGAATATAATATGAGCCAATACTGTAATTTTTTAATATATTTTTCCCCTTAACACCTTGAAGATCAAGTGAGTCCATGGAATCCGGGTTTTATTCTGTTCCTGAATCAAGTCCATCTGAATAATAATAATATTATTATCAATAAATAAATAAATAACCCTACTAGCATCCTCTACCTGGTTTATCTGTACAAAATACGAGGCAAGGAAATCATGCAGAACCATATCATGGGATCTAATGCCTAGAATATGCTTTCTTGATTTGGAATAAGGATTAAAGTTAATTATTTAGGCCTCATTCATTTCACCGATTCGAATTTAGAATTCGAGTTTTGCTACAGTAAAAAACTCTCAGAAATAATCACATCTAACTTTTTTACTACAGTAAAAAAACTCTCACATAAAGTCACATCTCAACTCGAATCGACGAACTAAACAGACCATTAGACTTATTTGATATTTGATAAGACGTGATTACTTATTTTAAAGGAGATTACCTCTCAATCGGAATGATGTGAAGGTATCTGCATTGTATTAGAATAAAGTTAAAAAGAACCATCAAACATAATTTTAGGTCATTAAAAATCTTCAGACAAAATACATGTGCCCCAGATGTTCAAAAAAAAATAATAATAATAATTGTTCTTGAGTAATGAGATTCAACGGAAAATGTTTCTTAATTACTAGCAAAATGAGCCACGGCAGTAGTATATCATTTAAATTTACATAAAGAATACTTTGATTACTTCAGAAAGAATTGGTAAAATATTTTGTTTTAAGTTATAGGGTTTGTTGCTTTTGCTGATTGAATCTCTGTGCATATTCATTGCATCATATCGACAATAATTACAAATACAAGTCTTAATCTTAAATTAATTAAGGTCGGCTTTATAAATTTTTCATTTTCAATTTATTTTATTAAATACGAGACCCTCTTAAAATCATAGATCTTGAAAGTCGTGCCTAACTACTTCACATCATATGATAGTAACTAAACACGCCATATTTATAGGTGATTCCACATTGAAGGCATCAAAAGGTTTGAAGATATCATTTAGATTTTTATTTTTCTTAAGGGAATTTAGATTTATATCATTAAGAAAACTAAATAATGACAATCATTAGTATGTTTGCCAAGTCTTTTTCTCATCTCATCTTTTTTTCCCTTCCCTTTTCGAGAGAACAAGTAAATGCCTTTTGTGATGGCCTTTCTATGAGGATCTTACTTTGAAAATATAGTTTCTAAAGTTAAAATTTTTTTACTTTTCCAATATTGTAAATATGAAGTTGTTGTGCAAATTAGAGATGTAATAACGGTTTTATACTTTTTCCAAGTGTTATCTGTATGAACTCAAATTCGTTCTTAATTTTGTCGCTATTATAACAAGACATCCCTATTCATACGCTGAATATATAGTTATTTATAACAAAATTTTCATTTTGCAAGCATTTAACTTTGACTTCGAATAAGAAACATAATCTCGATCTTCTTAAAAAGAACATGAATCTGACATTCATTTGAGAGATTCCAGCTTTCCACTCGGCAGTCTCATTTCATGAGATACATGTCTCGTTCACTTTGCGGATTCGAGTTTTCAATTCGAGCTGAGATGTGACATTTTCTTAGAGCTTTTCACTATAGCAGAAAAAATTAGATGTGACATTTTCTGAGAATTTTTTACTGTAAAAATCTAAAACTGAAAACTCGAATAAGTGAAATGAACAAGGTATTATTAATTTTTTTTAGAAGGTACATGGTAATAATTATTTGTGGTTCAGAAAAAAAGGACGCATAATTACTTAAAGAAACGACAAGTGGAGAAAACGACACTTTCTTTTGCTATCGACAATAACCAACAAGTCGTTTGAATGTGACATTGAATGCACGATAATGTATGGTTGATGAAAAACGACAAGTGAGAAAACGACTTGTATTTTTTGTATCAATTTTAAATGATATGCCATTTCGGTAGCAAGAAAAGCGACACTGAATGCAACATTGAAATAGGAGGATAAAAAGACAACATTTATGCTGAGAGAATAAACGACAACTTATTTTTATAAAATGATTGTGTATAAAACGACACTGAACAAAAACCAAATGTCGTATTATTGAATAAACGGCAATTTATAGAACGAGACGAAGTTTTCTTGAGAAACAACGGAAGACAACGTCATACACTCTCTAGATAATATAAACTACATGCCGTTTTTAACTGAAAATAAAATGGGTTTTCATCATCTAATACCTTGTGTTTTGACATATATAACATCACTCTTCTTCTTTTGAAAGGCATTGATATTGATACCATGCTATTTTCAAAAGGGTTAATAGCTCTTGTAGTCTCTAAATTATGAGGGTGACATTTTGATTATTGAATTTTTAATTTATACACATTTAGTTCTTAAATTTTCATTTTTTTTGACAATTTTGAAAGATTTCACTAATTTTGCAGAAATAATCACATCATTATCACATGATAATAGAAAATTTTACATAAATAGTTACAGTATGTATAAAATATTATAATTTTAATGGGTTCTAGTTGTAAAAAAGAAAATTTTTTACGTATAACATAATTGTTTTTGCAAAATTATAAATTATTACGCGATGAACATCTATTTATCTTTGTTAAATTTCAAAAATTATTAGTTAATTTTCTTGTCGAGGACTAAAATTATTAAAAATGAAAGTTTAGAGATTAAATGTGCCTAAATTAAAAGTTTATGGACTAAAATGTCTACTGCACTCAAAGTTCAGGGACTAACATAACTATTAACCCTTTTGAAAATAATAAAAAGATACTTGGTTTTTTTTTAAATGCTACTTTGTAGTTTTTAAAAATATTTTGATACCCTAATTATCAAATATATATATATATATATATATTTTGATACCCTAAACCCCTTTTTTAAACCACTGAATTTCCATTTTATTCTTCTCGTTAATTAAATACAAATCAATATAATTCTAAAAGTACACATTAAAAGATATTTAGATCTAAACATCTAAATTTTTAAATGTTATAATATCGTTTTTTCATTTTTAGACTATGAAACTTGGAAGTTTATAGCTTGTTTTATTTGACGCACATTTTTTTTATATAATATATATACTTTACTCTTTACTGTAGGATTCTCCTTTTTTTAATAAATAAAAATGTATATACAGGAAAATCTATTTGGGACGATACATCCTTAATTTAAAATGCCATTAATAAACAAATAATGGAGCCCTATACTATATATGGCTCCGGAAATATCCAACTCCGCACAAAATCGCATTACACATTGCACAAGAGGACAAAACACAACACATGCACAAGAGGACAAAACACAACACACACAAAGTCACACCACCGCAACAACGTGAAAAAATTGAGAATTTAGAGGATGTTTGATTGGGTGATTCGAATATTTTTTGATTTACGTTTATTTTTTGTGAGAGAAAATATTGTAGCGAATAATGAATCATGATTCGAATCAGGGAACGAATCCCTCTACTAAACATGAGTACGAATCTTTACTCTTTATTATTAATAAATACATTTTTAACGTAATTATTTGACTAAAAATATTATTAATTAAAAATATAAAATCCCAACTCATATATTTTTAAAAGAGTATTTATCAAAATTATTCAAATAAAATTATCGTAAATTTTAAGTTGTAGAACCCGTGTTAAAGTAGAGATGTCAAATGAGTCGGGTCGTCCTAGCTCATAACAGTGATGGGTTTGGCACGACCCCGTACGATATTGTTATGGGCCGTGCCGGCCCGACACGTTTGATGGGCTAGGGTTAGGCCGCGGCTTCTCAACCCGCAGGCCAAGCCCTTGAACTTAACGGCCCGGCCCAAGCCCAGTTCAGCTCAAGTCCAGATTCGGCATTTGTTCGGCCCAACCCACGCACAATTTGGCAAGCCAGAAGCCCGCCAGCTTGTGACCGTTGGGCCGTTAGGCCCGTGATGGGCCGACTATTGGGCACGCGAAGGGCCCAACGGTCACAAGCTGAGAAATGCACCCAAAATTCATCTATAAATACTCCTGAATCTCACCCTAAATCCCACACAATAATTCACTCTCAACTTCTCATCTTACTCTCCTTCTATCTCTCATATTGTCTCTTTGATATTGATTCTAAGTTTTTCTCTCTCAATTACTTATTTTCTTGCTCTTTCATTTACAAAGTTCAATCAATTTCCAGAAATCTCAGAAAAAAGATATTCTACTTATCAATTTTGTTACATAATATTGTATTACACAAGTTTATTTATATTGTTTATTATTTATAAACGAACGAATTAACATTAGTTTATGTTTTTTATTTCAGAAAATGGCTGCATCAAATTTCCTGGATTTCACTGCTCTCCCTGAGCTTGGTGATGAGCCATTTTACGAGGATGAAATGTTGGCCCACAACACCACCCCCACTGAACCGGAAACTGCTCCAGTTAATAATGCTTTAGTGCACAACGAGGAAGAACATGGATGATGCCAGAAGACGAAAACAACAATATACGAATGATTCAATTCAAGAATATTTTTTTAACTTAGACATAACAAAATCTTCTGGAAGCACTTAGGTTTTGTAATTTACTTATCCTAGAATACTGCACTCTTTTTTCCTTCGCTGAAGTTTTGTCCCGATCTCCCCACGGGTTTTACTTGGCAATATTTTTAACGAGACAGTCATTTATGTGTACTTATTTGTATTATTTTAATTCAATAAAATCACATCTTTTAGAGGCATATTATATATTTTCTTTTTTTAATTAAATATTGTAAAAAAATTAAAAGGGCCGCCCGTGAAGGGCCTGGGCCCGTGCTGGTCCTGAGGGCCTTCTTTTAGGCCCGGCCCATGCACGATCCTGGACTGTTCAGGGTTGTGCTTGGCATGACTCAAGTCTGTGACGGGCTTGGAATCAGCCGTGCCGTGCTGGCCCAACACGGTACGTTTAACACCTCTACATTAAAGCTGTTTCTTTTATCCACGTCATTCGGAGCCGTATTCCAAGATCAAAAACGTAATAAATCACTCTCATAATAATAAGAACAATAAATTAGAATAGAAAGTCACGTGGAAATTAACAATAAAAAAAACATTGCTGGTAATCATACTAATTTGAAAAATCAATAATAAAAACTAATATGCTAAAAATTATTAATGTCTTCATTAAAAAAAATAGAGAATCAGAAGAATCCATTCCTCTCTTCGAGAAAATTTGCCCGTCTTTTTTTTTTTCCTTTTTTAAATGTCCAAGCAAATTATCTAATATCTTAATAAACTAATGTAAACATCCAACAAAATAAACTAATTAATAAAATGAACTAATTTCAATAATGATTTTTCTCCTTTCAAATAATTTTTTTTCTCAATTTATTAAAAGAATAATAATTTGCTTTAAAATTACATGCCGACATAATTCCGAGGTCTCCGCGCTTTCTTCAGTTTCCCCGCGAAAATCTCAACGGTCATATAACTAACAATTCACTTCTCTCTCTCTCTCTCTGTAACTCCCTTTCATCCTCAATCACCCAAAACCAACTTCTTCTTCTTCTTCTTCTCTTCTTCCTGTTGATAATCTTTCTTTCCTCGCTTTTCTCCTCTCTTTCCAAGCTCTTTGCGGAGTCCGATAACCCCGGAATCCGCCATGGAAGATGAATAGAATAATCTCCACACCAGCCTCCAAATTCCGCCACCTCCGGCGACACCTCGCCAGGTCCAGCGACGCCACCGCTGCCGTCTCGGGCGACGAGCACGCCCACCACATCCTATGGCGGTACCAGATCCTGGCCCCAGACTGCGACATTGTAGCCCACTGGAACCACCTCTTCCTCGTCACCTGCCTCATCGCCCTCTTCATCGACCCTCTCTACTTCTACCTCCCCTCCGTCGCCGGCCCCGCCTGCCTCTCCACCGACGTCAGCCTGGGCATCGCCATCACCTTCTTCCGCTCCGTCACCGATCTCTTCTTCATCCTCCACGTCCTCATGAAGTTCCGCACCGCCTTCGTTGCCCCCAGCTCTAGGGTTTTCGGCCGCGGCGAGCTCGTCATGGACGCCAGGGAGATCGCCATGCGCTACTTGAAATCCGATTTCCTTATCGATCTCTGTGCAGCGCTTCCTTTGCCTCAGGCATGCCAATTTTTCATGAATTTCTTACTTTCTATTTTAGACTTTTATCTGTTTGACATTTTGCAACAGTCAATTTACCAAATAGTTAATAGCACAGAGGTCTTTAAGCTAACGCAAAATGTGATTCAATAATGATGAATTTCTATACTGCATATATGCAATTAATCAATATTTTATCAAATTAATTCCTAGAATAAATCTTGTTCTTGATGAATTACTTAGTTGTTACTCTTAAAACTTAATAGATTTTTCTCTCTTTTGGTGGCATTTTGATCTGCAGATTGTTATCTGGTTAGTAATTCCGGCGACCAGAAACTCAAGAGCTGATCATGCCAACAACACTTTGGCACTTTTTGTTCTCATTCAATACATTCCTAGATTGTTTCTTATGTTCCCTCTCAATCAGCGTATCATCAAAACTACCGGCGTTGTCGCCAAGACTGCTTGGGCCGGCGCTGCGTACAATCTTCTTCTTTACATGCTAGCTAGTCATGTAAGGCGCATCCGAATTATATGTCTAAGATTGTCAGATTGTTTTTCGCTCTATCTTACTTGCTGAAGCTGAATTTTGTACAAACTATATGTTGTTGTTCAAGATATTAGGAGCTTCTTGGTATCTGTTGTCCATAGGAAGGCAGTTCTCATGTTGGCAAATGGAGTGCACCAAGGAGAGCGCCTCGCGGCTTCTCTCTTGCCTCCCTTCTTATCTGGATTGTAATAGTTTAGAAATGCCTGCGCGGAGGTCTTGGCTGAATGCCACCCGCGTCACTACTAGATGCGATGCGAGAAACGACAATATCAATTTCAAGTTTGGAATGTTTGCCGATGCTTTTACCAATGAAGTTGCCTCTTCAAGATTTGTGGAGAAGTACTTGTATTGTCTTTGGTGGGGCTTGAGAAACTTAAGGTATAACTTGAATTGGTATGATATTATTATAATTATGATGGTAAATAACATGCTGAGTTGCAAAAGTTAGATTACACGTATTTGTACATTTGTTTTCAGCACTAATGTTGGCATGTCTTTTCTCTTTGTAGCTCATATGGACAGAATTTGGAGACAAGCCGATTCCTTGGCGAGACAACTTTTTGCATTCTTATATGCATTATTGGTTTAATTCTGTTCTCGCATTTGATTGGAAATATGCAGGTACAATATAGTAACTTCCTCTGCTCATCACTGGTCTGTCAAGACCATTTGGGCATATTTTGCATAGCCACATTTTTCGGCACAGATGCATCAGTTTTCAGTAAAAGAATTTGGCATAATTATACAGAAAATACTGGTTCTGACTTGACGAATTTTCTTTTTGATTGTCAAAGACTTATTTGCAATCAATGACGGTAAGACTTGAAGAATGGAGGGTCAAGCGAAGAGATACTGAGGAATGGATGAGGCATCGCCAGTTACCTCCAGATTTGCAGGAACGCGTTCGTCGGTTCGTGCAATACCAATGGCTTGCCACCAGAGGAGTTAATGAAGAATCCATACTGCGTTCGTTACCTTTGGATCTTCGACGTGAAATTCAACGGCATTTGTGTCTTGCCCTTGTTCGCCGAGTATGTTTTGTTATTATGTTCTATGGCTTTTTATTTTCATAATAAACGGATTGCATAAATTTAAAGAAAATCAATCAAATCATAGTCCTCATTCTTTCCAACGAATATTCAATAACAAATTCTTTTTGTTTCATCATACAGGTTCCTTTCTTCTCGCAAATGGATGACCAGCTTCTCGATGCCATATGCGAGCGTCTTGTCTCATCTTTGAGCATCCAAGGCACCTATATCTTTCAAGAGGGTGATCCGGTAAATGAGATGTTGTTCATAATTAGAGGACAGCTTGAGAGCTCCACAACTAATGGTGGAAGATCCGGTTTCTTTAACTCCATCACTCTTAGACCTGGTGACTTCTGTGGTGAGGAGTTACTGACTTGGGCTTTAATGCCAAGCTCTAGCCTAAACCTGCCTTCTTCAACTCGGACAGTGAGAGCTCTTACCGAAGTTGAAGCTTTTGCGCTTCGAGCTGAGGACCTCAAGTTCGTCGCCAGTCAGTTCAAGCGTCTGCACAGCAAGAAACTTCAGCATGCCTTCAGATACTATTCCCACCAATGGAGGACATGGGGTGCTTGCTTCATACAAACTGCTTGGAGAAGGTTTAAGAAGAGGAAGATGGCAAAGGAGTTGACAATGCAGGAGAGCTTTTACTATTCGCAAATCTCAGGCAAGGAGGATGATTATGTTGGCGAGCTAGCTGGCGGAGATTACGAGAATGAGTGTGGTGAAACTCTATCAGGAGACGATGCAAGCAATGGCCGGAATCTTGGGGCCACAATTCTGGCTTCGAAATTTGCTGCCAACACAAAAAGAGGGGCCAACCAGAAAGTTCGGCGGGCTGGCCCTACTTCCACTAGCTTAAAGATGCCCAAGATGTTTAAACCAGATGAACCTGATTTCTCCTCGTACTAAGAGGATGTTTAGTTAGCAAGTGAAGTAACCAAGTACTAGTTTACGAAGATTTTTTGTTACATCGACGTAAAGTACACTTATAGACTAGTTATAAGTTTAATAACAATATTCTGTCTCAATTCATAGCGTTGATTTTAATTATTTTGGCTAATCTGTATCGTTGCTTTGTACACTCGCAAAAGTAGTGTACTATTTTAGCATTAGAAGCATCAACCTTTCTCAAGCAACAAACTGGGAAATAAGGAAGAACATATAGAAGAAAAAAGAACGCGAGAAAAAAAAGAAATAAAAGGCTTCTCAAGTCTGTAAGATTAAATTTATGAGCAAACTCAAGTCTAATTACAACAAAAACCCAAATTGTATATTTACGCCGTCCAAGAAATAAACGCCCAAACATTGTCTAAAGGGTCGGAAGCCATATCTGGTTTTGGATGCTAACTTTGGATGGAAGTTCCATCAAATAGTATAACCAGCAAAAACAAAATCAAGTCCTCTTATTCTCTCCCTTGCCAAAACTGAAACCTGACAAATAAAACTAAAAAAACTTCAAATTTAAGGAACTACAACCCTGTGCTTGAAAAAAAATAACAGAATATTCTGGAGTTCGTTCAGCTCCAGTTTTTGACTAAATGCAACTCCAATGGTATTCGCAGAATTCTAGTTCAAGAAAAAGTGAAGAGAACAAATCAGGCACTGAGGGAGGCTTTTCGCTTCCCTTTTCTGCTCCCACTGGCTTCTTGTCCTCCCTTTATCATTCTAGAAATAATATCTGCTTGCTTTGTATTTCCCTCCTTATTAAGGCTCTTGATAAGATCTTCGCAGCCACTCCAGTCGGTAACTCCTCCTTTCCCCATTATTTTGCATAATATTGAATATGCATTGAGAGTTTTTCCTGCTGCTAAAAGAGCATCCAACACCTTATCATAGCTCGAAAAATCTACAACATAATCCCTCTCAAGGCAAAAATCTAACAGCTTGAGAGCCGCGATTGTCTTCCCTTTCTCACAAAGAACAGACAAAAGACTATCAAAGTTTGGCGCACACCCGCTTTGCATAAGCAGATCGATCCTTCCTAATGCTTCCTCAACATGACCTCTCACGAGAAGGGCTTCCAAAATCTTAGCAACCAAGTCCATATTCTCTTTCACGCCCTTCTCGATCATACTCTTCATGACCCTACTTGCAGTTTGAGCCCTTCCATCTTCATACAGACTCTCCATTACTGACCTGAATAATGATGACTCCGGAAGATGGTCATTTTCAATCATGCTATCCAAAGCTGTTTTAGCATCAGCAGGCTCGCCTTTACTTAAGTAGCTCTTGATAAGCAATCTATAAGAATCTGCATCTCTAGCTACCCCTCTCCTACCCATGATCTTCAAAATCTCGAAAGCCGAATCAGGATTGCCTTCCTTGGAATGACCACGGATCAAATTGTTAAAGGCAACAGGATCTTGAACACCCTTTTTCATCAACTGCCGGAAAAAGATTTCAGCTTTCCCTGTCTGCCCATGGTTGCACAGGAACTGAATCATTGCATTATAAGCACTAGCCTCCATCTCTGTGGAACTCTGAGGCCTTAGTACAATTTCTTTCTCAATAAGTTTATCTAACAGCTTAACTGCCCTGTCATACACCGCAGCCTTGCAAAAGTTCTCAATGAGGATGCCATAGTGACCAGCCTCCGTTGGAATGCTCAGCCGAATCATTGCCTTAAGAACATCTGCAGCCGCATCTAAATCGCCCACCTTGCACTGGCTAGACAATAATCTCAAGAAGATGGAATTATCCTTGGGAGCAATATATCTGTCCACCATCTCCTTCAACATAGTTCGAGCCTCGGACATTTTCTCCGCATCACAAAGCCCAGGCAACAACGTCGTGTACGTGACAGCGTTCGGCTTGATACCAAAAGACTTCATCTCCTCAAACAATCTCAATCCATCGTCAACTCGCCCAATCGACACATACCCCTTTATCATCGTGGTATAACTTATAACCGTAGGAGCTATATTCCTCCCCTTCATCTCCACAAACATCTTCTCAGCCTCATCCATCATTTTGAACCGATTATACCCATTAATCATCGTGTTATACGTGACAACATCAGGCCAAACTCCCCTATTCTTCATATCCTCGTAAAACCGCTTCGCAGTCTCCAATCTCAACGAGAGAAAGAAACCCCAAAGCATGATATTATAAGTATGTTTAGTAGGCTCTATGCCTTCATTTATCATCGCATTAAAATACCTTTTAGCCATCATATATCTTCCCCTTCGCAAAATAACCTTAAACAAAGCATCATAAGACTTAACACTCCTCTCCACACCCAACTCCTTCATTTTGTTAAACATTCTTACAGACTCCTGAACAATCCCAGCTTTTCCATAACCATCAATGAACAAAACAAAAAGGTCCTCATCCCATTGCACGCTCTTCTTGGGCATGTCCAGGAGAATGCACCGGGCATGGTTGAGCTTCGAAGCTCGGGTGAGAATCTCGATGATCTTCAAATGGGTCTCGCGATCGTGATTGAACAATCCGGATCGCTCGACCCACCTGAAGAACTGAAGGGCGTGGTCGGAGTTCCGAGCGCCGTGCAAAACGTTCCAAACTAGGGAATGGTCGAACTGCGGGACCAATCTCCGGATCGAGTTTTGCAAACGGGTCGTCCACGCCCGGTTTGCCATCATTCTACAGATAATATCCTCTATCTTTTCTGGGTTTCGACTCTTACCTCGTGGGGTTCTCTGGATCGCGGTGTTTTCGGGCCGGCTTTTTGGTGGGTTCGGACTCTCGGAGGGAGGACAGTCGGGATTTGGAACTGGGTCTGGGGATTTTTCCGTTGTCGGAGCTGGGTCTTCTTCTCCTTCTTGGCTCGCGGTGAAGAGACGGAGGTGATGGATCGAGGAAGGGTTGTGGGAGATTCGGGGAAGGTTGGGGAGCGCCCTTGCCCGCCATTGCCAGCGCTTGGATAAAGCGAAGAACGCCATTGACGTTTAAGCGAAGAATCAGAATTCAGAAATGGGTTTAAGATGAGCTGGAAGGAAAGGGTAGTCACTGGCAGTGACTCGTTAGGGTTTAACTCGTTCGTCTTCCAAGGGTTTGCCAAAAAAAAAAAAAACAGAGAGAGAGAAAATAAATAAAAAAATTAATTGGGCCTTCTGGTCCAGGTTCGAAGCTAAAAGCCCAGTTAACAGTTAGTAACAAGGGATAGGCCTATTTTAGGGTGAATTTTGGGGGAACAGTATAGAGAGTTGGAATTCAAGTATACTGTTTTTCAGAAAATTTGTCTAATATTCATAAAAAGTAGTAAAGACGAATAATTGGACTTAAAAAGTTATATATACCCTAATTTATACCATAAATTGAATAGAAGTATATAAATAACTGATTAAACCGATGCAATCCAAATTTGGTTATTTATTCTTTCAATATATATATTTTGTTAAATTATATATTGGGAGCTAAGATTCTTGCATCCTTGGAACTTGAAATTTCTTATCCTTCCCCTTCGCATTGAGCAGCATCCATGGTTGGGCCAAGTTTTTATAACAAACATTAAAAGTGAGGTCAATGTAATTTTAGATTTATATGCACAGAATAGATTCACACACAAAGTAGATTAAACTGGCGTATAGTTTAGTATAATAAAAAGTGATTCGTTAACATACATATGATTATATATATATATATATATATATATATAAGTGATGAGTGAGTTTTACTCGCTCATTTAGGCCCCGTTCTTTTCGCTGATTCGAGTTTAGAATTCGAGTTTTGCTACAGTAAAAAGCTCTCAAAAACAGTTACATCTAACTTTTTTGCTACAATAAAAATCTTTCACACAACATCACATCTCAACTCGAATTAAAAACTCAAATTAACGAACCGCACGGGTACACTTAATATCTAGTTGGTTTTCAAGGTTTTTGTTTGTTTTTATGTGTGTTTTCGTTCTTTGTTTGAAGGTTAGGTGAAAGTCTATGATTTAGAAGGTTTTGGACAAATTTTGGTGGAAAAAGACAGCAAACATAGCGCTTAGGCACCATTCTGTAGCGCCTTGGCGCTGAGTTTTACAGAATCAGCGCAGTAGGGTAGAATGGGTGGCGCTTTGGCGCCAGTCTGTAGCGCCTTGGCGTTGAAATCTGACGGAATCAGTGCAGTGGGGCAGAATGGGCAGCGCTTTGGCGCCCATGACAGCGCCCAAGATTTTTACACAGTAGCGCCGCAGCGCTAGGAACTCAGCGGCGCGGCGCTACGACGCGAGAAAAGACGCGTTTTGAAGGCCAATCGCGAGAAAACTTACATGTTTTAACCCTAATGCTCCGAAACATATAAATAGATGATTCTAGGACAATTAGAAGGGACTTTTGGGACTGGAGAATGACGGCTGACTTTTGAGAGGAGATTCAAGAAGAAAAAAGAGAATTGAGTACGGAGAAGAAGAACGGCAAAAATCTGGAGACGGAGACGTTTCAGTTCAACTCCAAACTAGTTCTTTTCTTTCCCTTCCAATGATTAAGACTTTGTTTAGGAATTTCTTTTGTTTAGAGATGAACTAATTTCTTTTTCTAGGGCTACGATGTAGCCAGATTATAAATGTTCAGATTCTCAATGTTCAGATTCTCAATCTTCTTTTAAATAATTGATGTTTAATCCATATATGCTGAGTATTTTAATTTATTCGTAATGCTTGTGATTATTTTGCCAACTATTACATGATTTTGTATTTGATTTGAGACTGAGAGATGATAATTAAATAAGCTCTTAATTGAATTACCATGAGTTGTTCATAGGATAGAGATATCTATGATGCTTGTGCAGTTCTTTTGAATTTCTTATACTTAATGATTTTCAACAGGTTTAGAAGTCTGACAGAGATGTAGGGCCTGTTTGTTAGCATTTTTGTTTTCATTTCTCACATTTTTCGAAGAAAAAAACTGAAAACAGAAATGAAAAATGTGTTTGGTGGAATTTGTGTTAGAAAATAAAAACAAAAACGTTTTTGTCTTTTTGTGAAAAATTGAAAACGAAAAAAATCCGTTTTCATTTTCAGCTGAAAATGGATTTCAGTTTTTTTTTTCTTTTCTTCTCTCTCTTCTCCAGCCGAAGAAGAGGCGGGAGATCCGGCGAACACCCACCGTCGCTCCTCTCCGACTGGCCCGCCACCATCTTCTCCGACTGCCCGCTACCGTCTTCTCCG
>NW_010367831.1:164886-208907 GCF_000414095.1 Morus notabilis
CCCCCCCCCCGCCCCCCGCCGCTCTCTTCCCCGACTCCCCCCCTCGCCTGCCGCCGCCACTCTTCTTCCTCTGCATAAATTCACGTTTCATTTAATATATTATTATTTAATATATTTAATAATAATATTTATTTAATATATTTAATATTATTATTTATTCAATTTATTATTAATTTAAATATTATTTCATGTTTTCAAAAATTAAACCACCAAACGCAGTTTCAGTTTTTTTTAAAACTGAAATCAATCTCTGAATAAAACTACCAAACGCATTTCAGAAATAATTTCAAAATGAAAATGAAAACGTTTTCATTTTCTATTTTCATACAGAAAATAAAATCATTTTGGAAACAATTCCAAACGCACCCGTGGATTTTGCTTGTTGGATTAATATTATTGTTGCTTGAGAAAGAATAATAATTGCTTTAGAGAAATTGCTATCAGTATAGGATTGAATGTTAATTTTCTTGAATTATGAAAATTTGAACAGGATTAATTTTGATGAAATCGGAAACCCTAGAGTCTTAATTTATTGAATTTTATTCCACTGCTCAGCATTGTTTAATTTATTTAATTGTTTTAGTTTTACTTTACTTAATTTTATAAACTCTCTTTTCGATTATTCAAATAAAATTAGGGTTAATATAATTTTGGTAATTAGTAAACAATAATTCTCGTGGGACGATATTCTTATTCACTATTATATTACTTGATTACGATAACATATACTTGCGTTACGATTTTTCACAACAATAAGTCAGGCATTTCTATGTGGTGTAGTTTGAGGAGTAGAGGCTTTGGCATTTGTTGATTTGTCAAGTGCCTCTTGTAACTTAGCAACAATTTGCTCCATGGATGGACGTTGTCTCTTGAGTGCTGTGCATGAAAGAGCCAGCTCAAGTATAAGACCAAAAGCTTCTGTTGAGTACTCTCCTTCCAGTTTAGGATCAGCAAACTCAGTAATGTTACCACCTTTGGTTATAACTTTTGCCTAGCAAGAAGAAATAATATGTATGTAATAAGTTACTTATTTGTAAAACCAAAGGGTGAAAAAAATCATTTTGGGTTGTGATAGAATTATAAAGAGTGAATTATTTCCCACCATTTTGTTTAATGGCATTGGTCTTTGCATATTCATATTGATAACCTTCTTGCCTGAGATGATCTGCAGAAGTACAACACCAAAGCTGTACACATCTCCTGACGATTTTACGCGGCGGTTGCTTCGGTAATCAGGATCGACGTAGCCGAAAGTTCCTCTCACTTCTGAACTGGCATAGGTTTCACCCAGGTCAATAACCTTGGACAATCCGAAGTCGGATAACTTGGCTTGGAAATTCTCACCCAGAAGAATGTTTGTTGGCTGCAAATACAATAGGTCAATTTAGTAGTTACTTTTAGTAAATGCAACAAAGCACAATTTGAAGGTCATTATAAAAATTAAAAATTGTTGTTAAGGTGAATTTAAACACAATTAGCCTTGATTTTAGAATATGCAAGGCCATTAGTAAGCTGAAGTTGATTTATCAAAACAGAATTCTCCCTTTTTAGAAAAAGTAAGCTGTTATAGAAATGAAGAACTTGGACAATCCAAACCTTGATATCGCGGTGGACAATGCAGCCTTCTGAATATGTGTGAAGAAACCGTAAGGCTCGGGCGCTATCGACTGCAATCTCAAGCCTTTGGATCCAGGAAAGGACTTTATCTTTACCTGTTGTGCACAATTCCACGTACATTAGTTGCAAACATTAAGGAATTAAGTCACAAGAAAGAAACTTTGCATAAGGACTCGGAATACCAAAAAGCCATTCTGAGAGGTTTCCATTTGGACAAAGCTCATAGACAAGGAAACAATCATCTTCCCTAAAACAATAACCCAACAAAGAAACAAGGTTTGGGTGTCTGATGCGTGACAAGCTTGTAACTTCTCTGACAAATGTCTCGATGTCTTCATCGTCAACGATGTGCTTAATTGCCACAGGCTGCTTATTTGACAGCATCCCTTTATAGACTTTTCCTGTCATTGCAACAACGTTAAATGTTTAGACAGATTCGATTGAAGGGGTTCCAATTACACTCTCCTTTGTGCATAAAGTTTTCACCTGCATTTCCTTCGCCGATTAAATTCGTTTCGCTTAAATTGTTCGTTGCAGAATACACTTCCTTAATTGGAACTTTTGGGCAGCCAGGCTCCTTAGTAAGCACATCCTTAAATGCTATCATGTAAATACCACAACAAATAATAAGTATGTATCATCTTCATGACATAGCTATGAAATTTTGTTCTGATTTGGCTTCGAAATACTTTAGAGCATACCATCAGTTTTTGTTAGGCCCGTTGATCTGATACATCTTCTATACAAAAGCCATGCAGAAATCAATACAATTACTGCAACCCCTATGAGTCCTCCTATTAGAATCAACACACCTAAAATCCACAAATACTCCTTGTTTTGAGAATTTTTTTTTATATATAATATACGCCAATAAAGCGTATTGAGTGATTGAATGAAAGATTGCAGAATCACCTTTGCTAATGTTAGTCTTCCTACTATGCTTCAACTCTTCATTTCCTGTAATGGGCAAACATAAAGTACAAAAACAAGATTAAGTTGCACAACATAACATTTGGTTGAATTTAATAGAAGGAATGTGAAAATTTTTCACTAGGAAACATACCAGACTTGATTATATGTTCCCCAAGGCATCTAGAAAAGAGGCTGAAATATCTTGTATCATCAATCCTGCTACTAGTAAATGACACCATCACAGCGAACCTGCAGATATCGTTTTCGATCTTCGAAGATGATGAATGTATTCCTTTAATGTCTTCCCAACCCTCCGCACAAGAATCACAAGCTTTCTCCCATGTTCCCACAGAACTCTGAAGTTCACACTTTTCATTCAAACTTCTCAGTTCATCTCCGAATTTATCGGTAACATCAGCAACAGAGAAGTCAGAGCAGCCACCAATACCACTGACCAGCTTCTCAATCCCACAACCAGAAATATTTCCATGAAACTTGGCCAGTGAGACTAAACAGCTGCTCTGCTCAGTAGAGTTCAAAAACACCTTTCCTGTTCGGTTCGCCCTCTGGCCTAACGCATAGAGGTACTCATCAAATGCTGCTCCACAGCAGCTTTTCTGTAAAAACCCTCCCCAATCTCCTCCTTCACAGTTTGAACTAAACAAAGTTGTTGAGAGGTTAAAACTGAGGCTGCAGCCACCTGAATAAGGCTTTGAAACTGCGAATTCAACGGCGAATATCAAGAGGAAGAAGAAGAGGATAAAAGTGAGTTTTGTTACATGCTTAGTCATATCCAATTTGTGACAATTCAATGTTAGCATGTCCATGGCATAGTGTTAATATGAAGAACGATAAATGATCCAAAGTGAAACTGCCTATATGTGTAATAACATGTTAATATAAATTTTTCACGATCAAAGAAAAATTTTTGTTACACAAACATAGAGAAAAATGTGTGGCTATATGGTGTTCATAAAGTTTGGAAATCTTTAGGTGTGGAAGTATATGTAACGCGGATGATTAAATGATTTTGTTAATAGCACTTTTTGAAATTCCAAAGAAAAGTCCCTAATCTCGCTTTTGTTTGCATGTGACAAATGATTGGAAAAGTTTGGATGGATCGTCAAAAAATGAAGTTATGGATAAATTCAACATCTTCCTTTTAATTTTAATAAATAATTTATTGTTTGCCGGCCCATGCAAGCTCAATCTTGTAAATATTCTATGCTTTACCGAAAAAATGTCATTGTAAGCAATCTGTCATTCCATGTTTCTGGCTCTTTGTGCCAACAAATTTGTTTCATGCCAGTTTTATGATGTATATTATAAATCAAAAGCTAGTATTACATTAATTCTTAACCGGCAGAAATTTTTAACTATTAACGACATGTCGTTTATTTTATTTCTTTCATGCCAGTTTTATGATGTATATTATAAATATATATGGATGTAAAGAGAGTATTATGTAATTGGGACGGGGAATGAGAGCAGAAGAGCTTACCCCACCCCGTTCCGTCCCCAGTTTGAGGCAGCAATCTTCTTAACTTTTACTGTTAATGACCTGTATTTTTGTATGCGCGACAGAAAACCCTTTAAAAATGGATTATTTATTGTTTGCCAACAAAACGACATGTTGAGCAAATTTATAAACGACATGTCATTGTCGATACATATTTCTTAAGATATAGGAGAATTAAAGCCCTCCGTTGTCGTCTAAATTTATCAGTTTTTTCTTTTTTTAAGATACCATGCGGAGAACGTGAGTTTTGGTTAAAAAATGGTTATCTGTTTTGGTTAAAAAATGGTTATCGGCTTTGAGAGAGACGACTTTTAATGTGAGTTGGCATTTTAATAAAATAAAATTATTTGACAAGTGACGTCAGAATCACCACGTTCTTGCAGATTTTCAAAATAAATTTATTGTCGGCTCCACGCAAGTAATTAGACATATAACGTAAATTTCTATGGCCTGTTACGATATTTTAGTCACGTTAAAATATAGTCAAAAGTCTTAAAATATTTTAAACAATAAAAATAAAATACTATAATAGTTGTTTTAGCATAAAACGTGAAAATTATTATAATTATTATGCAATTATGTTATATTTAAAATATATCAAAAAGATGTTATAAGCATGTAATTAGAAACGGATTGTTAAGAGTATTTTCAACTCAATTTCAAATTAGTTTGTCAATATCAAGTTTTAGTATTTGAGGATTAAAATCACTTTTTCATGTGGTGTTGTTTTCATACCACACTTGATGGAAAACAAAAAAGAAAAAAAGAAAAACTGATATGTAGTCGCTAACATCCATAAACTTTAAAACGAACTAAAAGTTACTGATCTTCTTAATGAGGATAGTTTGCTACAAGTTTGTGAATTCAATATACAAATTATCAAAATTAAAAATTTAGGGAGATAACCGTGCAATAAGTTTGGAGGAAACAATGTAAAAACAAACAAACAAACAAACTTCGTAAAATTGTCCTCATCGGTCACCAAAAAATTTAATCGAACTAAAAAATGGAAAGAAAGCATAACTTGGATGATATAGAATTGAAAAACGACATTTAATTTAAAAAACCAAATTGACATGAGGATCGATAAACGACAACAGCCATGAGAAATCACACAAAGCCTTAAAAAAAAAAAAAGAAACAATGATAGAAGAAGAAAAAGAATGAACAAACATAATTAAACATGGAAAACGACAAGAATAGGGAGAATGAAAATTGACATGAGGATCGATAAACGACAACAGCCATGAGAAATCACACAAAGCATTAAAAAAAAAAAAGAAACAATGATAGAAGAAGAAAAATAATGAACAAACATAATTAAACATGGAAAACGACAAGAATAGGGAGAATGAAAAAGGATAGACATCTTGAAAACGACGACTAACTAGAAAGAGATCTGGAGATTAAAAAGTAGGAAGAAACGAAAAAGGGGAAAAACCTGGGAAAATTTACAACACCAAACCGAAGGCAATTTTTATAATTAATGTGTTTTAATTGATAAATTAATTTTTCATGATCCATTGACACTAATGTTAAAAATTTAAGACATATAAAAATAAAATAACACTGTTTTAAGTGGTATAACAGACCGTTAAAAAATGTAAAATTAAATATAACAGTTAAAGCAACAAAACTTACCCAATAAAAAATCCTTTCCCCACCATAAATATTGCCCAAGCCGAATGGCATCAAACAAACAATCTGAAAGAAGTGGAAAAAATACACCACCAAACCAATGCATGAACACTAGTTTTAACAGCATCATTACACATGCAAGTAGAACTGCTTGATTTCTGTATATTTTAGAAAATACAGCTGCTTAATTTCTATAAAACAAATAATAAATAATAAAAAAAAAACCCAACTGCTTAATCTAACATAATTAATAATTACTCGCATGATCTACTCCTTTGCATGCTTCCTCGATCAGCTTCTCCAAAGTCTTCCAAGAGGACCCACCTTCTCCGACGGCCTTCCTCGCCATTTCTGCAACTTCTTTCACCTTCTTCCTCACCTCCCTCCCCATCTCTCCCTCCATTAACTCCTTCACCTTCTTCTTCAACTCTTCCCACTTCACAAATGATTTTCCATCGCAGTTCGTTTCTTCTTCTACTCTAATCCCCACCTTCAACTCCTCCACCACCATTTTGGCATTCAGCGGCTGCTCCGCCATCATCGGCCACGCCAGAATCGGCACCGCCGCGCACACGCTCTCCAACACCGAGTTCCAACCGCAGTGGCTCAAAAAGCCTTTTACTTTCTCGTGCATTAATATCTCTCTCTGCTCAACCCACTCTCTCACCACAATTCCCCTCTCTCTCACCCTCTCTTCGAACCCATCTGGCAACTCAATATCTCTCTGCTCTTTCTTCCTCACCACCCACACAAAACTCACTTTCGATTCTTCCAAACCTTTCGCGATTTCTTTCATCTGTTGGGGGGAAATCTCCGCTTGAGTCCCAAACGCGACGTAAAGAACCGAACTTTTTTGATCTAGCCATTGATAAATCCATGGATGATGATTTACATGATTTTCTTGTGATAAATTCGGTTCGGCGAGTAACAGAGGCCCAATACACCACGCCTTGCAGTGATACTCTTTGTTGAAAAGGTCAACGAAATCTTTCTCCATCTCGTAGAAGCTGTTGACCAAAATCCCGAAGCTTCTAGAAGTTGCTTCGGCCGCTTTGGTGACGAAATCGAAATTGCTGCGATCCGGCGCCGTGTCGAAGTCTTTTTTCCTGATCTTGATCCGAGGAAAAGGAGGAATGGTGATTGAATCTTCCACTTCATCGTCGTCGTTGCAATTTCCGTGGAGGAGCCCGTAGCGGATTGCGAGTCTGGTGAGAAGCAAGGAGTAAGTGGGCATGCCGTAGGAGACGAAGCGTGGGACGCCAAGCTTGGCGGCGGAGTCGAGGGTCCACCAGAGGAAGCCGTCGGAGACTATGAAGCTGACATGTGGAAGGAGATTCCGGAGGGCGATATCGAAGTGAGGTTTCAGGAGCTCGGTGGATCGAGCGAAGGAGTGGAAGAGGGACATGCAGGGGAGTTGGTCGGTGCTCTCGACGCCGGCGGGGATGCCGGGGAGTTTTTCCGGGAAAGGGAGGGAGACGATGGTGGCGGAGGTGTCGGAGAGAAAGTCGGCGATGAAGGGGCGGTTGGCGGAGGTGGTGAAGAAGGTGACCGAAATGCGGCGGCGGAGGAGGAGGCGGGCTAGATGGAGGAGTGGGATTGTGTGGCCTTTTGACATGAAGGGGAAGATAACGACATGTCGTTTTGGGGGTGATGGATCAGTTTTGGGCTCGATAGCCGATTCCATCGTTCTGTTCTTTCTAGATCCCAATCAGCCTCTTATCTTGAACCAAACCACTGTCTAGGGAAGCCATTAATAGAGGGAAAATGCTTGTCACGTGACATACACAGGGCATCACAGGACCCACTTTCTGTTACTTATCAATAGTATCCTTTAGGCCCCGTTTGGTTCTAGTTGGAAAGATGGAGAGTAAGAAGGATGGAAAGAGTTAGATAAAAGAGAGTAAGAAGAATGAATAATATTATAGCAATCCTTCGTATTATTTGATAAAATAAAGGAGGTGTTAAAAGAATAGATGACAATTCCTTATTAAATTACTATATTATAATTTAATCAAATGGTAAAATAGTCTTTTAAAGTTAAAAGTGGATGAATTGTTTGAGGACTTGTTTAGTTCGTTAATTCGAATTTTTAATTTGAGTTGAGATGTGACTTTATGTGAAAACTTTTTACTGTAACAAAAAAGTTAGATGTGACTGTTTCTGAGAGCTTTTTACTGTAGTAAAACTCGAATAGGTGAAATGAACGGGGCATAAATTTTTCCATTAATACAAGGATTCAATTTGGTGAGTCATAAGGGAAAGGATACCCCTCCATCTCTCCTCTTTCTTCTCTCTCTCCAATCAAATAAGAGATTAAGGCCGTGTTTAGAATTAATCCCGTTTTTATTTTTTTACGTTTTTCGAGAAAAAATGAAAAACGTTTTTAAAACGGCGTTTGGCGCAATAAAAATAAAAAATAAAAATAAAAAATGATTTTTTGGTTTAGTGTAAAATGAGAGAAATGAAAAACGTCATTTTTCATTTTTTATTTTCGTTTTCTCATCTCTCGAGCAGAGATAAGGAGAGAGAGACATTAATGAGTTTTTTTATACTGAAAACAATCTCTTGATAAAATTACCAAACGTATTTTTAAAAATAATTTCTGTCTCAGATTGAAAACGTTTTCATTTTCATTTTCATACAAAAAATAAAATCATTTTGAAACGAATTCCAAACGCACTCTAAGGGGTTGTTCTTTTGGAGTGTAATTTTGAGTTGAATTTAAGTTATAACTTGAGTTAAAGTTGTAACTTGAATAAAGTTGAATAAAGTTAAATAAAGTTGAAACTAAAAAGAACATAAACTTAAATAAAGTTAGAACTCGAATTATCTTTTTTTTAATTTTTTAGACAAAAAAACAACCCTTAAATCTCTCTCTCTCTCCTTTCATCCCTTCATCATCCTATCAAGCATACTCTTGTGTACTGCCACTCTCACTTTTTATTAATTGTGATGGTTGAGTTAATTTTGTTTTTAAGTATTTTTTTAGCAAGCTAATAAAAAAAGTCAAAAAGGCTCAGCATTATATAACACCACACGTTAAGATAAAATTTGCAAATACGAATATATGATCAACTTTCTAGTAGTTGTAGTATTAATCTTACGGGTGACAATCATTTTTCTAAAACTCAAGTGCTAATTCTAGTTGTAAATTTTGCTATTCACGTGATGAACTAAATCAGTCATGCATATGTCACTTTGTTTTTTTTTTTTTTTACTTATGAATTGGGCTTATCGAGGCAAGAGCATAAAGAAACTCCTTTTTAATAATGTTTTTTTCCTAAAGAAATTATGAGACCGTTTGGTTAGAAAATTTATTCTATGATTCGAATCATAGTTCATGATTTGTTATAATATTTTCTCTCATAAATAGCACACGTAAATTAAAAATAATTTTAATCTCATGATTTTAATTCATGAACCAAACAGGCTCTAACTTGTAAAAAGAAAATTTTGGAAACCGTGCCATATTTATGCAAATTTTGTTGTCAGCTGCTTTTAAAATTCTTTGGTTTTGTTAATTTCATTACTCAAATTATAATTCAAATTACATTATCATTGTATTTTTTTATAAAAAATTAAATTTAATTTTTTGTTATAATATTTTTTTCTCATAAATAATAACTCGAGTTATGATTTGAGTTATCAAATGAATATTCTTTTTATATTTAAATTTCTGTTAAAAAAACAAATAAAAATCACATGAGCTCGTTTAGTTCGCTAATTCGAGTTTTTAATTCGAGTTGAGATGTAACTTTGTGTGAGAACTTTTTACTGTAGCAAAAAAGTTAGATGTGACTATTTTTAAGAGTTTTTTACTGTAATAAAACTCGAATTCTAAACACAAATCGGTGAAATGAACGGGGTCAAGTCGTTTTCCATATGATTTTCTTTAGTTTTATTAATTTCATTATTCAAGTCATATCACTACAGTATTTATTCTCATAAAAATTTAAATTTAACTTTTTTTCTATAGTGTTTTTTCTCACAAGTCATAACTTAAGTTATGACTTGAGTTGTCAAATGTACATTCCCTTTATATTTGGATTTCTGTTGAAAAGAAATTGACAAAAACCATATGACCACACTTAATCTTCTATTTTTTCGTTTGATTTTAACAGAAATTATAACAAAATGAGTTAAATGAGAACAATTTAAAATTCAGTAAATAAAGTAAGAATTTTTAAAATTTAATTGACAAACTTACCAATATAATGCTAATACCAATAATATATTTAACATTACTTTTTTTTATCTCCAATGTAATGACCCCACTAAGCGTTGAAAGTTAACAGGACCACACTATTTCTTTTTTCCGTTTCCAATATAATGCTAATGTTAATAGTATATTTAATATTAAAAAGTATTATATGTGTTATTTTTATTTTTTCTTCAATGCATAATGCTATTTAAAATGTTAAATCTACTTTTTTACATAATCATTAAGGCGACGTTTAGTTCATGGGTTCAAAACCATAGTTCATGATTCTAATTTTTAAAATTTAAATTTTTTATGAGAGAAAAACAATATAGTAAACTAAGAACTATGATTCAGAATTAGATCAGAACCTTCAAAACAAACGAAACATAAGCTTTAAAAGTTGTAAAAGTAAACTTATATTTAAAAATAATTAAAAAATGTAAAAGTTACAATGATTTTTAAAAAAAATCAAAAATTTCAATCAATATCAATCAAATGTCAAATTTCTCATGTGGTATACTTGATAGGAAATTTACCACAAAGTATAACCTATGAAAAATTTAGCACAACAAACAATATTATTAGATAATATTTTTATACTAAAATACTAAATTTACAATTAATACATTAATTATTGCATTTGAGATACTCTTATAGTCCTTCGTAATTTCTTAGAGTATTGGAATCAACTAATATAATTTAAACTGCACATCTCCAAGGCTAATCTTTCATATGGGCGTGGTCTAGTTCTGTAAAGATTGCAGAACTTTTGATTCAATCACATGGCCATTGGCCAACATGACATGAAAAGCCAAAAAAAAAAAAAAAAAAAAAAAAAAAAAAAAAAAGAGGAAAAAAAAAAAAAAAAAATAAAAATATAAAGCATTACCAAAGTGGTGGTACTTAGCATTTCCAAAAAAAAAAAAAAAAAAAAAAAAAAAAAAAAAAAAAGAGGAAAAAAAAAAAACACATTAAGTAATTATATGCATTACCAAAGTGGTGGTACTTAGCATTTCCAACATCCATTACAGGTTGAATAATCTCTCTCGCACTCCACTTTGGCTCTCCCCTAATTCAACACCAGAAAGTGAATTACCAAATTCTGTAGTTCCCATTGCTTGATTCCTTCTAAACTCAATTGTTATCACTCATTTCGCCACTAAATTGACCAGTACTACCTTCTACTAGTACTACTACTCCCTGGCTCTGTCCCACCTCAATCCTTACTTTCTCAAATGACCACTTCTTTCTGCCGTTTGGCTCTCTCCTATCATCTCAAGGCTCGCATCAGGATCACCGCTCCCCTTGCTCGAATCAGCGCTTGTTCGGCACATCGGGCAAAAGGGTGCCTGCAAAAGCCACGCATCGACGCACTCGGCGTGGAAACTGTGCTTGCAGATTGGCAACAATCTGCACTTCTCCCCAACCTGAAAGCTCTCCAAACAAACCGCACAATCCACAGGACTAGTTGCTGTGTCTTTGGTCATGTAATCAAAGCAAGGAAGCTTTTCCAAGTCGTCTTTAGACATGCTTGTGCTGCCTGTAATATCACTACCGTTGCTCCCTCTCTCCATCGCCACAGAGACGTTGCCGAATCCTCTTCTGAAAGCCCTTCCAACAATACAAACGTGGACGAAGATCAACAACCCAATGCCCACAAACAAGAAAATTATTGATAATATGATGGCCATTACCATGACCTGCCCTGCCACTGTCATAACGCGGTTGTTAACCATACTGATTCTTCACCATTCCTTTCTTGTTTCTCTTATTTAACGACGACCCAGATGATCAAAAACGCATACGAACATAATTGAATTGAAGGCATAGCCAAAGCTTATTTTTCAGCTATAAAATTCTGCAATACCAAATCTGTTGATATGTGGATTTGAAACATTTTGTGCTGGAGTTCAAGAAGATCAGAGGTAGAATATACCATTTAGAAAAAGGTAGGATGGTTTCAATCCTATTAAGACATAGAACCTGATCAGTCAGGACAAGAAGTAGATAACCTATAAACTTCTGATTTGGAAATAAGCAACATGTTTAAAAATATTAACTGTGTATTATTTAAGTGGGCATTGGGTTGCTCTCTATAATGAAGTGGGTAGGCTAAGAATCAAATGACACAAGTCCAGACAAAAATATGATTGTGACATTGTTTTAAACTCATCTTTTTGAACTCTCTCTCTGCCTTCCTGTTGAATGTACTTTTTGTTCTATATATACTAGTTTTTTTTTTTTTTTTTTAATTCTTTTCATTATTGGAATCAGGTGAAATATTAGTAGTTTGATTGTGATCACTCCTTAGTTTTTATCATCCAAAGAAAGGGAACATTATACGATTTGTGCTGCACAATTGTAGAAATTTGAAGTAGCTTTTGATAGTTTGTCACATATAATATTTAGTGAAAAATGAGAAGAAATCTTTGTTCTCCAAGTTGCACAGAAATATTTCAGCACCAAAAATAAAAAAAATAAAAAAAAGAGCTAATTATGCTTTCTAGTATTTACAAGCGATTTCATTCCTTCTGTGCTCCATGGGACGCCTCAGTTAGTTAGCTTATACAGATTTAATTTAATCTAATTTAATCATTTTTTAACTTAATTTAGTATACCTTCCAAGTTTAGATGAAGTCATATATTGGAAAATACTGCTTTTACAAATTTGGACCAGCATGAAGATTTAATTAATATTGCCGGCACCAACCAATTGGAAGAATAATTAACAACTCATTAGAGGAAATACAAACAAACAAGATCCATGGGCATGCTGAGTTGTTGAACTAATTAATAAGATAATATAATTATTATAATGAGACAAAACAAAAAATAGAAAATGGAAGTGAAAGCCTAATCGTAATTAAGCCAAGGATCATAACAGACACTCATATGTGGTTAATTTTGAGTTGGTAAGAAAATAGAATATTATGTTAACAATTCTTATTGGTACTTTTCAACTTTGCTTCTTTCGTCCCCGGGAAAGTAATTTGCTTCTTTCTCCTTCTTGTTGCAACAAATTATTTATTTGCTAATTCCCATCAACGTCATATAATTATGAGATAGGAGTTCAAAAGAAAGGAAAGAAAGAATCAATATTTGTTTTTCTTTCTCCATCTCCACAATTACGTTTCTGTTTTCTTGAAATATATTAGGCTTGGCTGCACTGTTCATATATACTAAATAAATTAAATATCAACACAGTATTATATTACTGCAGACACATCAAAATCACATTTCCTAAACGTAATGCGACATTAATGTGCAATTAGCTTTCATTAATACAAAAAATTGTTTTCGCCTTTCGGATAATAAGTATGATTAAGACCACTAATCAGAAATCAATGTGAACATCTAAACAAAGTCTACAACATATTTCTCGGAAAAAAAATGATGGGATATAATCAAAACTGTCATTGAATGATTAGGACGTCCAAACTCGAATGAAGCCCTTAAGGAAGGATCAATCTTCAATCTTCAATCTTCATTCTGTTGCACCCACCAAGTATGAACACGCATAAACAAGCCTTATAAGCAAATATCAATAAGACAAATCCTTCACCATAAATTAATTAACCCAATAACGAGTAGTTGGAGCATTCTTCTGTCATTTGATGATAAGTGTCACAGTTGTCAAGTTACTTTGGGCAGAGTTGATTAATAAAAACATCAGTCTTCAGAAATGAAATTTCTGTTTGTTCTCTCTTTATTTTATTTTATTTTTGTTCCTTTAAATGCAAATAGCAACAAGTTTAAGATTGAAAGTTTTCTGATCAAATTTGGTGCAAAAGAAGTAAGACAAATGAACCAATAGCTACAATTATCTATCTAATCGTTGGAAGCAAAGCATGGACGTCCATCAGAAAGCGAATCAAAAAAGATAAATGCCATAAATTCTACAATGCTTATCAGTACATTTTACATCCATAATTTGGAGAGAATGTTGAGTAAAAGAATATAGATGAAAAAATATATCATAAATCTCCGGCTCAACTACGTGCTTCAACTGCAGTTGCAACGTTCCAAACATCTCAATGCTCCACGGTATTTACAAAATGAAACGAAGAAAAGAGAAATTGATTGAACAAACCAAAGCAAAGAAGGTAGAGACTATGCTCATATATGTTGTAAACGGGGGAGAAACATACAAAAGGCTTGTCCGTGTTCTATATAATCCCGTGTCAAGAACCAATCACAAGTCCCTCCCTCGAAATATTGGTCACGCGTAAGACGGCTTGCGCACTGAGGGGAGAGAGTTTTGACAGACAGAAGTTCTCCCAAGACCCCATCTCTGGATGCTCAGATACCGCCACTGACGAGAGATCGTAAAATTTCTGATAAACAGTTTGCAGCTCAAGCAGGAGGCTTCGAGCAGCCTCCCTGGATTCAGGAAGCTGGTCACTGAGCTGGGATGCAGCTGTCTGAATTAATTTGTCAATTCCATATGCTTTAATCCCTTCTACACCCTATTAACAAGCCGATGACACGTATAAAAAGAAAAGCAAACTGATAATTGGCATCAAGTAACAAGAAGATTCATAAAATCTAATGGTAACACTATCTTGTTCTTTGAGTGAATATTAATGCATGTTATCGTTTTAAGCCAAGTGCAAAAAGATTCACAGCAGAACTGGGGAGTTTGCAGCACCATATGATCAAAGGACAACTTTTGTCCACAGATGCCAAAGCTTAAAGGAAATTCCCGAAAAACAATTAGACAGGTTAATATCTAAATAAGGTTTATACTAATCTCTCACATTTTCTCCGGCTGCAGAGTACATTATAATGGAGCTAGATTAGCAACCGATTATAAGAATATAATCATGAATGGAATCAAGAATTACACCAAACATCATTGGAAGATAGAGCCCTGTGAAGTTTGAGACGAAGAAGGAGGAGAAGGAGGAGGAGGAGGAGGTCGTCCAGCAAAGAGATTAGCAGATGAAAGAAGTTCGTCCAGCAAAGAGATTAGCAAATGAAAGAAGTTCGTCCAGCAAAGAGATTAGCAAATGAATGCATGTAATGTTGTTTCCTTACCAGTCGTGGAACACTTCGACAGAAGCACATCGATGCCTTTGCCCGAATTCTAGGATTCCTGTTCTTAAGATATGGTTGCAACTTTGGTAACAACAGGATGGGGGAAAGCCAAGTTGTCATTGAGACCAAAGCTTTCTCGGCTGCTTCACAAACAAATCTCTTGTCTTGTGAAGACTTGAGAAGTAGTTGAACTAGCTGCATCCATCACATTTAAACACCATTGAGGAAAAGAAAAGCAGAAAATTAATCGAACATAAGGATAAGAATCTTTGATTTAGAACATGATAACAAAATGTGGCTAAAATTTACAGAATAGTATTTACCAGAGGGTCTAATGATTCAATCATAAGATCATTATAAGCATTGAAAATGTCTGCAGATGTCATGATTGCGGTTTTACAAACTGCACTTCTTGGATTCTTCAGGGACTTCACCACAAGTGAGATAACATCTCCCCTGTTTATCAAAATTAGAGAGATAATCATAAAAGATGAAAGAAGAAATTCAAATGAAACTCTTTTTTACGCAAAATATCCTAAATAAATCTGAACTTACAGCAGTTCAAGCATGGCTTCCTTGTGAAACAGACATAATCGACGTACATTGTTAAGTGCTTCACACACGAGGACCCAATCTTTTGAGTCTAGTCCAGCTAAGAGTGTCTGATAGATGAAAGGAAATGAATATGTCATAACAATACTGAGAGCTATAAATCAGAATTTCTGGGTTTAATCATAAGACAGAATGAATGCTCAAGTTAAGGCCAAGGACCATAAAAAAATAGAAAAGCTCCTGTCCCAGTTCCGAAAGCTAATACCTTAAGACTTGTGTCAACATCTTCTACATCATTCAAGTTCTCTGACTCGATGTACTCTACTTCTAAATTTGCAATCTCTGCTCCAGAATTAACAGTTTCACCGCCATTAACTGAGTTTTTCTTCTGCCCTTCTTCAATATTTCCATTAGTATTGCTAACTACAGACTTAGCAATATTTCCTTTACTGGAGTTTTCATTCCTCCTCTCAGATCCAGGTATGGCATTAAGATCTTTCAGAGCTTTCTCTGACATCACTACCAGCCTCAAAGTCTGAATCAAAAAACAACGCACAGCATGAAAAATCCAAATGTTTAACAACAGAGCAACAAAAAATAAACATAAATTTCACGCTCAGGTTAAACCAACTAAAATGCACCAATTTTATAAGACCAATTATCTCTGACTATAGATCCAACAGTAAATATTATTTTGTGCATGTCGCATGGCTAGCTATATTGATTCCTAGATAGTCTAAAAAGCATACAAGACTATCTTATTCAGTTTCTGCTGCAAATACCAAATATTCGTAAGTAACAACTTAGTTGATGTCTACTTAGCAACTCCACAAAGGTTGCAACTAGATGTAAGCACTAGTTTAACCAGAGTGTCATCCGTCACTATTATAAAGCAGAAGACCAAAGTACATGTGCAGTAGCTGCAAGTGGTTTGCACGTATTTCTCTTTTTTCTGAACTGCTAGTTCCCTCAGAACACCCTCTCCACTTGATACAATTACATCAAGAAAAAACCATATCCGTAATCTCTATTGTTCCATCTTATGCATAAAATAGCTGACATTGACTTCCTAACATTTATTATCGTTTCCTGCTTTTTCTTCCTTCCACTCGATATGGCCTCCTCGAACTTTTAGTAAAAGGACAATACATTTATACCCCAAAACCAAAATATCACAAACAGATTCCACCACTTACATTCTAAAATGTTTCACAAGGCATTACATCCACACATATCCCGTAGCCTTCTTAGCCAAAGGAAAATAAAATACATAAGAAAGGTCCCCACATACCTTCTACATATAATTACAACCCTTTCCTACTTAAAATTAAGAGCTCCAACTCAAAATGCTCTGGAGAATCACAACACCCAGAACCTATTACCCAATGAACTACGCGATACACATATCAGATATTCATAATAGTGACAATGTGGGTTTATAATCGGCATATTGCACATGAAGCACCGGAATGCTTTGGTGAACATCAAATAACATGCCCATTTTTAAATCATCGAAACAACAAAGTGCCACATACTAATGCTGTAAATGGAATACAATCTTTTGATCTTTTCTCTCTTCCTCAAAAACCCAGTACGAAAAAATCCCTAAAATCGGAAGGAAAACAAAAAAAAAATGATAAAAATAGAAAATTTGTCCTACCTACCTACCTTATAGCTAAAATGGAGCAAGCAAGAACATCACACAAACAAAACAAATCAGCAAACTGAAACCAAGAAAGATCTAGCGGTTCAAGAAGTGAAAATCAGACCGAAGAATGAATAAATTAAAGAAACAAAGAAACAAAAGAAGAGAGGCATATTGCAAGAGAATGAAGCAAATTGCAGGATCTTGCCCTACACTGTGTACGGATCGTCATCATTTTCAAAAAAAAAAAAAAATTCACACCTTTGAATCCAGTTCCACAATTTCAAGAACAGATTTGAACTTCAGCCAAAAAAAAATAACAGTACTAGCGAAATTATATACACACATACATATATATATATATAGAGAGAGAGAGAAAGTACCAGAGAGAAGCGAAGAGAAGTAGTGTCGGCAAAAAGAGCGAGGGAAAATCACGATCAACAGCGAAGCTTTGCTCTGATTCTGATTTATATATAAAACAAGAATAAAAATTAATTTTTTTTTTTTTAAATAATACTTCACTGTCTGTGGGAAATGAACGGACTCGTTCTGACCTATATATACGAGAAACAAAAGTCCGTAACCGGCGAGACTGGTTTTACTCAACATTATACGACGCCGTTTTATTACTTCTTCCATTATATTATTTATATTTAATGTATTTAATAATATGGGTAAGACTAAAATCCGCCCTGAGCCGGCAGGTACCGGATAATTGCATTGCATGTGATCGTCATCCTCCCTTTACAAATGGGCATTTAATTTTGTCATAGATTTCGCTTCCTAACTGCCCATGGATTTGCCTTTATTACCCAAAATACCACTGACTTTGACTCGTCAAATTTCTCTCTCTCTCTCTTTTTTTTTTTTTTTTCCCTGTTCGGAAATTCTCGAAAATGGTAGAATAAATAAAAGGGAAAATGTCTCGGATATCGAAGGCTCCTCTGACGCTCCAACACAAGAAAATGAAACTCAACTATCTTTCCCTCTCATCTCTCTCTCTCTCTCTTAATTTGATGACGTATTTTTGGAAACGAAATGATGCCCTGTCAATTTGCTTACAATTAGAATGCTTGATTAAGGATGGATTAAGGGTGGATTAGTTGTGGTCAAAGACTTTTTAGAATTAGAAGTGGAGTGTAAAAATCAAGCACAGCTGTCCGAATTGATTGAAGAATTTTTTTTTTAAATCTTTGGTGAGCGTACCAAAAAAAAATTTATTTCTGCAGTATGATCTTCTACCGATAATGTACCATAAACAGTTTCGAATAAAAAATCTAACGGTTTAAAAATAAAAACATATCGTTAATGCTAGATTTTAATGATCTCAACATAATTTAAACAATATTAAAAAAATAATAATATAGTTATAAATCTGAAAATATCATAAAATTTATTTGAAATTTAGGCGTACATTAAAGTGGATAAAGAAAGATTACCTCTTCTAATAGACAGCAAAAAACGTCATCTACGGTCGCCAAAATCCATTAATGGGCGGCCAAAATCAATGAAGAACTTGCAAACATGAGGAAGAATGGCAAGAGGTGCTCTTAAGCTCCTCCCCATCGCCACACCCCAAAAAACCCCAACAAGCACACCAAAAACAAAAGGGTGGCTCCCAATATAGAAAATGAAAAATGAGGGTATTTGGCTTTAACCAATATTTAATTAGAGAGGGTATTTAGTCTAATGGGTTAATCAAATATTATGAGATAGAATGAGTTTAAATGCTTCAAGCGAGTTAATAAAATAAGTGTTCATCCTATTATGGACCGATATTTAACATACATGCACGTATTAGTTCACATTAACACAATTGTTTATAAAATATTTTAATTAAATACAAAATGAATCATAAAAATATTTCAACAGTAAATTCTTTTTTCTTTCATATTCTATCGTTCAAATCTTCATAATTATTTTTTTTTATTTTTCTAATTTTTGGTCCAAACAAGACGGGGTCAAATTAGCAAGTTGACGAGTGACCCTATGATTGGGGACATCGGACAAAGTGTCACTTGGCTCCATATCCATACAATTTCAGGAGCTTGGCCTCTAACAGCAACGACACGGGTTACCAATAATCCAATCCAATGTCGGTGCGGCGCGGTGCCCCTTGCTTTCTTAATTTATTTTGCTTAGGGGGGCCTGTATTATATAGAGTATTAAAGTATATTGATATCCAATTGCCTTACAGTATTCCAATTGTGAAAACCTACAACAAAGTTGTTTATAAGTTTAGTTAATTGTCCCGTGGTAATATATATAGAGTTATTTTATTGTGTCTTTAGTTTCCCAACACCATGGCAAGGCACTCCTAAGTAACACTACTCGTAGTAACTAATGTCATGTTAAATCGGAGATGATGAGTAGGTTTGTATATTATTCTTTAAGAAAGGTTAACACGTCATTTCGACGTATCAGTTCACCTCATCTATTAAAGAGAACTCGACGTCGAGTTTAGTAGAAGCACTCGGATTCATATACTCTTTTTTTATGTCTTTTTTTGTGTCCTTTTAATAATAATATGTCACGTAATGACTTTTTGATTGATGTGTCATAATATTACTAGAGAGATATAAAAAGAGACCGGAATAAAGAGACACAAGATTTGGTTCTCATAACAAGAGATTACATAATATAATAAAAGGTAAATGTAATATCATTTTTACTTGGAGAAACTGTTACATAAAAAATAGGTACACATAATAGCCACGATCGGATGGGAAGGAAAAAAAAGAAAAAGAAAAAAAAGAGTATTTATGTTTAAAGGAAGATTCATATTTGTGCTTTAAATTAGTTTCTAGCATTACTTACCATTCATACCGTCGTATATTCAACTAAATAATAAGAAACGATAACTGCAGAATCATACTTAGAAGTGTCGACTTACTCTAGTTGATTTGAAGCCCCTACGCTTGGAGCCGGATGAAGCTTAACACCCCAAGACAGAACTGGTCTTTTCGACTTCTGTATCATATCATCCAAAAAAATTAATAACCATTAGGTAATTCTAGTCATATAATTATAAAATCAAGAACAAGTATCCTCAACATAAACAAGCAACTGTACGAATGGTCTCTATCAAAATTTCTATTAATGATGAAGACTTTATCAAAAATTAGTTGTGATTGAATATGAATTGTGTTATGGGGGAAAATATGGGGGACACGTGGAGGGAGGACAACATGACACATGGCCTTAATCTCTCCTCGCAAAGCAACAACCCTCGACGTCTGAGACCCCCTTCCCTTCCGTCGTTAAGAGCCCGAGTAAGAAGCCCGACTTGGGGCGTCGATTTCATCTGACGTCGACAGGTCGTACCATCGACCTTACAACATAGAAATCTACCGCCAAGAAGAACAATTGGGCTAAACAACACTGGCGACGAGATGAATGCTCCTTAGGGGAAAGCCTGACGTGGCAAGCTGCATAAGGGATGTCCGCAGTACAGGCATTAAAATGCAAACCCTTAAACCGCCCCTACGGGGGACAGAAAAGGGTTACAGCTGTGCACAGAGCCGTAATGTGAGACTAATTGGCTGAGTGAACAGTGCGCAAGAAGTGATTAGTGGGCTACGGGCTGGGCCTAGAAAGACATACCACTTGAGTGCCTGTTCAGCCTACAGGAGAAAATCCCTCCAACGAAGGAAGCTCGGCTATAAAAGGAGAGAAACCTCATATGGAAAAGAGGTTGATCTTTCTTGAGAAAAGAAAGAACAAGAGAGCAATTTGTAAATTGTAACAATCTCAAAAGGAATAAAAAACTACAGTAGATGTAGCTCTTCATTTTATAAGAGTTAACCACTATAAACCTTGTGCATTTTCCTACTTTAAGTATTTTTTCTTATATTGCTCACTACACAAAAAATACCACAAACACCTTCGGCACAAAACCTTTACATATAATTTCAATTAAAGTCGGTAATCTGACGGGAAATCTGAAGGTAACTCGGCTTGTTTTGTTGACGAAAATTCACCGTCAACAGATTGCGAAGCTAAATAATCAAATTATTAACACTTTCAAATGACTTTATTATTATTTGCATTGTTGTTTTTTCCGATCATATTTTACAGTTCAAGCCCATTCAATAATAAGTTGCTAGACTCGTAATCCTATCTGGCCCCGCTATTCATGCATGTCAAACAAGGCCTTTGATAGGAATCTGTTTCTATCCTCTTCTTATTTGAGTTAACAATTAACACTAGAAACAAGCAACTTCTATTACTAAAATAGGAACCATTCTTCTGAGTTTAAAGCTTTGTATTTTTTTCAACTAATTACAAATTTACGTGTCAATTTTAAAACTTACAGATTATAACACAGTCTCCAACAATCGGATTTTCATTTCCGTTGTTGGGTATGTTTAGTAAGAGAGAGAGATAGAGGAAGAGAGGGAGGTGGAGAGTGAAAATGAATATCTTGTTTGATAAGAAAGAGAAGGAGGAGAGGAGAGATGGAGAGAGAGCTCCATACTCACTATTTTGAATCATTCCATCTAATCTACTTAAAATTACGAAAATGACTTTTTTACCTTTTAAGAATAAGATATATAGTATATTAATTAAACAAAAAATTATCATTTATCATTTTAACTTTCATTATTCATATCAAACAATTTATAGAGCGCGTTTGGAACTAATTTTAAAATAATTTTATTTTTTGTATGAAAATGAAAACGTTTTCAATCTCAGATAAAAAATATTTTTAAAAATGCGTTTAGTAGTTTGATCTAAAAATTATTTTCAGTATAAAAAAACTCATTAATATATATATATATCTCTTTATGTGCTCGAGAGAGGAAAAAATGAAAACAAAAAATAAAAAATGACTAAAAATTATTTTTTATTTATCTCTCATTTTATACTAAATAAAAAAATTATTTTTATTTTTATTTTTTATTTTTATTGTGTCAAATGACGTTTTAGAAACGTTTTCATTTTTTCTTTCTCGAAAAATATAAAAAATAAAACATGATCAATTCTAATTACAACCATAATTTTCTCTATCTCTCACATTTTTCATCACTCCAACCATCTTGTCCCTTTCTCTTTTTTATCTCTTTCCATTCCTTCCTCCTCTCTATCTCCCTAAGCCTAAAAACTCATGTGCTGTGGCTTGTTATATTACGTGTTATTGTTCGGCTTTTCGACTGAAAAAAATTGTACTATTTTTTTGGGTTGGATTGGGTTTGGTTTGCCTTTTGCCTACGGGAACCGCAAACCCCACTCCATCAAGACTTACGACTCCTCCTAACAGCTCCACGTGTCCTCTTATTAAGGTTAGCCCAAATACAACACATGCGTATAATTTTCGTATATAAACATTACATACGATACCCACTACTGCTCAAAAGTAATTAATTACTTTAAAATTTAATTAATTAATTTCATTAAAAAAGGAAAAAAAAAAGAAAAAGAAAAATCAGAAACTGTCAGTTAGTCACAGGCCCTTCGATACGGTCCTCTTTCGGTCCCATTACTGTTTTCTTTTTCGCTTTGCCTCTCTCTCTCTTTCTCTCTCTCGAACCCAAACCCAAACCCAAACCCAAACGGCCAAACCCAAAACACGCGAACTCGGAAAAACAAAAAGAGACCAGACCTGTTTCCTTTCTTCTCTTTCTATTCTCTTCTTCGTGAAATCTCAGCCCTCCGATCTTCGCATTTCTCAAATCTCTGGAAACCCCTCTGAACAATGGTACGAGTTCCACGCCGGAAGAACTCGCCGACCTCGAACTCCGTACCCTGCCAACTCGGATGATGGAACTCACCGATTCAAGCAGCGACGAACTCAGAGACCGCCCTAGACCCCCCGCCCGCTCCGTCCTCGGCATCGATCTCAATGAGATCCCTTCCCCCGCTGAAACCCTCGCCGATTCCTTCGACGTCGTCCGCTCCTTCCACGACAACCCCTCGCCGCCTCCCGGAGGCCCCGCCGGCGTCCCCTCTGCCGCCGGACCCTCGCCCTGCGCCGCCTGCGGCAAGCCCGAGGACCGCGGCTGCGTCGTTGTCTGCGACGCCTGTGAGCGCGGCTTCCATCTCTCCTGCGCGCGAATGTGGGGCTCTCCCGTCGCGATTCACGAGGAGTGGCTCTGCGGCGAGTGCGTTTGCAGCGGGGTCAAGAGCAAGCGCTGGCCCCTCGGGGCGAAGAAGCGCCTCCTCGATATGAACTCCTCGCCGCCTAGTGACCCCGATGGAGACGCCGAGGCGACCGACGACGTGCTCGATTTGAGGTACCAAACACTCTTCCACGTTTGCATTTTGAAGCAGTTGTTAGATTCAGCTTAATTTAGCTTTTAGTAGCTCAAAGTTAAGTATTCTAGTCGAGACAAATTAAAATAGGATAAAACTATCATTTGATTTTGCCTCAGGAAGCCAAATTAGTAGTAATTTTCTTGTTTAGTTTTGATTTGAAGCTGTAGAGTTGGTTAGATTCAAGTAACTGAGTTTATAGTAGCTCAAAGTTTAGTACTTTAGTTGGGACAAAGTTAGATATGTGTGTGTGTGTGTGTGTAAGATTAACGATCAAGTGATTATTCCTTTTGAAGACGAATTACTGAAGTAATGACTATTCTGTTTAGTTTGGATATGCAACTTGCAAGTGTGGGTAGTGGCCTTGCGTTGCCATTGCATGTCGTGTTATTTTTGCACTTTCTTTGGGCTGCTAAATTTCCTTATCGTTATCATCTTTTAATATAACAAGTTTCTTTATTGTGTTCCTACTTTTGCATGGTTGCATTCTCTGTCAAACAATGTTGCATAACTCAATCTGATCTCATGTTTTCAACTAGCGGGCTTGAATTTTGCTGGTTGAGTTTTATTTTTAGTGTAGTTTTAGTAGAAAACTATGTTCTCTCTTCTTATTAATGGATTTTATTTTTAAAGATAGGATTTTTAGTCTTGTGCATCTTTGGTGTGGGATTAGTCGGATGGATTATTCTGCTTATTTATTTTATTTTATTTATATAATAAGGTTATATAAATATATTAGTTTGTTTTAAAAAAAGACGATTATATGTTGTTTTTATTTGGTAATTATTATTATTATTTTTCGGATTGTTTTAACTTTAAATTTCATTAATTTGAATTTTCAGGGAATATGATTCCGTCTTTTCTGCTATCATTTTATTTTAAATTGGAGTTTTACTAGGATAAGGCTCAATACACGATTTTTGCATAGACTGCATAATCTTGTTTCTTTCCCCTTTGCATGCACCAATACCTAGGCTCTAGAACTCTTGTAAGGTTCCACTCATCATGGTGTGGGTCTGTTGCAGAAATCTTGAGTTTAGCCTTCTTTTCCACCCTTTGAGGAAACGAAATACGACAAATTGAAAATAGGGAACGCATGCTATTGTGCCTTACTACATATATTTACTAATTTCTGGAGTTGTTCTTGCATGTAGGGTTTAACTATGCCATATGTGTTCTCAATTTGTCATTCTTGCTTTTTTATTTTTTATTTTTACATTTAACTGGCTATGGACCTAATAATTTCTTGAAATGCTTTTTGATCATTGTAGTTACCCTTTTATATTTATTTTTGGTTTTAGAAAGCACTCTTCGGGTGGTAATTCTTTTGGTGGCAATCCATTTGGTGCCCCAGTGACATATTCAAACTTTTTGTGTGCGGGAAATGGATTTGGCTTTCAAAATGGTTCTGGAGTTCTAACACACTCAGGATTTGAAGATATATTGCATCGTGCACATGCTATTGGCAGAAGCTTTGAGGAAGTAGATTTGAGTTTTCCTCTGGGAAGGTGTAGAAGTAGTAACAATACAGCTATTAGATTGCAATCTCGGAGTCCAAGTGAGATATTTTTGCAGGCTCTTAGAGATTTCGTTTCTGAAAGGCATGGTGAACTGGAAGAAGGTTGGCGTGTAGAATTTAAACAATCTGTGGGCAGTTGTGAATTGTATGCAGTTTATTGTGCTCCTGATGGGAAGACATTTGACTCAGTTTATGAAGTTGCACGCTACCTTGGCTTGATTTCTAAGTACAATTCTAAGGAACCTGAAATAAAAAGTGAGGGTTGTTTTTCTACACTGGAAAGGACACACTTGCCGAGAAAAAGAAAGGCAAGAAGATCTGGAATCACCAACGGATTTTCTGAAAATAAGGAAACTTCAATTGGCTGTTATTTTATGGAGCTTCCATCCAATGGTCTAGGTATGGAGGTCTGTTCTAGTACTTTTGACAACAATGGACAACATACAGAGGCTGCGGCATGTGACAGTAGTCTCTCTGAGTCTGAGAAAAATAAAGTAAGTTATATGTTATTGCTATTGTGATTTCGTGACCATAATATTTTTTTCCTCTTTGATTTATGATAGCTAAGCAATGTGCTGATATTGGTCGTTTAGTGTTGTCTTTCCTTCTGCTATTTTTCCAATGCGTGATTCTGTATGCATTTTACACTTTTATTTCAGGAGCGACTCCCTTTGCAGTTTGAAGATTTTTTCCTCCTTTCTTTGGGTAAAGTCGACACAAGGCCTTCTTATCATGATGTGAACTTTATCTGGCCTATAGGTTTTAAATCCTGCTGGCATGATAGGATTACTGGTTCTCTTTTTATATGTCAAGTATTGGATGGTGGTGATTGTGGACCTGTTTTTAAAGTCAAGAGGTTATCATGCTCTTCTTTGCCGATTCCAAACAGTTCAACTGTCCTCTTTAGAAATCTTGTTGGGCAGTTCTCGAGCCCAATGGATGAAGAAACTGATGAGATGACTTGTGATAATGAAGACACTATCCAGATGATTCTTTCTGATCCTTGTCCACCTATGGAAAATGATGTTTTATCTTGTCTTAAAAGTTGTTCTAGTGGTGGTAGTGACGCTCAAAAATCAAATAAATTGCAGCATGAAGCTTGTTCGATTCATGAAAACACTGAAAATGTTTTATCTTGTGAAATGAATTTGATAGATGATATTGGTGAGTTTTCAGTAGAAGAGAGCTCTTCAGCTTTGGCCTGGAAAATGGTCTCACAAAAAATTATTAATGCTTGTTCTGAAATCCTTAAACGGAAAGGCACATTTAAATTTTTTTGCAAGCATCTGGGAAACGATGGTGGCTTTCCCAACTGTGTTATAGATAATGAATACAGCAAGGGAAACTATTGTTGTTCATTAGACAAATTTTCAAGTTCACCCGATTCTTTTGGCATCCCATCAACAATTCAGGCTGATAAACAGGCGGAGACTTTTTATGATGCACTTGCAAGATGGCTAGATCAAGATAGATTTGGACTAGATGTGGATTTTGTTCAAGAGATTTTAGAACAGCTTCCTGAGATCCAATCCTGTTCAAAATATCAAACACATAGTGAGAGAAGTTCTGATTCTTCATCAATAACCATTGGGAATGGGCTTCTAGTGCTCAAGAAGAGAGGTGGGCCAGAATGCAAGGAAGAAGATATGAATGGTTTATTTAGGAGATCCAAGAAAGCCAAGTTGGTCGAAGGTCAAGTCATGGATGATCATTGTCGTCCTCTTGGGAAGCAGTTGTGCTCGAGGGTTCCCTCTGAACTTGTTGGTGATGTATATCAGGTATGGTCATGTGGCTTACGAGTAGTTTTAAAGTTATGACAATGCTTTCACATTCCAAATTGTTATATAGGATTTGCCATTTACTGCTTTCTCTCATATGTAATCAGGTTTGGGAATCGTTATGGCGTTTTAACGAAATTTTGGGTTTGAAAGAGCCTTTGTCCTTGGAACAACTTGAAGAGGAACTTATTAACCCTTGGGTTGATAACTCAGAACTTCTCGAAAGGTTTGAGAAGGAGATTCGTGGAAGTCAAGCTTTAAATTCCAATAGAACTGATTGTACAGGTGGTAAAACGATATCCTCTAGTTGCGAGTCTGATTTGGCAGTTTCTAGAGACAATCCCCATGCGTTTATTCAAATGACAACGGGAGCAATGAAGGAAGCAGCTCAAACTAAACTTGCATCTATTACGTACAACAGATGTTCTGGTGTGGCTTTGACAAAGGCACACAACTCACTGCTAAGAGTGCTAATAGGCGAGCTGCAGTCCAAGGTTGCTGCACTTGTAGATCCAAATTTTGACTCTGGGGAGTCTAAATCCAAGAGGGGAAGGAGGAAAGACGTTGATAGCTCTGTTTCCATGAAAAGAACTAAGCTCAACATACTCCCCATCAATGAACTTACTTGGCCAGAATTAGCACGGAGATACATCTTGGCTGTGTTGTCCATGGATGGTAATCTCGACTCTGCTGAGATCACTGCCCGTGAAAGTGGTAAGGTGTTTCGTTGTTTGCAAGGTGATGGTGGAGTGCTTTGTGGCTCACTTACTGGAGTGGCCGGGATGGAAGCTGATGCACTGGTAAGATTCACCCTTGTTCCTTTTTTGTTGCTGGTGTTTCAATTTACTCCCTTGGTTCTTGATTTGTGCAATAGAAACTGAAAAAGTTTATGAAATGCGAATTAATGCCCTTTTTCTCTTTCTGCTTTTTGCTTCAGTTGCTTGCAGAGGCTACAAAACAAATTTTTGGTTCAGTGGACAGAGAAAACGATGTTCTTACTTTGGAGGAGGAAGGGTCTGATGTAACTAGTGCTTCTGAAAAGAACTCAGTGAATGATGGTAACATCCCAGAGTGGGCAAAGGTGCTAGAACCTGTTAGAAAGCTTCCCACCAACGTGGGAACTAGAATCAGAAAGTGCGTTTATGAGGCTTTGGAGAAGGATCCACCAGAATGGGCAAGGAAAGTATTGCAGCACTCAATCAGTAAGGAAGTCTATAAAGGAAATGCATCAGGACCAACAAAGGTGCTGTTCTCAGTATCTTTTCTTTTTATACACTACGTGTATATTTTCTTTTTTCGTGCTTTTGGTATTGTTGGTTGATTGGAAGTTTGCACATCTTTTTCTCAGTCGGCTTAGGTTGTTGAGTTGGCTTGACAGTTTGCTAATCATGGTGATTTGTTTTTATATTTTTATACTTGTGTGAAACTTTGGATGTTTAATATTGGTGCTTAACATGGGTTTCTAGTCTTTTTCTCTTTTTTACTGTTTGGATTATCCAGAGGACCAGATCTTTTATTATAATTTTCTCCATTCTTGTTTAAATATGAAGAAGTGTGTACGATTCTGAATTAAATATTCTTTCTTGCTGATTGAACAGAAAGCTGTTCTTTCAGTGCTAGCAGATGTGTGTGGTGGTGAAGGATTGCTGCCAAAACCTGATAAACGGAAGAAAAGGAAGATTGTTATCTCTACGTCCGATGTTATTATGAAACAATGTCGCATTGTTTTACGCAATGCTGCTGCTGCAGATGATTCAAAAGTTTTCTGCAATTTGCTCGGAAGAAAGTTGATAAATTCAAGCGATAATGATGATGAGGGACTTTTGGGTTCCCCAGCAATGGTTTCCAGGCCTTTGGATTTCAGGACTATTGATTTGAGATTAGCTGCTGGGGCCTATGGTGGTTCGCATGAGGCTTTTCTTGAAGATGTTAGGGAGGTCTGTTTATTATTTTCCAAGTGGTTTCATTAGTAAAAGTTTTTATGCTCTTAGTTTTTTTCCCCTCCAATTCATGCTCTGTCTCTTTAATGTTCCGGTAAATCTTTTCTATAAGTACGGTATTGTTATCATGTACTTTGTGTTGCTGTGACCTTGCAGTTATGGAGTATTGTACGCAATGCTTTTGGAGATCAGCCTGATTTGGTTGAGTTGGCTGAGACTTTATCGCAAAACTTTGAGTCCTTGTATGAGAATGAGGTTCATACTTCCTGGTCCCTTTATTTTTCTCTCTCCAGGTCTTGCTATTGTGCTCTTAATTGTTGTCTTAGTGCCTATTTGGTTATTGCAGTGCAGATTTATAATTGGTAACTCGTTGATGAAGGTTCCATGATGTGAAGGGTGTAAAAGGGTCTAATTTGAAATGTAATGACAAAAAATAGGCGTCACGTTTATTTTGGAAATGGGATAGGGTAGGGCTGGGTGCACGGGGGCTGACTGACAAACTAATAGAATAAGAATTTGTTCAGCATCTATCTATCGGCAATCTGTTGTGCTAAATTTCTACAATTCTCATCGTATCCTGTTACTTGTGTTATTTGCGGTACTAATCTACAAATCTGGGTTATGGGAACCAGGATATCACATTCCCCATGGACCTGACACATACCAGTGTTAGTCATGTGTGCATGTATACATAAGGCATCACATAGTGATTTTAAGGGTAGTGTGGTCGAGAACAGCCAAGTTGTTCTTATATTAATCTTCATTGAAGTTTGTGTGCTCTCTTTTCTCCAGACATGCGTGTATATGGAGCTATTCATTATGTATTCCATTCACGAGCTTGTCTTTTATTATTATTATTATTATTATTAGTTCTATTATTATTATTATTATTATTATCGTCATCATCATTATTGTTATTATTATTTCTACAAAACCCTATCATTCTTAGTCTGGTTAAGTTGTTTTTATTGTTTCCAATGCAGGTCATTTCTCTTGTCGGTAAATTTTCAGAGCTTGCGAAGTTACAATGCTTGAATGCAGAAATGAGGAAGGAAATAGATTATTTACTTTCTTCCACAAATGTGATTCCCAAGGCCCCTTGGGATGAGGGAGTCTGTAAAGTATGTGGCATTGATAGAGATGATGACAGCGTTCTGTTGTGTGATACTTGTGATGCTGAGTATCATACTTATTGTTTGAATCCTCCTCTTTTAAGGATTCCAGAAGGAAATTGGTATTGTCCTTCTTGTGTTGTTGGCAGACGCACGGTTCAAGATGTGCCAGAAAATGTTCAGGTGATTAGGCAACGCTCAGGTAAAAAATATCAGGGAGAAGTTACTCGTGTTTACTTGGAAGCACTTGCGCATTTAGCAACAAAAATGGAAGAAAAAGAGTATTGGGAATTCTCTGTGGATGAGGTTTGTCTATGGACCCCTATATACTTATTCTTTTCATGGTAATGGTGGTTATTTCAACATTGAGCTGGTATTCATTGCATGTAACAACACTCATCTTGCCATATAAACAATATTAATTAGCTGTGAATAAAAACTAGATTAGACAGTGTTAGGATCCTGGTTGAGTCCCACATTGCTAAAGTATGGGCTTAGCATATGGGTTTATAACCACTTGGGCACCCTCTCCCTACAAGCTAGCTTTTGGGGATGAGTTCTACCCAAGGGTTATAACAATTGGTATCAGAGCATGCTCCTCCTCAGGCCCACGTTGCGGAAGGGGCGACCTGGGGAGGGGCGACTTGGAAAGGCCAGAGTGGGCCATCCAGAGTGGGCCGCCGTAGACGTCGGTGTCGGAAGCGTGGTGGTATGTTAGGATCCTAGTTGAGTCCTATATTGCTAAAGTATGGGCTTAACATATGGGTTTATAACCACTTGGGCACCCTCTCCTTACAAGCTAGCTTTTGGGGATGAGTTCTACCTAAGGGTTATAATAGATAGTCTCAACGTTAAGCTGGTTTTACATGGGGAAGCACTGGTATTTGACGTCAGCACTGATAAGTATAGTACGAAAAGAGAACTTCATTGAAAAGAACTAAGCTTAATTAATTAACCTTGGACAGTCTCAACATTAAGCTGGCTTCACAAGAACAATTACCATATTCCCTTTTCACAACGTCCTCTTTTGGCACTTTTGGTACCTGAAACATTTACATGGAGAAACATTCTCAAATGCGTGTCATTTATATATTATAATCTCTTTTTGTGGTTTAGGAAAAAACTTTTGTGCTGACATGATTGAACTAATATGTGCAAATCACATACATCGGATGACGGAATAAGTCTGCTAGTCTTTAATGAACTTATTGTTGCCTTGTTCATTGTCTTTTATGAATTTATTGCTTCACTTATCATCTATCTCAATGTTGTATTATGTTAACGATTGTGTTTTTTATTTTTTATTTTTTTTTTGGGTGCAGAGGAGCTTCCTCATGAAGTTTTTATGTGATGAATTGCTTAACTCAGCCATCATACGTCAACACCTTGAGCAGTGTGCTGATACTTCGACAGAGTTACAGCAGAAATTACGTGCCCTTTTTGTAGAATGGAAAATTCTCAAGTCCAGAGAAGAAATCTTAGTTGCTAGAGCTGCAAAGCATGACCCGAATATACTCAATTCACTTGGAGCAGTTGGAATAAGGGAATCATTGTTTTCAAACCATAACAAAGGTCAAACACCAGCTTTGAGCGATAGGTCTAACTGCTGTGGCATGTCAACAGATGATCTATCAACACTTGGGGGTGGTCGAGAAGCAATTGAGCCAAGTGGTCTTGATAGAAGCTCATCCGCCACTGATTCTCAGTCTAATTGTCAAAATCCTTTAGATACTGAAGATCAGTTAAAAGATGCCCATGCTTCTGTTGAGGAGAGCAATACAGTGCTAAATGAAGCTGACGCATCTTGCGGAGCAATCTGTTCCACAGGTAACCCGCATGAATCTGTGGGAAAGGATAGTTCTTCTACCCTTAAACCTGTAGGTCAGCATGGACATTCTAACGCTTCTGATGTGAGGAGCACCATAGGTCAAAGTGTTCCTGCCGCTACTGTAAACGAGTTACAAGGCCACCATGTTGAGTTGAAATCTGTTAAGAATGACATTACAATCCTGGAAGAGTCAATTACTAGTGTAGAATCAGAGCTCTTGAAGGTATCTGTTCGGAGGGAGTTTTTGGGTAGTGATTTTGTGGGTTGCTTGTACTGGGTTTCCGGCACGCCAACTGGGTCTTCTTGTATCATTGTTGACCGAAGTGCAGCATTGCGGAGTGGGAAAAAGATGAACAATTTCCAAAGACCAGTCGGGAAGAGTTCAGTTTTGCAATGTTCTATCCAATCTGTTCCAATTCAGTGTGAACGAAATAGTGTTGTTGCTTCTGATTCACCTTGGGTGTCTTATCAAACTGATGGAGATATCGATCAACTTGTTAGTTGTCTAAAGACCAATGATACAAAGGAAAGAGAGCTGAAAGAATCTATTTTGCACTGGCAGAAGCTGAGGTTCCAAGAGTTTCAGAAAAATAAAATCAGAGGTCAGGCCGAGTGTGCAGCTTTCGCAGCATCCATTAGTGGTGAAAAAGCCACATTTTCTGATGGTCTTGTAACCAGGGCTGCCAATTTGCTGGAGAAGAGATATGGTCCATGTAATCAGTTGGAAACCACTGACATCTTAAAAAAGAGGGGGAAAAAGGCTAGATTAACTGATGACAATAAGATGTACCGTTGCGAATGCTTAGAACTCATTTGGCCTTGTAGACACCATTGCCTCTCTTGCCACAGAACCTTTTTCAATGATATTGAACTTGAAGGGCATAATGAAGGTAAATGCAATTCAGTTGCACTGGCCCAGGAGAAGCGCAAAGAAATAAGTGATTCTTCAAAAGCTAAAGACAGTCTGAAATCCGATGCTAATCGTGAAGACTCTACAGGAGAAATGAGCCGGGTTGAAATTCCAAAAACTGGTTTTTCTGAGCTTAGTGCTAAGTTGATTAAGTTTCAGGATGAAGGGTTGTCATGCCCATATGACTTTGAGGAGATCTGTTCCAAGTTCGTGACAAAAGATTCGTGCAAGGATCTGGTACAGGAAATAGGTCTTATTGGTTCAAAGGGTGTTCCGTCATTTGTCTCATCAATGTCTCCTTGTCTTGATGATTCCACACTAGCTCTAATTTCTCCTCAGAAAGATGTGGGTGCACAAGGTGGTGGCTCTGAGGCTGCTGAAAGGCCTGTTTCCCTAGGAACTGGTACTATAACTATTGCTGGTTGGGACATTCTATCTGATAGATCTCCAAAAAGATCTGCTATGAAAGAAATTAATGCGGTAAAATCCCAAAGACTGACATTGGGGTATATAGAACAAAGAGAAGGGATACGCTGTTCGGGTAGTCATTCATCAGAAATGGGGGCTACTCGCTGCTGTGTGGTTCCGCAGTTTTCTTTGAGGCCGTTGGTGGGTAAAGTTTCTCAGATTTATAGGAGACTCAAAATCAATCTTCTCGATATGGATGCTGCGCTACCTGAAGAAGCTTTAAGACCATCAAAATCGCATTTGGGAAGGAGATGGGCATGGCGTGCATTTGTTAAATCTGCAACAACAATATATGAGGTTCATCTCATTCCTTTTATTGTGTATCTAAATTTTTTGGGGTTTTCTAAAACTTCTGCGAGATTCTTACTTTGGCTTTGTCTCTGCTCGTGAACTTCTCCTGATATGAAAATTTCCTCTCGTGTTCATCTCTTTAATGCCTTTTCTTTTTCGTGTTTAACATTATTTCACCTGGAAGCTGAAAATTAGGATTTTGATGGACATGTATTTGTTTGCTTGTACGCTTTCAAATTTTTGTCATAATATGCTCAAAAAATTATGCCTTGAATAGGACTTATTTTCTATTTTTCAATGTTAATGCTTTCCCCTTCACTTGTGGATCTGATAAAATTGCAACTTTTACGTATTGTTCTCAGATGGTTCAAGCGACAATTGTATTGGAAGACATGATTAAGACAGAGTACCTAAAGAATGAATGGTGGTATTGGTCATCATTTTCTGCCGCTGCAAGAACTTCAACCATGTCTTCCCTTGCCCTGCGAATATACTCCCTTGATGCCGCCATAATCTATGAGAAGATCTCGTCCGAGTCAGATCCAACAGATAAATCGGAGCCCAGTAACCTATCTGAACAGAAGCCAGTACCCGTTATCGATCTGACGGAAAAAACCAAGATAACCAGGAGATCTAACAAGAAGAGGAAGGAACCAGAGGGTTGATTCTTGAATTCAAAGCCAATGGAGTTTATCCGAGTGGCCACATGCAGTGGTTGGCGTGTGCAATGGAAATGGAAGATAATCATTGATTCCCATGTTGAAATTATTGGTTGAAAATGGACGACTGGGACAAGTTGGATTGTTTAGGGTCACTGCTGCTGCTACTAATGCTGCTGAATCATGTACGTGTACATAGAGGTAAAGCTGACATCTAACTTGGAGGCTGGATTTGGAAGCAGAGATTATATTTTTTTTTTCTGCTTGAAGGGGTTGGAGCGCCGGGACCGATTTGCTGTATTACATATGCAGATGCATCCAATTTTGGACTGATTTCTGCCTTTCATAATTGTTTGATTAGAAAGCAAGATGCAATGGAAATTGATATAAGCGAGATCCATATGCATATACGGAGTAATGTAAAATGGAAAAAAAAAAAAAAAAAAGGAAATAGTATCGAAGCTGATCAGGGTTAGGCAATATTTCATTCTTTACACATCTCACTCTTCCTCTAGATCATGCCGTTCCGACCTCTCTGAGATACATGTAATAGGCATGCAAAGATGTTTTAGAACTGAATCATGCCGCTCTTTATCTCTTACCCTTGATTGGATTCTAAAGTGGCTTTTGTCTAGTGTTGTCATTGCTTTGAAAATCTGACACAAGTTAGTTAAAGACTTAGCCTAGAACATAGGTCAATCTTTCTAGGACCGAGGAATTATGTTCTTGAAGTAGTTAGATTCTCCCGTGTAACAATAGTAAACAGGTCTTCATGGTTATAGGTCTCTCTTAACATAATCTGCCAGTTTTGTGCTCAAGTTGCATACTGTTAACGAATTGAATTGCATACCTTTTGCATCATATATTATCGGTGCCTTTTCATTAAAATTTCCTCTTTGAATTAATAGGGACTAATCGGTTTCAGATTGTGAATAGTCCCCCGTAATCTCAATACTTTCTTAATGGTAGTGACTAGCTTTTGAGATACGGTTATTCTCATGAAATGCTACGTGCCAGTTCTCAATTGGGCCCTACACAAAAGTCTATTTGATGCTAAAATCGTAGTCTCCTGAAACCACTTTTATTGGGCAATTATATTTGTATAAAGCAGGGAATGCGTTTTCAATAGAAGTATGCCACTGGAACATAGGACAGGACAAAGAGGCGATAAAGAAGTGGGGCAGAGTGCGAAGGACAAATTCTAATGGGGTTTTAATAGCAGGTTGGAACTTGGAAGTGGGTTCCTGACGTGGGGTCACAACCAAGCACATGAAGTGTTTTCTCCGAGTGGCATTGTGGGCCCACCTCGCCTATTACTTCCATTTTGGCTTCCAAAGCTGGTGGGCACCCATAGTTTTCTCACTAGCTACAACAGTTTTCTCACTATGTTAATCCAGCATATTAGGCATGCACTCTTGTTTTGTGCTTTTGTCTTGCCCCTATCTACTTTTCATAGGTGCCCGTTGAGTAGAGCTAAGAATCACATTGGAAGTGTGGCCAAAAAAAAAAAAAAAAAAAAAGAATCACATTGGTGGATCTAAGCTAATCTATCATTTTCCATAGTTCCCAACTTTGGATCTACTCGAAAATAGATGTTTAGCTGCTTTGAGGTTCGGTATCTCAAATGTCAGATTAGTGTATGCTCAATTGGGTATTTTTTTTTTTTTGGGTGAAAAATTCATTGAATCGGTAAACAAAGAATTAAAAAAAGAAAAAGAGTTGCTTAACCTTTCTGAGAAAATGCCATAGGTTTGTTAACGAAAAAAATGTTGTTTATCCCATCATTTTCTCCGAGCTATTATTTATTCTAGAGGAAATTCGTGTCTTTTTTTGGTCTCTCAAAGACCTAGTCTTCTGTCCAACCATGCATAGCGAATAGGAACTTGAGAAGAAGTCAATTGTTTGCGGGAGAATTTTGAAAATGGTATTCTCATCCCATGTTGTGAAACTCTTATTGGTGGTGTTATCCACATCCACTGCCGCACACAAAACACAAGGGGAATAACTTGTTTTCTGTCTTGGATAGTAAAGTCTTTTAAGCTGTTTCGATCCATCAATTTTTCAAAAGCTTTTTCAGACAGTTGCTGGATTCTACAACTTGATGTGTATAAGATATGCCATTCCTTATCAAGCCACATTGCTCTTCAGCAGTCAACTTCCGCACACATGTTTTTGTTTTCCCTTCTATTGCATCCTCTCGCATCAATTTTCAGCCGTCCATATTTTACTTCCAACTCATTTTCATAAGCTTTAGAGAAGAAATTTTAATTATAAGGATAATAAGGACAATTCAAAGTAGCATAGGTTAAGACATAATATTTTCTTTTTCCATGTACAAACACCCATTTGCAAGAACCATTCAAAATTTGCTCTCAGTATTTCCCACATTATTTTAATCAAAGGGAATATAGTGACCTCCATGTAAGGTGCACTTACATAATTTCTTTTCCTTTTTTTATTTTTTTTATTTTTATTTCCTTCTTAACCAACAACCTGCCGACACTTAGGCTCCGAGTTTAGAATTCGAGTTTTGTTACAGTAAAAAGCTCTAAAAAACAGTCACATTTAACTTTTTAGCTACAGTAAAAAACTCTCACATAAAGTCATATCTCAACTCGAATCAGCGAACTAAACGGACCCTTAATATATCAAGAAAAATAAATAACAAAAAATGAAAGAATTGTGGGAGTCATATATATAGTAGAAATTAAAAAAGAAAAAACAACCGTTGACCGAAACACAATTATTATTTTATTAATTTATTCATTATCCATAGATCCATCTTTGGAGATCTCAGCAATTACAAGGGACTGTATTACATCTTAATTTCTGTCCATTATGTGATTGCGAAATAAAACTTCTTGCATGTTCCTGAAGCAACTACCTATTAACGGATCAACAGTGACATATCATAACATGTTACAATGAGACATAAACACACCCAACCATATTATGTAGAGTAGTACACATATTATAGTGTTACTAGTGACAACAATCTCAACAACACTTCTTAAGACCAAACCCACCAACACTCCAAATTCTCGCCCTCCTGCTGCTGCTCGGCGGCTGCGAACACATCCGGGAAGTAGCTCCGACCGTCATCGCTGCCGTCGTCTTCTTCCGAATGCACGCCGTCCACCGTGCCCATGCAACCGGGGTACTGGACACTCTGAAAGTAGGAGTCACCGCTGTCCACAAGCTGCGGACCTTCCTCGTCCACCACCGCGCTTCCACCACTACCTGTGCTCAGCCGGTCCTCAGCCTTCACGCCGAACTGGAGTCCCATAATTTCAGTCATGTCTCCGGCAAGAGATTCTGACTTCTGTGCCGGAGGCGGCGCTCCGGCGCCTTCCTCCTTAGCCTGAAGTTTCTCCGTCAAAGAAGCAACCTGTAACGGTGTAAATAATTTATGCGCAATACTAGTCATCACCATCATGATATATAAGTGATCCTAGACTTACTTCGTATTTATTTTTCTATTAATATTAAAAATCTCGACTTTTAAATGTCATGTGTCACGGATGTCAACTTATAATTATACTAATAATCGTATCTATTAATGAGAGAGTGATATTCAACGATGTAATTAATTTATGAGTAATATTTTTCATCAGCGTCATGATATATAAAATATTAGACTAATTGATCCTAGATTTTCAGTGCTACTTGCTAATTATTATTAATCTAAACAATATTAAGAATCTCTACTTTTTAGTATCTACTGATCTGATATGTATGTTACCTCTTGTTAACTATATTAAAAATTGTATTTACTAGCGAAAAAGTTACAACTTACTGTTACCTGAGTTGGTAAAAAAGAAAAAGGATAAAAATTGATATTACAGCTCTTTTCAATTACATATATAGATATAGATATGTGTATTGATCATCATGTAACAAGACACTTGCATGGGATATATATATATATATATATATATATAAGCTATGAAAGAGAAAGCAAGGTGTGGTTGGTGAAGTTACAGAAGTACCCATTTGTGAATTTTATTTATTTTTATTTTTTTTTTAAAGAGAGAGGGAATATTGCGAGAAAGCTACCAAAGGTATATTCGCAATGAGACCTTTTAAAACTTGAAAGTAAATCTTTTTAAAACCAAGGTGGGGTTAAGAACAGATGCTGAATTTGACCTCAAAATAAGATCATACACATGTCTCTTTGCTTGTAAGGTAGAACTCTATAAAAATAAGGACCACACGCAACTTCCAATCAGCTGCTTAGACCAAGTGTCCACTAGAGTATGATGTAAAGTTTTGAAAACGACACCAAGTTATTATCTAAAGCTTAGAATTTTGTAGCGACAGAAGCGTCAGCAATCAATTTATCTAACGTCTGAATGATTTTCTAAAAACATTTCGACTGTTTTCACATACATATTTTACACAATCAAAGTACTGATCATATAAGTCTATTACCTACACATAAAATACTTTAAGAAGTGTGCACGCCTGAAGAAAAAGTCGCATTCAATCATTTTAAAAATGAAAAGAGAACATACAAAATTTGTAGATTTTCTTAGTGCTCACGTAATATGATTGGTAATATGGTATATTGATATAAATTGTGTGGGGCACAATTTGTACTAGTAAACAAATATATACCTCAGCTTTGAGCTTCTCATTCTCCTTGTGAATTGAGTCAAAATTTGCCAAAAGGGAGTCATAAGTAGATTTGAGAAGATCATAATCCCTTTCGAGCTGCTTCGTCTTCCACCGAGCACGGCGGTTTTGGAACCACACAGCCACCTGTCTAGACTGCAGCCCCAGCTTCTTGGCCAGCTGGGTTTTTCTCTCCGGCTCCAGTTTGTTCTCTGCCTCAAAGCTCTTCTCCAGCAAATGAACCTATAAGTACAATATTGCACATATACAAGTTATATATATATATACAAAAGAATTGAACACTAACAACGCAGAAACCAAATGATCATCTTCATAATTTGATTGAACTAAAATTACCAATATACAGGAGAGGTAACTTTTGTTATGTATGCTAAATGGTATTTGTGGAGCTAATTAACTACCAAGGGAATCCAACGAAATAAAAAAAAAAAAAGACAACAAATATTCAAATGATATTGCTAGCTATATGTTGTCCACTCATCTCCTAATAAAAGGCCAAAATATTTTGACAAAAAGGTTTCTATTATAAGTTGTTCTTTTTCCAACATATCTTCATGACAGATGAAAACTGAGCAATGATCGGCTCCAAATAGATAGAATATTAAACAACTCAACAACATGATAAAAAGAAGATTAACAAATTTGTATAAATTATTCTTATTCTGATGTTTTTTCACTTTTTATGACTACTAGTATTCAATGTATGGATTGCTTCGATTTTATAAGATGCCCATGACAAGGGCTAAGAATAAAGGAGATCATGAAAATATTGAATATGCTAGGTCATGTCAGTTATCATCAAGGAATATTTGATCATGTAAATATCTATTTATATACTTTGTTTACCAAGACATGAGGGACGTGGAATATATATATGATGAAGGTGATGGAGCAAGAATATACTTGTGCAATTGATCAAGTATATTTATGCGTGCAGTAATTTATTTGGTGGGGGTAATTAAGGTGATTAATTAGTAATTAATTACTCTAACCTGTTCGGGAGTGAGGCGGCGCTTCTTCTCCGGCAACTGCTCGTCGTAATATTCCTCATCGTAGAGATCCTCCGGCGAGCTGAAGAAAGGCCTTCTTTTCGAGCTCTCCTCCATGCTCATGATTGACGATCTTGGCCCTTCAATTAACAACCCCAACTTCCAAACTAATTAAATGTATATCAAGGCTAAAACATCATAATAATCCAAGAAACAAACATCAAACAAATCAAAAGATGCATAATCCATGAGATTAAGTACATGTAAGATAGTAAAGATCATAGATCGCAGCAAAAATAAAAAGATAGTAAGGATATATATAGATGAAATATGAAATCTAAATGCTTGATGAAACGTATCAAAAATCAAGAAAGTAAACACCTTCAACTTAGTGTAAGAAAATAAATAAAATAATCTTCGAATTTATACCGTCGCGAAATTCCATGGCAAAAAAAAAAAAAAAAATCTATACATATGGTTGAAATTTCACTGGATTCTTATTTACTTTCAGTTTATTTTTGATATAATTGAGAGAGAAAATATTTACAAAAACAAACATGGAAATTCTATGGCTAGGATTTGGTATTGCATGTTTTTCACATGTCAGATCACACATGAGTTGTTTGAAAACTATACTCAAAGGTAAATCATGATTCTGCTATAATTTTTTTACCCATAAAGATTTTAAATTCTAAAATTTCATCTCTCACAAAATTTTCATTAAGAAACTCAAATCATGATTTGAGTATACTTTCTAAACGGACACATAATAATTATTTAAAACAAAAAATTTAACAATTAGAACAACAAATCTAACCAATAAAAATATAACCGATAAGAACTATTATTTTTCACTATCACTAGGCAGTAATACTATTGTTATCAATTAAATTTTTAACTATCTGAATTGTGAATAAGAGCGATTATATACTTCCGCTAATGATTCATAAATTACACGGTTGAAACAGTTTAAACAATGTTCATATCCAAAATAAAAAACATTTCCTAGTTGAAATTTCTCTAAAAAAAAAAATACTAACATTAAAAAAAAAAAATACAGCGAAGAGTACCTCGAAAAACGGAATCACCATTTCCAAGGAACAACATGTTACCACCATGGCAGGCGGACGTGGGGTCAAAGAAAAGACGGCCGGATTCCATCCTGATCACTACTTTCTCTCTCCTTAGCTTATCTTTTTTTTCTCTCTCTTTGTCTGTGTATTCTGTGTGAGATCTCCGGCGACCTTTGCCGTCGATAGTCACAGAAGAAGAGTCCTACGTGGGTGTCTTAGTAAGTGGAAGATTAATTTGACGCTTTATTCTTTTTTAATGGGGGTGTGGAAAGTTTGTATTAGAAGATCATGAGCTTGTGACGGAAAAAACTTGTGCTCCACAGCAACCTCGCCGGCGTCTCCAACGGGCATATACAAAATCCCATCATACCACGACCGCTTCTACCCAGCTCCGTCACCGGATTCCGGCGACTTTCACTTTCACCGGAGACCAAAAAGGAAAAAGCTTAATAAGAAAAACTAGTTGGGCTAGGTTATAAAGCAGACATCCTCCATGGAAGTGAAAGAAGAATATGTTACGTGGAGGTTAGAGAGAGAAAGTGGTGTATGTATATGTGGGTTGGTTGTGTCGCCGGAGAGAGAAAGTCTCCGGGTAATTTAGGTGAACAGAGAGATTTGGACGGCTTCTAAAATAAGGTGTTTTTTGCAGCTAAAGTTGAACGAGGTGAGTCCAGCGTATTTTGTAGGGCTTTGGTGATGGGAAATGACTTCTATACCCTTTATGGTTGTGTTTCTTTTGACTTTTGTGGGGGGTGATCCTGGTCAATTCAGTTGCCTAGTAGTGTGACGCAGACTGGCTTCGCTTTTTTTATTTTTTTTATTTTTTATTTTCAACAAAAAAGAGGGTGTATATATTTTTTAGGCGTAAAAAAGTATATTTTATTCCCCAATAAAGTTATATATAAATTTTTTTTAGATGAAGAGTGCTATTCTTAATAAGGTAGTAGTGCTACTTTTATGTGTTTTTTGGACCTTTTCTAATAGTGTATTACATGTATGCAGTTAACTTTATATATATATATATATATATATAAAGATCAATATTTAAAGCTTCAAAATCATGTATCAATGGCTATAGCGACATCACAATTTATATTAAGCTGATTCATATGTAGATAAGAAATTCTATGCATCATCTTAGTGATTATTCTAAGTATTAGCATATACATTTTGGATTAATTAGAATTTCATTCTTCAATTTTGAAACCAAGGATTATGGCAAAAAGATTCTAATAGTCCCCTGTCAATTTTGTTTAAAAAATCATTGGTAGTGATCATTATTTTTTTTTCTTAATGATGAGTTGTGATGTCAAATATTACTGATTTTTAATGAGCTTTAAATAATGTACACCAATTAGGACATAATATAGTAATCAATTTAGTGTAGGTTTTTTTCCTTTTTTTTTTTTTTTTTTTTTTTTTTGGCGTACATCTTATCTTAATTTTAATGAGTTGGCTCGAGATTCAAATATGGATACCGAATTTTAGGATATGTTTAGTATATAAATTTTTTATGAGTTTAAATTTATGATTTTGATTCTTCTACAACTTTTTTCTTTTATAAAAAATTTGATTTTCAAAAGTCATATTAAAACTAATGGTTATAACTCATATAAATTCATATACCAAACGAACCCACTTATGCTGCAGGGGACTGGCAAGCACACGTAGACGGATCAAGGCCGTTGAATTTTGGATGTAGATCAGAAACTATATATAGAGAGAGAATAAAAAAAATGATGCATCTTAATTAGTGCCAGAGCGTTAAACAAGTCCCATGCTTGCTGGTCGGGGTATTGTCAGATCCAATTTATCAACATTACTCCTATTTTTATTTTTTAAATTTTCTGAATCAACTGTCCTGATTCCTTCCCCCTTATTATCATAAATTTCAACCATATAGATAGGAAGAAATTATTAATCTAATACCTAAAAAAAAAAAAAAAGAATTGACCAAGCAAGTATAACACATGCATTTATTTGAAATCTACAAGAAGTACTAGTTTATAGACTATATATAAATCATTTATTGCAATGTGTAAGCTCAACCTCCTACATGTAGTAGTCTTGAGCTAATAATAAAATCAGCTCATGTTATTCAGCACCTATCAACTAGTGTTGTCACATAACAAAATGTAAAACACTAAAAACTTGAAAGATATATATGTGTGTGTATATATACATATATTATTAACAATATTTAGCAGTGTTACGTGAGAAAATGTAAAACTAAACAAATTTCCTTGTTAGTCCTAAAACAATTACACATTATATGTGTGATACTTCTAGTTTGTGCTTCTGAGAGCATATTTTATAATTTTTCAACTCATTTAGTTTGTTGATTTGAGTTTTAATTCGAGTTGAGATGTGACTTTATATGAGAGCTTTTTACTGTAGTAAAAAAGTTAAATGTGACTGTTTCTGAGAGCTTTTTACTGTAGTAAAACTCGAATCGGTAAAATTAACGAGATCTTTCTTTTAATATTGGGACGAGCTATATATCTTGGACTATTCATGGAGGTACATTGCTTAGAATGTAGATATAGATATAATTAATGGTAATTGCTTCATTTTTACTTTCTCTTGTAATGAATGTAGAATATTTCATCATCCAGTTATGATATGACTTGTGATCCCAAATAGATATAGATATTGCAGCCACTACAACAAAAAAAGTCATTTACGACGACATTTTTTGCGACGACAAATGTCGTCGCAAGTAATAAAATATTTACGACGACATGTCGTCGCAGTTACTCCCCGTTTAAAAAAATAACCATGTCGTCGTTAATAACCTAAATATCGTCGCTAATAACTCAAATGTCGTCGCAAATAATTTTGGGGCGCAAATTTTAATGGCGCGGAATTTTGCCGCCAAGGTAATCCATTTTTTGCGACGACATTTTTCCTTTATTTGCGACGACAAAGTCGTCGCAAATAATTTCATATTATTTGCGACGACTTTATCTCTTTGTCGTCACAAATAATCTTTTCAAGATTTCACCAAAAAACTAAACGCGGAAAAAATGATTATTTGCGACGACATTTTCCATTTATTTGCGACGATAAAGTCGTCGTAAATAATTTCATATTATTTACGACGACATTTTCTCTTTGTCGTCGCAAATAATCTTTTCAAGATTTCACCAAAACCAAGCGCGGGAATTAATGATTATTTGCGACAACATTTTCAAACTTATTTGCGACGACAATGTCGTCGCAAATAAGTCTGATCTAATATACCCTATCTTCTTCCTCTTCATTTTCTCCCGCCACTTTCTATCTCTCTCCTATTAAGTCTCTCTCCCTCTGCCTCTTCTTCCCCTCGCCGCCACCGGCCCTCTTTTCTCTCTCTTCCCTTCTCTCTCTCTCTCTCTTCCCTTCTTCTCTCTCTCTCTCTTCCCTTCACTCTCTTTTCTTCCCCTCTCCGGCCGCCCCCGCCCCGC
>NW_010367831.1:209634-221856 GCF_000414095.1 Morus notabilis
ACAGGGTGCATTTTTTAAAAATTAAAAAAAAATTAATTTCGGTTTTTTGCGACGACTTTTTTAGAATTGTCGTTGCTAAAAAATAAGATTATTTGCGACGACAATTTGAAATGTCGTCGCAAAAAATGATCATATGACGAGAATTTTACAACGACGTATTAGCGACGCCTGTTGTCGCAAATACATTTACGACGACACTATGTCGTCACAAAAAACTTTTTTACGACCAAATTTTTGCGCCGGCAAATTTGCGATGACTTGTCGTCGCAAAAAACTTTATTTGCGACGACATTCGGGTTTTTGCGACGACTTTTTGTCGTCGCAAAAACCCCTTTTTCTTGTAGTGAGCTATGTATTCTCCTCTTTATAATGTGACACAATCACATGTAAATAAGTGGCCAGGCCATTTTGTGTAGTGCCAATGCCTGTGCCTCCCACTTATGAGGCACTAATTAATCCATTTTCTTTTCGTTTCTTTTTATGTGCATAATTCTGCAGTACCCATTTCGGTTTTTTTTTTTTTTTTTTTTTTTTTTGTCATAAAGCCATAATTATGCCCTACTACTTAATCCTAAAAATTCATACGAAGATAAATCATTAAAGAATATAATGAATTTAAGACGTACATAATTACATTTTCACATAACTTAATTCATATTACACTTGCTACGAAAATATAAAATAAGAGGAGAGAAAAACTTATATTGTACCCCCATTCAAATTTTTTATATATGTAATACATAAACGATTGATCAAATGACGTAGACACGTTTAATATAATGATGCAATTATTATACATCCAACTCATGTGGACGGCCAATTAATATCTTATTAACCTTTTCTTTCCATTGTAAATGATTCATGTTTTCAACATATTCAAAAATATGTTCTAGTTATATTTATAAATATCGATCAGTGAGTGGCTCATAAAGGATGCTTGTAGATTATTTTGAGATTCTTCCAACATCTTTTATATTCACCTTTGCGAATTAAATTCGAAGTGTTATAGGCGGCTACTCTAGGGTTACTTTTGGATCCACCAAAGTCTTAATATATTGCAAAGTGAAAACCCATGTGGGAAAATAACATTGCATAAGTAAATCATAATTAGGCGCCGTCGGAATTGGCTAATTCTTTAATTATTACCTTTAACAGTAAAACTACAGTGAAAAAACCAAATCAAGGCATCGTTCACTTTACGGATTCGAGTTTTCAATTCAAGCTGAAAAGTGATATTTTTTAATAGCTTTTCACTGTAGCAGAAAAAGTTAGATGTGACATTTTCTGAGAGCTTTTTACTGTAAAAATTTAAAACTGAAAACTCGAATCGATGAAATGAACAAGGCATAAGAATATACACAAGAAAATTTATGGTAGCCCACCCTCAATATGAGAATAATTACGTACACTTATTGTAATATTATAAAAAGGAAGAAGATTATAAAAGAGATTGTGTTTCTCTGTAAAGCCTCTCTTAATCCTAAAAACATATGGCTCTTTAAGATAATGAAAACTAAGACGACTGAGTTTTAGGATCCGTTTAGTTCGCTTATTCAAAATTTTAATTTGAGTTGATATGTGATTTTATGTGAGAGCTTTTTACTGTAGTAAAAAAGTTAGATGTACTATCTAGATCTGCATTAAGATAATAACTAGACTCCAATTACCAATACATTACAGTTGATGACAATTGAATAACTTTATTGGCTACAAAAAAATTTGGTCAATATTGCTACAACTCTCTCCTTTTTGTTATATATAATGAATTTATACATATTATAATATGTGTGTGTGTGTACGATACGGCACACTGTAGGTCGACAGTGTTATGTATGCCCACATGGGTGAACGTCAATGAAAAATATATAGAATCAAAACCTTGCAGAAATTAAGTAATAATATTAACTTATTTGGTCTAGTGTTTGGCTGCAACAATTTCTTCAACAGAACTGCTTATAAATGAAATATACGCAATGGATAAACCACCAGCGAATAAACTGATTGGATAGCGCAGGAACAGCTAAAATCAAGGAGTCACAGCTGATAGACTTCTTCAAATTGCATTTGCCAATTCCCTAGTTGCCATGGGACCCAGAGAATCAACGCTTTCATATATATATATTTTTTCCCCTAGTGGGAGAAAAAGGAAATAGAAGAGCTAGTAGATTTTTCTTTTCTTTGAAACAAATCCAGTCAACTAGCCTTTTTTGTAAGCCAAAAATATATATAATGTCTATATGTTTTTTTTTTTTTTTTTTAAAGAATTATACTTTTAAAGAAGATCAGTAGTTTGCAATATATGTGAATATAATATGAAGATAACTGGTACATTATAATTTTATGCATTTTATCTCTAATATTGTTTGATAAACAAAACATGGACATTGAAAATAGTACTGGAAATAAATGGGCATTTTCGTGTGATTAGTGGCCAGGAAATTTCCTTCATGTCAACCCTATTTATCATGGAAAAAGAAAAAGCGCAGAAGATACTACTTTGAGCTACATTGACTAAAAAAAAGAGCTAGCTAGATCATGATGTGTGAAAGAAATTAATGATGCATGTGTAAGCATTTTCCTTCTATGGTACTTGCATATGATTAGATCCTAATGGAAAATAGAGATCTAAAGCTAAGTCAGATGCAATTTGTTTTAAAAAAAAAAAAAAAAAAAAAAAAAAAAAATTTTGTTTAAAAAAAAAAAATGGTTGAAATAGAAAGTATTATATATATTTATTATGTGTGTGTATATATATACATCCACTTTCCTTGTGTTGGCCAGTTGTCTACAAATGGCTTGCGTTGCAATGTGGGAATATTTCTTGTCACCCATTAGCAAAATAAATTTGCAAAAGAATCACGGAACTTTAGGACTAAAATAAACGGTTCCGGTGCTAAGAAGAAATGGGTATAACGCTTCTTCCGAGAAAATAACAAAACTTTGTGCCTCGTTCACTTCGCAGATTTAAATTTTCAATTTGAGTTGAGATGTGATATTTTTTGAAAACTTTTCACTGTAGTAAAAAAAGTTAGATGTGACATTTTTTAAAAAAATTTTACTGTACAAACCTAAAACTAAAAACTCGAATCAGTGAAATGAACGAGACCTATTAACCATCTTTTTGAGGCAAGAAAAGATATAATAAGGTAAACAAAGTAGAGTTTCTTTTGATCTTTTATTCTCTCTCTCTGCATTCTCCACCGGACAAATACTCTTACCAGTTTTCATTTCATATTGGGATTCATAGACCCCCTAATCTATGGCATGTGTTATAATAATCATAGGTAGAATATATCTATATAATACAAGTCACAATCTCTTGAACTTCGTGTCAAGTAATTACTAGATGGTAGATTAAGGAATATTGTACATGCATATTTATCACCGCAAAGAATCTGAGGAAAAGAAAATTTAAAGATGTATAGTAGTCTTTCCTCCCTTAGTTGTATGTCTCAATCAACAATTAACTTTTATTTAAAAATGCCCAAAATAACTCTTAAATAAAAAAATAAAAAAATAAAAAAAAAACAAAAATAAAAACAAAAACAAAAAACCCTATTGTTAGATCTGATTTTACGTCTGGTATTCCAGATGATATTGGAACACTGTTTAGAACACGACTTAATTAATTAATATCCGGGTTAATTACGTTCAGTTGCTCAGCATAATAAAGTACATAAATCAAAAGACCACACAATATGATATTGCAGTTCAGTGCGCACACCTACATCTGCGGGACCACGCTCAGACAGTAAACAGTTTACTATGTTTCAGAAATTACAGACACCGGACGGACTTATTCACTCAATGACTCATTCCTAGACAATGACGCCGGTGTGACGAATCTCCACAGTGATTGTTTAGTGTGCACCACACGTCTTCTATTCACCCGGCGAACTCCATTCGATCGACAGAGCTTCCTCCCGAAAGCAATAAATTATTCTCCCGAAGGATGATCTCAAAAACTCACATACATCTTTCTAAATATTTTCTGATCTGTAATAAGCTCTCAAAGAGGCATTTCCGTGTTTCATATCTCAACCATGTAATTAGGCTTGATTTTGCCGAACCGGCCATCTCGCATTTTCATCTCCGGAGACAACAAACAGCCTCGATTTGATAGTGCCATCCAATTAAATGAGTATAAATGGACGTAGGATCCGATATATTTTGCTTTTTTACTATAGCAGGTGTTATTTTACACTGGAAAACTGCACTGTTAATTCCTACTGTGTAAACCCTTTTATTGTATTAACTCAAGAAAACGCGTTTTTTTTTTTCTAATTTCCTTGTCTTTTTCACAAAATAAATTGGATGGTCAGAATTTGAGTTGCTATAATAGATCATGTCTATAAAGCACCCGCCATAATCGAAAAATGACTACCATAGATTATAACAAAAAGTATCACATTCTGACCAATTCCTTCGCTAGTAAGGCAAAAGACCATAATGGTGTGCATGGTACCTTTTGACTAGCTAGAGAATTGGATATATTTGGATCGATCTATTATTTGCTTCGATTTTGTCCTAGCCGGTTTGTTTTAAAAAGAAAAGTGTGGATGAGAAGGAATTTATCAGCTTATAGCGAGAAGCTAATTTTGATTATGGGTATCAAAAATAAAATAATAAAAATAATAATAATAATAAAAATAATATTAATATTAATAATAAAGATATATAATAATAATAATAATAATAATAATAATAAAGATATGCATTGGGTAAAAGGAAAGGCACCTAGATGTGTTACGTGTGCGTTTTGTGCAGTTGGCCGATAAAGATGAAATATTGTGTGATGATATAAAGTAAGGAGCATAAGGTAGTGCTTTCTTTCTTCTATCATTTTCTTTTTTTTTTTTTTCTTTTGAGAGTTTCTTTAGTAGGTTTAAAAAAAAAAAAATTACCAGTAGTGTTTTATTTTTAGCCGTCACTATTTTTAACCGTCAAATATATATCAAAAACTGTTTGTTCTGCATACTTTTTTAATCTAACCAGTGGTAGAGCCACTTGAAGATGAGCGGAGGCAGCCGCCCCCACTCAAAATTTTTTTTAAAAAAAAATATTACTTTTAAAAATTTTAAAATTTTACACTGAAGCCACCACTGAAATAATATATGTCCCCACTAAAATAAATATATTTTCTTATATGCCCCCACTAAGATAATTTGTTAAAAAAATTTAGTGTACGCCCCTATTGAAGTAAAAAACTGACTCCGCCACTGAATTTAACATAATGTTGATCAAATCTGACGACTGAAAATAAAGAACTGCGGACATTTTATCTTTTTAAGGTCTACTAGAAAAGTGTCATTTTTTTATTATTATTTTTTTTTAATGAAATGCGACGAATACAATGACTTGTTGTCACATTCTCTTTTAGCCATATTTCCAATGTCTCTGTCTTTGCAACTACTCAGTCTCTCTCTAGGGGGACCATGTACCACTACCACATTACAAAGCGATTCTCATTAATCCACGTAACAATTAATTATATGAGAGAATTTTCTCTCGTGCATTAAAAAATTAGCCTTCTCTTTTGGAATGAGAACTGGCACTCACTAAAGTTTCATTTTAATCTCAAAAGTAATATCCCTTTTTCTTCTAGTATGCATGCTACTAACAACGTTAGTGGAACTAAATTGGTAGTTTATTCACCCCCTAGTCTATTGTCTATAGTCTACATATACTCTAATTATTCTGTTAGTACAAAGAGAGAATTTAAGAAGCCACACTAACAACTTTAGCGTGGTAGAGAATTATGGGGAAATAAAGTCTTCAAATGTAGTGGTAGGGTTATATTTATTTGTGAAAATAGAGGATCGGAATATGCGATAAAGAAATAGTAACTTTTTTAAAGAAATATTTAGAGGTTTACGCGAGAAGATCATGTAAAAGTAATGGTAGATAAATTGGTACAACGTTTAGAATCAAAATCTGCGTCCACATAGTGATATTATAGATAATGGGGGTTCTCCAATAGACGACGAGAATAAAAGCGAGATGACACCAATAATCTTTTCGGCTATATTTGTATGTGTTTGATATAGATGTTGGGTTGTTTGACTTATGCTTTTTTTTTTTTTTTTGTGGTCATTTTTGAATGTGTGTTAAAATTTCATGTATTTGGTCATAATTTTTGTACTCAAAACTATGTTTTGTAGAAAAGAAAAATAGGGCAATAAAGAAAAACATGATTATTTAACAATTGTATTACAACATGCCGATCTATCAAAGATGTCACCTGTATTTTTATAAATACTCCCTATATAATAAAGGTTTTATTTTGAGGCTACAACTTATTACGACAGTACAACATGTTTTCTTGGTAAATCAAAACTAGTGCGTAAAAAGGATAGCTATACAGCTTGAAGACTAAAGTGTGCACAGCCAACAAACAACATATTGGGCCAACTAATTGCCTTCCCCAGGTGGACTTGGGCCAGTGGATTTGATTGCCAAAAGTCCAACAACGTCCACAAGGTGCTGAGAAGCCGTAATGGGCATGGCATGGTCCTGACCATGAACTTGAAAATCACACGGTGGGCGAGCTTGAACGACAGAGGAAAGCAAAACGACACTCAAAACAAGGGCCATCATAAGCAAACCGTGGAATTTGATTTCTCTTTTGGCCATGACTGTGGTATAGCTATGAGTAAACTGAGATTGAACCAGAAATTACTTTTGAATTAATGAAAGAATAGGCATGGATTGGCCTCGGTATTTATACCAAAGGATTTTATGGCTGTACTAATCAGGCAAATTTACCGTTTCTCACACGATTAAGAATTTTGTGTTTTATAGGAACTGGCTAGGAAGGAAGCAAGCAAGAAATTCATGTCCATGAGAAATTAAGGGCCCGTTCACTTCATGTATCCCACTCGAATACAGCCCACTCGAATTGAATTTTGGGTTGCGTTTTACGTTCATTAACCAAAACTCGAGTGTGAAACTCGAGTAATAACTCTGATTTCAGAGTTTGGCACACCACTCGTTTTTCCATTACTGCAGTGTGCTTCTACAGTGTTTTCATGTGCTTGAACAGTGCAGATTCCTGATTTCTTCCCGTTGCTGCCTCGTTCCTGCCTCCCCAGTGCAGATTTCTCTATGCTTTTTGCCCGCTGGACCCTGGTTCCTGCCTCCCCCTTCTAATTTCACTCTGAAAAAAGCTATTGTCTGCAGATTTTTGGAGTGAAAATTGACTCTCTCCATTGGGGGAAGGTTACTCGAATCGGTTACTTTGTCGATCCGCAGCGAAAAAAGGTAAACCTCTCCCCTATTTCCACCATTTTTGCTTCGATTTCTTGTTGCATGCCCAACCCTAGAAGTGTTCCCCGCCCCTGCCCTTGAATCTTCATCACGGATACCATTCATCCGCCTCGATGCAACCGGCAAACTCCGTTGGCCGTCTTATTGCGTCGATGTAGAGTCAAACGGAAGAATCTTGCATCTACTGGTTATCTTCCGTTGAGAGGTTACCATCGGCGGTTCCGGTGTCAAGCCGTCGTACGCGCTGCCTCACGATCGCGTTTGGGGGTTTTGATAGACGATAAGCCTTTGTCCTCAACTGGTTCCAACCGGGTATGATATTTCACAACTACTAATCTCCTATATACCATTATTTGTTCTGGATTTGTCATGATCGCACCGTAGTTCTTCTTCGTTTTCACTGATTTGATGCTGAGATATTGGTTGTCGTTTGCATTGTGATGGAAACGTGAGACATATTCCTTGTCGTTTGTATTGTGATGCTAATGTGTAGTGAGACCACTGTTGTCGTTCGCAGTCACGATGTTCTCTTACTTGTTGTCGTATTGCCTCAACTGTTGTCGTTTGTCCCTGTGGCTATTGCATCCCCTGTTCTCGTATTGCCTTGGCTGTTGTCGTTTTTACCTTAGCTTGTTTATTCCCCTGTTGTCGTATTGTCTATCCTATTGCCGTTTTACCTTAGATTATTGCCTACCCTGTTGTCGTATTGGCTGTCCTGTGGCCATTTTTACCTTTAGCTTATTGCCTCCCTTGTTGTCGTATTGTCTCTCCTGTTGCCATTTATACATAAGCTTATTACCTACCCTGTTGTCGTATTGGCTGTCCTATGGCCGTTTTTACCTTAGATTATTGCCTCCCTTGCTATCGTATTGGCTTTCCTGTTGCCGTTTATATCTTAGCTTATTACCTGCCTCCCCTGTTGTCGTATACTATCTCCACTGCCGTTTATACCTTAGCTTATGGCATCCCCTATTGTCGTATATTCTCTCCATTACCGTTTTTACCTTAGGTTATGGCATCTCCTATTGTTGTACTGGCTCTGCTGTTGCCGTTTTTACCTTAGCTTATGGCATCTCCCATTGTTGTACTTGCTGTGCTGTTGCCGTTTTTACCTAGCTTATTGCCTCCCCCTGTGGATGTATTGGCTCTGCTGTTGCTGTTTTTACCTTAGCTTATGGACTCTCTTATTGTTGTATTGGCTATCCTGTTGCCGTTTTTACATTAGCTTATTGCCTCCCCTGTGGATCTACTGCCTCTGCTGTTAGTGTATTGACTCCCCTATGGTTGTATCGCACATGACCGCTTAACAAACAGGTAATGTTGGCAATGATGAAATTGGTTCAAAAATTAGAACACTCGTCGTAGTGGCGTCCTGTAGGCAATGTGACAGTTAGTTATCGCTTCATTGGAATTTATCGAGTGCCTCTGAAGCATGGCAGCTACGTCACTCCTGCTTATAAGGATGATGCTCCGAGTGTTGTTGCGATTTCTCAGCTACAAAATTTCTGAGCCAGTAATAACATTGCCTCACTTGTTACATGTATAAACCAGGTAATAGTACGTTGGTTAATGGCAGTGATGTTCGAAAAATGTTCGGAGCCATTTATAACTGTGTCTAGTCGTTAGATTGTTTCAAATATCTGACTCACGCGTACGGCCATTCTTCTTGTGCGTCGTTACGCTTCTTTCTTTCCTATTTTTAGATGCCGAGAGGGAAACCCGACGATGAAGCCACTCTACACTGGACTGAAAGGCAGAAAGAGGAGTTGCTTATGCGACTCGCTGCCTACAATCGTGATGCCAACGGTCGAAAACCGGATTCTAAAACATGGGAGGATTGGGCGCAACATCTTCAACAGTTCTTTAAGGATCAAGTCACCCCTGCCAAAGTGCAGCAGATGAAAGTCCGACTCAAAGCCAAGTTTGACCATGAGCTTACATTACGCAATAACACAGGACTTGGCTGGGACCCTGTTACCGGTGCTGTGACATGCACTGATGAATATTGGGAAGATTTTGCCAAGGTAAACGTCTAAACAATTATTGTTCTATGGGTAGTCAATTCTTGCAATATTTTGCCAAGGTCATTTTGTTTGCTCATTCATATGCAGAACAAGAAATGGGCAAAATCGGCAAAGAATCAGCCTCTTAAAAATTGGGACTTGTACTATGAGGCCTTTGGTGGTACGAGGGCAAGTGGGGCATTTGAGAAGGGATTGGATAATCCAACGAACATAGATGAGGGTCCAGTACACATCTCCGACGAAGAAAGGGCGACATCTGATGAGGGTGGCAGCGAAGATGGTTTCATTGCCTCCATGCGGGCCGGTTTGAACAATGCAGCTAGAGGTCTCAACATTGCGTCATCCTCCAAAGCGATTGGCAAGAAATCAGCCAAGTCCTCACATAAGGTAATATGTGACCCTGTAGCGAGGGATTTAATCGGCAAGCTTGTCTCTTCTATTGAAAGCAAGCGTAGTAGTCGCACTAAAAGCTCTAGTGCGAATCAAGCTGCGCCTATTGTCGATCTCCAGGACCAATGCCAGGGCATAGTTAGGGAAATGGCGCTTGATGATGAAACCGCAATAATGTTTTTGGAGGCTATTGCTTGGTATCCAAATATGCAGAAGCTGTTCGTGGGAATGAGTGATACTCAACGTAACTTCTTCGTGACAAGAACAATCAGTATGTCTAGGACTCAATCACATGGACCTTTCTCAAACCCCCATGCCTCTACGGGGACACAGTTTATGCCGCCACAATTTCCCAACTTCATGTCACAACCCAGCAGCTATATGCAACCGGCTCCCTTCTATGGCCAACAACCCACCAACAATATGCCACGGCCCCCAAACTTTGGGGGACAACAACCTGTCCCACCATTTCCTACAAATCCCCAAAACTACAATCCCCAACAACCGGCTGCGTATAATCCCCAAACACCATACTACATGCCTCACTTTCCGCCGCAACCGGGACACTTTGGTGGCGATGGCAGTCCAGACCAGCATTGAGTTCCATAAAATATTGTTTTTACCATTGTCTGTATTCATACGATTGAACATCATTTCTCATTTTTAGATTTCAACATAGTATTTGAGTAGACTTTGCTAATTATGTTTACTACGGCCCTGCTGGTGTTGTATTGATTATGGTTATTGAGTTGCATTGCGCAGAACAATATTTATTGATGTACTATGTGTAGTCACCTTTACTTGCGGATCAAATGACCATTTCATATATATTCGTTTGTTATCCTTTCATTATGCATGTCTCGCAGGTAGCAATGTGGAATGCAGGTCCCTCAAACCACGTTCCTGAAAATGATGATAGTGACGACTCAGATGACGATTATGAGATTGCGGCAGTAGCAGTAGTTTTGTGGTATTACTACACATACATGGAAAGACCCCTGCCTCAACCAAAGCATACATCCGCACTCACAGGTATAATGCGTGTTCAATACCTACTTGATGGACATGAGGACGTTATTAGGTCGAAGATTAGAATGGGAAGTGATTGTTTCAAGCGTCTTAGTACGTTACTTGAGCTTAAAGGGCTTTTAAGACCGACTAGGAATATGAATGTGCACGAGCAACTTTTTATTTTTCTATACATTGTATGTCAAAGTTCAAACAACAGGGAGTCACAAGATCAATGGCAGCATTCGGGTGCTACCATTTCAAAGTACTTCCACGCTGTTTTGAAGGCGTTGTATGAGCTCCGTTTTAACTTCCTTACACCACCAAACTTCGACATTATCGATCCTGTCGTAGCCGCGCGTGGAAACAAGTATCTGCCATGGTTCCAGGTATTTTTTCTAAACTAATTACTCTTTAAGATAAATATGTAGAATTGCGTTGTTGTGTATGGTAATTAGTTACTACGTAGAATTGTGTTGGCGCTCTGGATGGTACTCACGTACCATGTGTTCCACCCGCTGCAAATGCTGAGGTATGGAGAAATCGGAAGGGGTTCTTCTCTCAAAATGTATTAGGAGTCTGTTCGTTCGACATGAGGTTCACATACATGTTAGCTGGATGGGAGGGCTCTGCTCATGATGCACGTGTGCTTGCATCCGCAACAGAAACGAGGGAAAAAAATTTCCCTACTCCACCAGAAGGTATGTGTAAGCTTGATCTTTCATTACTTTTCGAAAACTACACGTTTGTGCTTCCATGTGGAACTAATACATTCACGTAATATATTCTAACGCACACAACAGGTAAATATTACCTCGTCGACTCTGGGTACGCAAACAATGATTGTTTCTTGGCACCGTACCGAGGGAGCACTTACCACCTTCAAGAGTATCGGGCAAGGAGGGGTCGGCCCCAAACTCAGCGTGAGCTATTCAATTACACTCATTCTTCCCTCAGAAACTGTATCGAGCGCACATTCGGCGTCTGGAAAGCCAGGTTTCGTATTCTTAAGTGCATTAATAACTACCCGATACAGACACAAATAGATATTCCACTTGTTTGTGCTATTCTACACAACTTCATACATATGTACAACCACAACGATGATCTACTAACCCAATACATGAGAGACGCCATTCCGGTAGCAGAAATTGATCCACTCAACACAGAGCAAGATGTGAATCAAAATCACAATCCTGATCGGGGAAGCCAACAACATCAAAACCGTCCACACCGACGACAAATGCACATTTTAAGGGATGAAATAGCTAATAGTATGTGGGCTGCATATGAGAACAACCGGCGTTGATAGATTAGTTTTTCTGTATTACTTGGTTGAGAACAACCGGCGTTGATAGATTAGTTTTTCTGTATTACTTGGTTGAGAACAACCGGCGTTGATAGATTAGTTTTTCTGTATTACTTGGTTGAGAACAACCGGCGTTGATAGATTAGTTTTTCTGTATTACTTGGTTGAGAACAACCGGCGTTGATAGATTAGTTTTTCTGTATTACTTGGTTGCCTTTATAATTG
>NW_010367831.1:221999-223946 GCF_000414095.1 Morus notabilis
TATATATATGTTATATATATATATATATATATATATATATATATATATATATTCTTATGAAGAACAGAAATGCATGCCAATGTGGGAAATGCACCATGTTCACGTTTTTTACATAACAGAAATGCATGCCAATGTTGAAATTAATTAGAGTTTGGCATTTGTGCAAGTGAACACAAAACTCAAGTTTCAAAAGTTAAATAGTCAACACCTAAACACTAAACTCCAAATTTCAAATTACACTCAACTTTTTTGAAACTCGAATCTAGTTTTTTAACTCGAATCATAAAATTTGAGTTAGTGAAGTGAACGGGCCCTAAACTTGAACATGTATTGGAAAGATAATCTAAATGAGAAATTTAGAAGGAGATGGCAAGACTTGGACTAGTTTGAATTTAGAAATATTTTAGTCTAAAACCTTTCGTTGACAGTATTTTTTTTTTCTCTCCACTTATGTCAAGTGCATAGAAATTTTAGAATCTCTAATTCATTTCATCTTGGTACATGAAATTCTTGGATATTTCACTGGTGACTAGTATTTTTTTAGGGCAATTGGTGATTTCTATTTAGGAGTTGTTTGGTTGGGGGATTCGTACCCCGATTCAAATTATGGTTCATAGTTTGTTACAGTGTTTTTTCTCACAAAAATACACGTAAATAAAAAATAGTTATAATCTTATGATTCTAATTCATGAACCAAACGTCTCTACTGTTTCGTTAGTTGTGTAAAGCTGTGGATTATTAGTTCATTTACACATGTTTCGTGACCATACTAGTGATTTAAGTTCGTTTCCACTATTGTAGACTCTACATAATGCTCCAGTGTGGTGTTTTATTTGGCGCCAACAATATGTTGACAAGTTTGGTTCCCTTTTTTTCTTTCTTCTGGTGGAAACTGAGAGAGGAATATGATGGTGACTTATTTTGGTCAAAATGAACTCGTTAATTTCTCATTTAAAACAGGAAAATTGTCACATTCATATTCTTTTTTTTTCCTTTCCACGAAAGAACTATTAATATTAAGGAAAAATATAAAATTAGTACATTTTAACTTCAATTTTATCATGATTCAACCTCGGGTGTCTTTTGCAGTACGAGTTTATGTATTGGGTTCCAAAATCTAGAGTCTAATCTCAAAATCCTTCCTCTAATCCGCTCACTTGTCTCCCTCCTTACACTTTTCCCTGTAACAAAGCAAGTTATATATGTTAAATTCTTTAGTTTAAATTTCCCAACTATGCATTATTGTTTTATGTGAAATTTTTTTACACCACTAATAACACTGAACCGTTTGTTGGTTTGAACTTTTTTTATTTGAACATAAAAATTCAAACGATGTAGTTTAAATTGTAATTCGAATTGGTGTTTGGATGTGCAATTAAATTTTTAATTTGAACATGGAATAAAATTTAAATTTGTATTTGGTAGGTGTGAAAAGCAGAGAGAGTAAACACATTTTTACTATTTAAAAATGATTTGAACGTTTGAACTTAAGGGTGGAATTAAATTTTAAGTTGGACAATTTAACTCAATTTAAACGGGAATACAATTCGAACTGTATGCTTACCAAACACGAGTTTAAAATGTGCTCACCATTCGAACTGTTGAACTTAACTAAATCAGTGAAACAAACAGAGGCTGAGTGATTTGTTGTTTGCTCGCATCCTAGGGGGCGTTTGGTATGCGGGAATCAGTAGGAATCATATTCTCAGGAAAGTGATGGAGGGTAATATGATTCCTAGGAATAATACATTACTGTGTTTGGTTCCATACAGGAATCTTTTTCAAATTCTCAGGAATATTAGATTACTGTATTTGGTTGTTCGCATGGAAGAAGATCCATAATAATAATATTAATAAAAAAATATTATTATTATTATTAATAAAAATAATAAAAAATAATAATAATACTATTAATAAAATATTAATATAATAATAATAATAATAAAT
>NW_010367831.1:224043-254641 GCF_000414095.1 Morus notabilis
TATTATTATTATTATATTTAATAATAATAATAATAATATTATTATTATTATTATTATTATTATTATTATTATTATTAATAAAACATAGGCTGAGTGATTTGTTGTTTGCTCGCATCCTAATATGTATGTATAATCAAAAAGGACAAAAATATATGTGTAGCATCAATAATGCACATTCCGATACTTAAGTAAGTAGCCCAAAATTCATGTATATACCAAGGTGTACTTGATAGCCTAGTGGTATTCGGTTTACTTCCAAATGGTTTAGTGGATGGGAGATCTAAAGTTTAAGTTCTATAGAAAGCGCTCGAGAAATGAATCTCAATATTTATTAATTTTTATTGAGGTCAAAATGAAGTGTTTAATCCTCAATGCAACTAGTTATGATGACTCAATGCGAAGAATTCGTGGGACCTTATAATCACGTCCTAAACTTCTCCCTACACTTTTCCACCGAAAAAGTTTCATGTACGCTTTACTATTTAAGACATTACTCATTACCATATGTACTTTACGCAAGTTGAAAGACTTGATATTTATAGAAGGCAAAAAAAAAAAGCAACAGGCCCCACTTCCTGGCGGCAAGCCCGATATCATAGAAAGTATCACGTGTCATATATTGTGATTTGATATATATATATATATATATTTTTTGTAATTTGTTTTTTTATTCTTTTCTTTGTATTTTTTGTTTTTGTTTTTGCTCTTTTTTCTGATGTAATTTTTTCCAATCTGATTGTTTTTTCTTATTCTTATTTTTATGTGGATTTAGGAAATAATCTAATAGATTACTAGCATTAATATAGCATATTACTCCAATTGGCGCCGATGACCATCGTCATAGATTACAAGAGTTAATTTTGAAGATATACTCTTTAGCAGTCGGAGACGAAGAAAGACATTAGACTGCTAACGGGTCAAATTTGTTAAAGAAAGTCAAAATAATACGACAGATTACTGGTGAATATGTGATAATCTCTACTAGCAAGTAGCAACCTGTGACCAACAACAAACCATCAATGAAAAAAATTGTCGAACTTATCTTTAAAATATATGAGTCTAAATTTTTATTTTTTACTTTTAATTAATATAATTATTTAATTAAAAATGACATTAATTAAAAATAAAGAATAAAAATCTTAAATTATACACTCTTAAGTATTTATTTTCTTTTCCCCAGCCGACGGTTGCTGTTGATTACACGTACGCTTTTTAGATTACCGGTCTGGTGATAATCTGATAGATTACCATTGACTAGTAAGATCAATTTAAATAAAACATGTTTTGCTATTCTTTTGACTGATTCTTTGAGGCGGCTGAAATCCGAACCCTCTATTGAAGCGGCGGAAATCATAAGTCATAACATGCCTAATTTATGTGGCAGTCATCAAGTTTTCTCCTAATTACTTAAGTACTACAAGTAAATATCTAGAGCCCAAAACAAGTAACCAGTTAGAATCATCTGAAATTTTCCCAGGAGAGATGATTAATTTCATGTTTGTATATGGTAACTGTTGGGGTATATGTCCATAAATTAAATAAGATGTAAATATTTTTGTTGATTATTAATAGAATGAAGAATTTTTTAATATTGATGTTTTATAAATATAAAAAATTCTTAGATTATTTTACATGTAACTTTAAACATTGTATATAAGTGTTATATGCAGAGGATAATGTTTGAAGTAAAATAATCTAAACTTGTCCGTAATTATAAATTAAAGTTAGGATGTTTAATTTAAAATTATTAGTGCGGTTCATTACATTCTGAATGAACTAATCTTATCCTATATTGTTAATAATGAAATTATTGGAATGAAATGCCTTGTTCACCTCGCGGATTCGAGTTTTCAATTCAAGCTGAGATGTGACATTTTATGAGAGCTTTTTACTGTAACAGAAAAAGTTAGATGTGATATTTTCTGAGAGCTTTTTACTATATAAACTTAAAACTGAAAACTCGAATCGGTGAAATGAACGAGGCTATGTAATATGATTACATAGGACCGGAACGCGATTAATTATGAATTTCTAATAAATTCCGTTATTAAATAGAGCATTCAATATTAATCAATGATGGTCATATATAAATTAATCTTAATTCAGAGTAATTAATAGACTCCTATTTATGATATTATGTTCTTTGATATATTGAGTAATGACACATATGAATAGTATCAAAGTCTTGGTATATTGAGAGTATAGTAAAATAAATAGCTGAGAATATTAATTTACAAGATGAAATCCATTCCTTCATAATGAAGTAGATGAATGGTTCTCATAAATGTTGATTCGAGGCTTGAATAATAAGAGCGCTCAATTTTATGATTGGATCATAAAATATATTATTCATTAGAGGATCAATGATACTTATGGAGAAAAATATAATTAAAGAGGTCAACGGAAAATTCTTAGCTTTAATTATGAACCGTTTATGGAGGATTAAATTGTATGTAGAGACTATATCAATGGACAACACAAATTTCGTAAAAATAATTGTTTTATAATTTTAAAAGTGTAATTATAAATTTATAGTGGAGTAATTTAGAATTAATAATTTTAATATGTTAATTAAGGTGTTAATTAATTATTAAAATTATTAGAACTTAAAATTATAATATCTATAATTTCTCTCAACGATTCCATAAGATTAATATAAACTGTATATATATATATATCATATTGGATTATGATAATTAATTTATAATTGAGAATTTTAAATACATATATTAATTAATTCCATTAATTAATATTGAAATTAATTTAAAATTGTTTTAAATTGTTATAAAAGAGAAAAAAAAAATTTTACTCTCAATTTTTTTTCTTCTTTCTCATTAATACTCAAATAAAAAATAAAAATAAAAAAAAGAGGAGAGTGAGGAAACGTGTTGTTGCACGTTTTCTCACAAAAAGGCCAAACAAAAGACGTGTAACGGCACATACAGTGAAAGTTTCAGAATAGGAACTGCTCGGATATTTGAAGCACAGATAGAAATGTGAGGTTTCTGATATAGAAAAAAGGTACCGAATATTTTTCAGAAAAAGTGAGGAAGAATTAAAATAAAATAAAAAAGCTAATAAGAGATATCACATATTTTTTTTAAAAAGTGAGTGATAATTATAAATAAATAATTTATTTATTTATATCATGTATTGAGAAACTCATTAAAAAGTTTACACATTTTTGACTTTATATTAATCTAGAGAAATGTTGAGAAAAAATCACAGTGTTTTTGAAATTTTAAAAGCTCAAGCCGGTATTAAAGAAGTTTAAAATTAACGTCTGAACGATAATAAAAATCTTCTTTTTCTTTTTAATTTATTTGTAATTAAATTAATATAAAATAATAATCATATTAAATTTTAATTTATGTGATTTAATTAATACAACGCTTCAGGATAAATTTTTGAAAATCCGGTTTGAGAAACCACGAGTAACAATTCCAAACAAAAAGCTTGGCGTTAGCCTGCGACATATATTTCAATGGTATATGCCATCCTTACTTTTAAGGAAATAGAGAACAAAATTGCGTAAAAGTGTGTTTTTTCACTTTCAATTTTTAGTCGGTGCGGTTGGTAGCTTACTTTTTAATGTGTAGCTTTTCCATTAGCCGAAATGGAAAAAGATGAAGAAAGGTGTAATTTTTTTTTTTTTTTTGGATAATTAAGAAAGGTCTAATTTTTTTTTGGATAATTAAGAAAGGTGTACTTTTGTTTTTTGTGCCTGTGACTCTGAGCTTATGCATATCGGGTATCCCTAACAAACCATACCCAATTATTTCAAAGTCTTCAGGAATCATATATATATATATATATATGTATTATGTATGTATATAAGATATATCGGACTCTATTTGATTATAATTTGATTTCCAATACGGAAGAAAATTGCCCACAATCCTTTTTGGCTTTTGCGCTAATCAAAATGAAAGTGGACATAGATGTCTTTTGATTTTACAACAACCAAAAACTTTTGAATCATGACACGAATCCATCAACTAAACGCACTAAAATATATTATTGATCTTTTGACATTTTTTTAATTAATCAACAAATAAAAATAGTTATTTCAGAAAATATTAGATTTATTTTCATTACTCGCAACGCTTTAGGCGCTCAGCTAACTAATAGAATTTTGGTAAAAAGGTTGAAACCAAAACCTCGTTATTATAAGCCGCAATAAGACGTTTAAGGGTCGTTAGTTAAGTCCAGTAATCACAGAAAATAATTAAATAGAAAATGTCTCTTCGCATATTTTACCACAACTAAACTACCTATTAGTTAATAACGTTGTTAAAAAAAAAAAACCCCCCAAGTAACATTTATTAAAACCCGTGAATTATAATATTCTGAAGCATCAGGATTGTTACTTTAGTTTCAATGAATTAAATAACTTTTTTCGTTTAGTGAAAGGATTACTTTGTCTCTTGCTAAAATAAGGAATTAAATAACTTTTTTCGTTTAGTGAAAGGATTACCTTGTCTCTTGCTAAAATATGGAAATATATAGGCACCCCACCATGCAAAAAAGTACGTAGTTTTAAAAGTATACTTTAAAATAGACGCAGGGTAAATCTTTTTAATTAGTTAAGGAGAGGATAAATTAATTAATCTTAGTTAATTACTTAAGGTGAGGCTAAATTATACACCTATAAAATCTAATATTCAAAATATATTTTTCAGAAAGATAATAATTTTTTAATAATTTAAAAAAAAAAAAAAAAAGGAGACCAAGTCACGATTGGGTCACTTTATGTCTACGAAATTCCCTTAAAAGTAAAAATACACTGCATCAGACTCTAATATATTATGTTTTGACTTTATCGTAATCAATCTTTCGTTGCATATAAACATATAAGTTGAGATAGTGATCAGATGATGATCATCAAAATTAAAATATAAATATGATTTATGACGTGAGATAGTGATCAAGAGGGAAGGGTAGAGTTGGTAAATAGGGAAGAATTGGAGGCCAAATGTGGAACGTCCCATAACAACCTGAACGAGCAAGTGGCGGAGCCTCGGGGGACTTGGATCCAACGTGAATTCGTATCATGCAAAAATCTGTTATAGAGAGATAGAGAAGAGAGAGAAAAAGAGAGTTTTTTTTAAAAAAAATTCAAATTTCAAAGCTTTTTAATCACTCGAAAATCAAAATATTTTCCCTAATTCAGTTAATTGTGAGATAAAACCTTGATCATAATATCCAAAACGAAGAGATAAAATAAAATGAAATTCGAACTAGAGATTATCAATTATCAAAGTCGATATCCTTATTAGAAAGTTCACTCACAACACACAAGTATATATAGGGGGTCATCTGTGATCTTTTCTCATTACTTTCTATTGAGATACTCTCGCTCTACTTTCTCTCTCTCTCTCTCTCTCTCTCTCTCTCTCTAAGCGTCGAAGATGGTGCTCTCCGCTGACGCTGCTCGCACTGTCGTCGGTATCATTGGTCAGTACTTCTGCTACAAAACCCTAGTTATGGCGTCTATTTGATCTTTTTTTTACGCCAAATAGTGTTTGAATTTTGTTTTTCTTTGATTATCGATCGGTATTTTTTTTTTCTGCTTTGGATTCTACCACGTTCTTATACTATCGTTTCTTTTGTTGGTGTAAATTGTTTTGCTCTGACAGTTATATTCAAGTGTTCTTCTAAAAAATATTTTTCCAAGTATTCTTGTTCTTCTTCTGTTTTTAAATCCTATACATGGAGACGATTCTAAAAGATATATATATATATATATATAAATAATATGTATGCACTGTCTTGTAATATTATAATTATGATTTTATTCGTTTGAGTTAAATATTTCTAAATGTATAAGATCTTATATTGATTATGTTTTTTTTTTTGCTCATCTCTGCGCAGGGAATGTCATCTCCTTCGGACTGTTTATTTCTCCAGTGTAATCTCTCTCTCTCTCTCTCTGTTGAATTATTAATTATTGTTTTGCTTTATATTTGGAAAGTTTCTTTTTTTTTTTCCAGATCTTAATTAACTTTCCCGCTATGCTCGATTGAATGATCACTTTTAATCCATCGCTTGATCATCATTATGTTTGTGTCAAATAGCTGCGTTTTAGATCATACTGACCACTTTGATTCACAAACAGATCCCCACCATTGATTTATTATTTTTCCTATTCTGGAATATCAATTTTCTTCACGTTTTTAATTTTATCCTCTTTCACTTAAATAGTGAAAAATCAGAAAAAAGAGGTTATTTATTTGTGTTTGATTTGTAATAATAATAGGCCAAATCCTATATTTTTAACTCAATTATTTCTTCGTGATAGTTTTTTTTTTTTTTTTTTTTTTTCCTGAGAATTTTCTTGATAATAATTGATAGTGACTTATATGTATGTGTTTAATGGGCAGTCCACGATAATGTATGTGTGTCTATCTTAATTATGCAAGTTTTCCGAACTCTCGTCGCACCAACTCTCTCTAAAAATAGTCAAAACTAACACACACATTTTCAATTGTTGCACAATGTTAGGATATTTTTCCTGCATAAATTCAATTTGCATGACACATCATTGACTACCAGCAAGTACCATCAATTATAAAAACTTATATAATGACACACACACACACACACTAATAACAGAACATAAATATAATATTTTTGTCATCATAACGATCGTTCCAAATTGTCTAGTATATATGCCTAGCAACTTAAATACTACAAGTTGTGTATATGTATATATATATATATGTGTGTGTGTGTGTGTGTGTGCCTTTATAATAACATGATTTTTTTTTTCTAAATTTTGCAGCCCCACATTCTATCGGATCATAAAGAAGAAGTCAGTGGAGGAATTCAAGCCCGATCCTTATCTAGCAACAGTGCTCAACTGTATGCTGTGGATCTTCTATGGAATGCCATTTGTTCATCCTGACAGCCTTCTTGTTGTCACCATTAACTCTGTTGGGTTAGTTTTCGAGCTCATTTATTTGGGCATTTTCTTTATCTACGCCAAGAAAGATGGACGTGTAAGTACTCAAAATTTTCTTTGAATATTGGCGGATATAATTGATTAATTTCTTTATTCATTTGTTTTTATGATTTAAATCTGATTTTTGTTTTGTTGGTTCAGAAAAAGGTGGCCTATTGGCTTGCTGGTGAAGTTCTCTTCTTTATCGCTGTTGTTCTGTTGGGCCTGTTGCTATTCAACGACACTAAGACGAGGTCTCTATTTGTTGGGATTTTCTGTGACATTCTCAACATCTTGATGTACTTTTCTCCTCTTACCATCATGGTAAGTACTACTTCTAAATTCTAAAAATACCCTTGATCAGATTTCATATTTTTTGCGATCTTGAAATTAATTTGAATTTTTTTTTTTCAAAATTTACCTTCTAATCTTATGATTTGCTTTTGGTCAACAGAAAAAGGTTATCGTGAACAAGAGTGTGGAATACATGCCCTTTTATCTTTCTTTGGCCAACTTCCTCAATGGTTCCGTTTGGACTGCTTATGCCCTTATCAAGTTCGATATCTATGTGCTGGTAATAATTACTCCAATCTCCCATAAAAAAATCCAGTATTTTAATCTTAGTTAAATGTGTATATATATAACATTTAATGTATGTTTTTGCAGGTGAGCAATGGTCTAGGTGCAATTTCCGGAGCTATTCAACTCATCTTGTACGCCGTCTACTGCAGGTATACACCAAAACACGGTGACGGCAAAGGTTCAAAACAAAGTGAATTGGAGCTCTCTACCAACACCAACTTACAAATCGAAACGGTCTGATCAGCCAATGCACAAATCGAAACGGCCTGATAAGCAGTGGGCTAATTCTGCTACTATTTCAATATTTGGTTACAGTTTTGTTAGGATTTAGGATCATTCTTTTTGCATTATTCTGATAGGTTGTTTTTTTTTTTTTTTTTTTTTTGGGTTTTTTTTTTTTTTTTTTTTTTTTTGGTGGGGATATATGGGGTTTTAGATTTTGATTTCCATTCTTGGAAATTGTAGATAGATTTCTATAAACCCGGATGAGATACTGCTTTCGTTGATTATATATTAAAGTTTAGCTGTTTTGAGTTTCTTTAGTTCAATGTCTTGTGTGCCTACTTTTTGTGGTTATGCTAATTGGGCCAGCAAAAAAAAAAAAAAAAGTTTATCTCTCAAGATGATTTACCGAAAAATAATGATAATAGTAGTTAAAGAAGAAAATGAGGAGAGAAACTTATAATCTTTAAGAAAGAAAATGAATTTTATAATCCCTTACTAAAAAAAGCATTCCTTTTTGTAAATTAACAAAAGTAGTATGTTTGAATATCAAACTCTTATTCCTTTGTAGTACATTAACAAAAGTAATGAGTTTGAATACCAAATTCTGAAAATAAGACTACTCTTATTCACCCAAGGCCTATGGCGCATGGCGGTGAGTTGCGAGGCCCATGCACCCTCCATGAGCAATGAGCCGGGCTTGGAGTTTGACATCTTTATTGGGCTTTCATCACAATGGCCATTAATTTCTCCCCAGATAAATAGGCTAAAACTTGAGATCAATTAAAATTAATACGTTAATAATTTACATAAGTTAATAAATAGGTTAAATTACTGTTTTCATCTATAACTTGTCTAGTTATGAACCATAACTTAAGAAGTTATTCCCGGTTTTTATCCATAACTTGTCTGGCTATGAACCATAACTTGATAAATTTGTCCATAACTTATCTGGTTATGAACCATAACTTGACAAGTTATGACCTATTAATTTCTATAACTAAAAGTTAACCTATATACTTTCTTAAGCTTTTCATATTGGCCTATTTCCTACCATTTCTCCTAATTGCAGTGGTATTGTTTTGAGTAAATACTACTCATCTTTTTTATTATTTAAATGCCTACTACGTTTAATTCATCCATTTAAAATTAAAAATTAAAATTATGATTTAAAATTATTCTTAGTAAAAAAAAAAATATTATAAAAAATTATAAATTATAATTTAAAATTATAGACAAATAAAAAAATAAACATCCCTAAAACACTCCTGAAGCGGTTAAAACTTTTGAAAATATCAAAATTATCATTTCCAACCTTTATTAATTTATCCATGTATTTATTTATTTTCCAAAACACCCGAAAAAAAAAAATGTGAAAAATGAAGGTGAAAACGTAACTTACATCTTATCCAGAGCATGAGGATGATGACTAACTTGCAAGGTCCGTCTTAAAAAACCCGACCAACCCCACACCGCAACCTTATCCTCTACTCATCAATCATCCAATTCCCTTTTCCTTCTCTATCGCAGTATCGCTCTCACATCAGCAGCAGCAGAGCCTCATATCATATCATATGTTTTCTCTCTCCTTGTTTTCATGTGACACCAACTGATGTTATAACATCTGCCTTCTTAAGAAGATTCAGTAAAAGAGCAAAAATGTCGTCCATGATCTCCTGCCACCATTTTGCCTCACCCATTACCGCTACCACCCCAAAACTTGGATTAACACCCACCAATTGTTTTCGCCTCTTAAAGACCAATACTCTCAACAACTCTTCCTTCAGGCAACTGGGTATTCGCTGTTCTTCCCAAATCCCGCCACAGTCTCACCTCCACAATGAACAGGTCTGACTTTCTTTTTTTTTTTTTTTTGGTCTGGGTTTTGTTCATTTTTTGAAATTTATGCGTTTTTTGTGACAAAATCTGATTTTTCCCCTCTTTTTTTTTTTACAAGTCTATGTAAAGTCAACTGCTTGGGTATGCACATAATGTCTACAAGCTCAGTTTCTTGTTTGAGGATTTTTTTTTGTTCAATTAAATTAAGACCTGTTAATTTCTCTTTGTGGGCAACAAGCTTTAGAAATGGATATTAGGAAAATTGGGTATTCTAACTTCTAAGTGAAAATTAGACTGCAATGTGCAAATAGAGCTCATCAAGAGTTTTTGCTTATTTGGGCAGAAAGGGAAAAAATTCTCCTTGAAGGAATGTGCAATTACTGTAGCTTTAGCGGTTGGATTGATGACCGGAGTTCCTGCATTGGGTTGGTCAGGCAATGCCTACGCTGCTAACCAGGCATTTTCTGATGTTTCTGTATTAATCTCTGGTCCACCTATAAAGGATCCAGGGGCATTGCTGAGATATGCTCTGCCTATTAATAACAAAGCAATTAGGGAAGTACAGAAGCCACTTGAAGATATAACCGAAAGTCTCAAGGTTTCCGGAGTCAAAGCACTTGATTCCGTTGAGAGGGTAAGACAATAAGACCTTTTCTTGTGTTTGATAATGTTTTAGTTTCCTTTTTTATGCAACTCTTATGTGTTCAAGGAAGTCTAAACACGTGATAACGTGATCAGAATTTGCGTGTTTAGAATGTGAGGCAGGCTTCTCGGTCCCTCAAGCAGGGGAAGAATTTGATTGTATCGGGATTAGCTGAATCAAAGAAGCAACATGGAATTGAACTTCTTGACAAGCTAGAAACCGGAATTGAAGAGCTCCAACAGATTGCAGAGAATAGGGAGAGGGACGCAGTGGCGCCAAAACAGAAGGAGCTACTTCAATATGTTAGCGGGTGAGCATATTAATCAACTGTTCAGTTATTGAATACTGAGGGTTGGCCTTATAGGATTAAGCTGACCTCCTGATCAAGAGTCCGCAGGAAGAATAATATTTAACATTTTGCAACCTTTTTAGGTAGAGTAAAATCCATACTGCGGGGTTCTGACTTGTACAAGTTCAATGACCTTTACTAGTACCATATTTGGATAGTTATCCTACATTAACAAGAATTTCAGGACAGTTATTGTCTTCCACCTGTTTAAGGCTCTTTTTCCGAGAAGATAACCAACTAGTGATGTACTAGTTACAACATAATCATCCCTCATTTCCTCATAAACACTGATCTTCCTGTTTTATTTAAGCCTGCAACTTCATGTTGACAAGTGAATACAAGACAATACCATCCAACACCACTTCAACTTGTTGTACGTGGGGTCAGCCAATTTTTATTACTTCCAAAGCCATATCCTTTCAGGGTTATCCATCTTGATTGACGCAAATTAGGCAGGACTTTTGCCTCCGAAGGAAAACTCTGAACTTTTTATTAGAGCAATCCCAGACTTCATTGAAGAGTGTAATGCTTGTTGGTGTCAAAAAATTGTCCAGCATGGAAAAGTAGTGCTGTAACAGCATCCTGCATGGAAAGCTGTTGCAGTAGTTGAATGATGGAAGGGTTACGAATTAATGGCTTATAAGGACTGCATCCTATTTGTTAACATAGAAGATGGAAAGGACTTAGAAAAGTTGGCCCCTCTTAAGATAATGTGTCCTCATATATACCCTTGTCATTGACTGCAGCTGAGATCTTCCTGGCGCATTGGGTTTCTGCAGTGTTGAAGAGGATATGGTGGACGGCTTCCCCTATGAGGTGCCCGAAGAATACCAAAACCTGCCACTATTGAAGGGGAGAGCAACTGTGGATATGAAGGTCAAGGTTAAGGACAATCCTAATCTAGATGAGTGTGTCTTCCGTATAGTTCTAGATGGTTATAATGCACCTGTTACTGCTGGGAATTTCATAGACTTGGTGCAAAGACGCTTTTATAATGGCATGGAAATCCAAAGAGGTGATATTTCAGATCCTTCTTTGTTGATAGCGCTTATTCACCAAAGATTCTAACTTCTCTGGTCATCTTGAGAAATGAGAATTTTCTTATAGTGACGCTTTTCTGTTTTTCTATTTTGTATAGATATTCAATTCCAATCTAACAACGGTTGCAAGAAAAACAGGCTTATAGATTTTCTTTGCTTTGCTGCAGCTGATGGTTTTGTGGTTCAAACTGGCGATCCTGAAGGTCCTGCGGAGGGTTTTATTGATCCCAGTACCGAGAAGACCAGGACAATACCATTAGAAATCATGGTGGAAGGGGAGAAAGTACCTTTCTATGGAGAAACTCTGGAAGTAATCTCTCTCTCTCTCTCCAGGAAAAAAGATATCATTCATTTCCCTCTGATGATCCTGTCAAGCCTTTTTTTTTTTTCATTTAGCATTAAAACCTTTTTCTTTCCACTGTTTAAACCTGTATTTGCTTGCATTTCTTTGATTTCACTTCTAAACAAGAGTTTCTGACAGGAGCTTGGTCTATACAAGGCTCAAACAAAGCTTCCGTTTAATGCATTTGGAACAATGGCCATGGCTAGAGAAGTAAGAATTTGATTTTCAAGAGTATTTTCTCTGCGTTTATTAAGTTTTCATCAATCAGATCCGACGGTGACACAAGATTGTGCTGTTTTCTCTCTCGTTTTTTTTTTTCCCCCTCTAATCATCACATAAATTATTTTCAGGAATTTGAGAACAATTCTGCCTCTAGCCAGGTATTTTGGCTACTGAAAGAGAGTGAACTAACTCCCAGTAATGCCAACATATTGGATGGACGGTACGCTGTGTTTGGTTATGTGACAGAAAACGAAGATTTGTTAGCAGATCTTAAGGTTGGTGATGTGATAGAATCAATCCAAGTGGTATCTGGCCTGGATAATCTAGTCAATCCTAGCTATAAGATTGCTGGCTAGATAGCTTTCTTTTCTTAACTCTTTTCGTACGAACATTACGTATAAGAGTTATACTTTGGAGGGTTTTGTGCTTTTATGCGGTTCGAGTTCTAAGTTTGTTCTTGGTCGTCATCAGCATCACCATCATGATGCTTTCGAGAGAACTATAACATTCCATTGTACTGACATTGAAATATCAGATTCATTTGTATTAATAACATTCTTGTATTCCCACGATATGAGCCCTGCTATTCGTTATTTACGGAGGATATTCTTACTTGGTTGCTTAGGCTTTAGAATTTTGATCTTGGAACAACCAAACTGCGATAGAATTAAACCGACAGCGTGTAGAGAGCAATGACAATCCTAGATGTCAAAAAGACAATCTTCAGAGAAAAAGGGGGGAGAAGTACTTTTATTAGTCTACACTTTGAACAAATGCGGACGTCTTACATAATAATAAGGTCTTGAGACGATGCTATCTCTGAATAGCCAAAAAACGACATCCATTTTTCTGAAACGACATCATATCATGAAACGATAACATTGTAAAAAGGCCAAAACGATGATAGTTTGAAAAACGACAACAGATAGTAAACTTACAAATTTACAAGGTTTAAATACGATTTTTTCTCTTTTTGGTAAAGGGAAAATATCTCGCAGCAAATAACAACCCTTTTGAAAACATGACACCATCTTGAAAACGATAATATTTTTATCCACTTCAAAACCATAATTTCCTGAAAACGACAACTCTCTGGTATAGACACAGCATTGTGAAAAGACAACACCTTATATACTATCTTACAAAAGTACATGTTATACAATTACGATCTGGAGAAAACGACGACATCTCGAAAACGACAACTCTATGGCAGAAACGACAACACCGTGGGAAGGAAGAAAACTAGTATTCTGGAAAACGACATCATAATACAAAGTTGCAAGGTCCATAACGATAAAGACAACGTTCAGCAAACGACAATCGCTCAATGGCCAATAAATAATAATGATGACCCTTTTGAAAACAACAACTTAAGTTGAATATTGAATTCCTAATCATATGAAATTGAATACTGAATTTACTTTGGTTTTGTAATTTTCTCTTTAGAAAACAACAAAAACCCACAATGTTTCGAAAATATCATCTTAAAGAGACAGAACGACAAGGTTAGAAAAACTATACCAGAAAACAATGAATATTTTGGACATTCGTTTGGTTGATGGGGAAGAATTAGAATTAGAAAATGAAAAATAAATAATAAAGTTTCTTCTCTCTCTCTCATTCACTCTCAACAGGTCAGAGTCCAGACTCCTAATGCTGCAATCTTTTATCATTATTATTGTTTTAATTTTTTTCTGAAGCAAAAAGTGATCGTAGTAATTGAGAATTCCATACGAAGCATTTGTTATCACTCGTAAATTTCTATGGTTCAACTTTTTTTAAGGTTTTCTTTTAGGTTTATACTTTATACGATATCTAAGAAATTGGAACCACCAAATTTCCAGTGGTATAAGTTGTTAAGCTGAAGGGAACAAGTTTCGTTTTAAGACTATGTATTATAGAATACACACCATTCCCACCTCTTATTATTATTATTATTATTTTATTAAAAAAAAAAAAAAAGAGAGCTATAAGAGGAGGACGAACTTCATTTGGTAGCTGCAGGGTATCAAGTCATTAGCTGCGAGGTATTGAGTCATTGGTAACACCACCTCATTTCGAACCGGATTGAAACCCTACTCGTTTAAATGTCCCCCGCGACGGGTATCGATGAGGGTTGGATGCGAACCCCTCCTTGTCATCTTGTGCTAGAATCGCTTTCGGGCTTCTTTGCGCGAGCCTAATCAGTGGCAGTTTTGTCTCTCATCCCTACCAATAGTAACCGACCAACCTACTGCCGGAGTTCAAGAGCATGTCTTTTTCCATTATTGGTACCTTTCCAAACCGACGTCCAGAGAGATAATCAAAGCAGCATTAAGAGTAGGTCCCGTGCCTTATGGCTTATTCTAGGCATTTAGTTACAAACAAACAAAACTAACTCAGTTTGTCTCATTGTCTGCTTAACTAATTAAAAGCATCATTTTTCTTTTCTTCAGCCAAGTCCAATTATAAATGTCATGAACCAGCTCACATTAATTAGCTAAATACGACTTTTTCCCCTCCCACTATATTATATATTCATATGTCATCATTGAAAAACATCTGAGAAAAAAAAAAAAAAAAAAAAACTATTAAGTAGAAGCATATTCCCTTAAACACATTTTAAAGTCGTTAAGGTTTGTCCAACAGATTAATGAGTGATGTCGGCATTGGCCCCATATAGTCCCCACGATAAGGATGAAAAAGCTTTATACAAAATCTATAGTCCAATAAACAGAAATAGATGGCAGCATATTGAAGAGCCCCTCTATAGCCTCCACAGATTTGTATTTTCCTCGACTTAATAATTTACCAATCTGTTTTCCAATTGAATAAAGTACAAATTGAATTTTCTAGTACATTGACTGTCACGTATTTCCCTCCACAATCATACGATCTCTCTGCTTCAAGAAGGATTCACATCAATCAAGGTCCTCTGTACCGTCGGAAACAGAGACAACCCTGAGGCTGATCAAGAGGAATCATGCCTCCACCCTTCGACGTGTCGATGGCCTCCAACATGGCGACCACCTCGTCCATCTCCGGCCGCCTGTCGGGATTTGCATCCCAGCACCGCTTCATTACGTTTGCTAGAGAGCTCGGGCAACACCGCGGTATTTCAGGCCTTAGATTCTGTAGGTTTCATGTTTTTTTGTTTGTGGTGAGTTTCTTTCTGCTTTTTTCATGGTATTCCAGCCAAAAGAAAGATTGTTTTCTGAGCTGATAAGAGTTTTAAATACCTGGCGGACAACGGCTGATGTTACTTCTGAGAAACTAAGGTCGGGATACGGCATGTCACAGCAGTATATCTCCCACATGCAGATACCAAAACTATACACATCACATTTTCTGTTGTATGGATTACCGTTGAGAACCTGTTCCAGTCCAAATGAGATATACAAAACTGCTTGCGAAAGTAACAATCAAATCTACATTTAAGCAAGCCAGCAAGTCTCGGACTATGACTTGATTCAGAAGCAAAGCCCAGAGCAGGACAACAATGAATTGTCATCATTTAAAGCTTAATATGGATAAATTATATTTCTGTATCTTTTTCTTTTTTGGAAATTAAGGGTTCATTTGGGGCTAATAAAGGGCATACCTCTGGAGCCATGTAACCAAGGGTTCCAGTCTCTCCAGTCATATCATTAGGATTAGAAGCCTCAATGCGAGCAACCCCAAAATCCGCTATTTTCACCGTACGGGTCTTGTCCAGAAGCATGTTTTCTGTTTTTACATCTCTGTGCACAATCTTTTGTGAATGAAGATAGCTTAGCCTGCAAATATAGATAGATTGACAGCTTAATTGTATTGATGTTCAAATCATCAAAGACTTGTGTTTTGTTTCAAAAAAACAAAATTGATAATTAAGATAGATGGACTGTGCAAATCTAACCCTCTTGCAAGATCTAGTGCAAGTTGGACAACTACTTTGAATGCCAACTTCCTTCTTCGGTTCTTTATGAGGTAAGATTTCAGTGCACCCCCAGGACAATACTCCACAACTACACAACACATGTTACTAGGCATGCCAATTTGGCCATTTTCGGTTAGTATCTGTAGCTCCGATGAGCCCATTGTCGCCCCAATGAACTGCCAAGAAGGGAGAAAAAAAAAAGGAGGTTCGCGTGAACTGCCAAGGAGAGAAAAAATGGAAGAATTTCGCGTGAACAAGCAAAACAATGTCCACCAATTGCCCAACTTTGGTGAAACAAACAACCCAAAATCAAAGGCTTGTCGAAAGACAGACATTATTTTGTATAGTGACATTCATGCTCATGTCGCTTTTGTCTTGTTGACTATGCTCAACTGTAGTTGTACTTATTAGAACATAAAAAAAGAAAAGGATTATATGCTACCTTGGTAACATTAGGGTGGTCAAGTTTATGCCAAACTGCAACTTCTTGCGTGAAAGCAGCTCTTAGAGAAGCTATTTCAGCTTCCGATCTATGTCCTTCTTCCCCCCAATCAAGAAGCTTAACTGACAATAAAAGAGGAAGATTAACAGCTAACAACATCTTTTTATGCGTGCAATATAATTTGAATTTTAGTGAGACATTAATCTACATTATTAACCTTTATCAAATTTAATGTGACAATGATGGTCATAAGCTTCATTATAGACTCAAAACTAGAAATATTTTGGAATTAAATATTCAAATGGAGTATTAAATTCATGTGCCAACTTGAACTACTTATAAAGATGAGGTTTCAAAAACCCATCTGGCATTTTAATAGCTAGCCAGTACTGGTAAAGTTAAACATAAGAAACTGATTTCCATATGTTTGCTTTAAAGTTTCAAGCTTTTTGTCGCCACAAGGTGAGATATGAAACAAATGCACATATTTTAAAATTGACAAATTCATTTTTTTTTTTAAAGAAAGATAAAAAGAAAAAGAGAATAAAAACAACGGTGAAGTTAATGCAGCAGCTAACTACCAACTTATCCCAAACCGTGAATCACGGATATTTTATGGCGAGATCTGCAAGGGTCTATCACAAAGTTGCCCATTATTGACAAAACCAATGGTAAAAGAAAAGGAGGTAGTTGATAGAAGAGGAGAAAAAACAAATAAAAAAAGGGGATTATTCTAACTGTTTTCACCGAGAAAACTGAAATAAAGTGAGAAGTAATAAGTAACAAGTGTTTGTGTGATCTTGGCCTTCAAGAAAATTATGTACTTTCTATTTTCTGCTCAGATGAGTGGTGGTTATTTTTGGGCCAAGTCAAGTAAATTGTCTTTTTTAAGTATCGCTCTTATCATCTCCTGCATATTCTAAACAAGAAAGTAACACTTGAACTAGAGATAGAAAAAAAAAAAATTAAAAAAAAAAGTAAATCCTTTTGCCAGTAAACTAAGAAAAGCTTGAAAATTCTACTGCATACCAAATAAGACCACGCTTTAACAATTAAAATCTCAGATAGTTAGTTAAAATTTGGAACTTAGACAAAAAGAAAAAAAAAAGTTTAATGCAAAAACACCTGGAACTATGTTTTTCTGACAATTTAACAAAGACCAACAACATTAATGAATCTTTGCAAAGACCGAGTCTTTTTCCAGAAATAAGGAATTTTGAGAAATGGGTATATGTCATAAACATCCAAAAATCCTTGAAACAATTCTCAGAACAAACATAACTAAAAAAGAAGAAAAAAAGAAAAGAAAAAAAAAAGAGGGTTATACCAGCTACATCTTGGCCATCATAAACGCCTCTATGAACAGTCCCAAAAGTGCCACGAGCGATGACAGACTTGATGATAAGCTTAGAAGGGTCAATCTCCCAGTCTTGCCTTGCGGCGGTGTTATTGCTGTTGTTGGGCCTAGCGGTGGCGGCAGAAGCTTCTTCGTCTTGATCTCCTTTCTTGGCCTTCTCCATCGTCCATGCTCTGTTCAGATGCCTCTGCAGCTGCTCGTCCAAGCTCTTCAGATCTATCTGATCCGCTCTCACATACCCACCTCCACTCTCGCTTTTCTCTTTCATTTTTTCACAAAACCAACGCAAACCCACTTCGTATTATAGCCAGAGATTAATGGGTTTTCTATTATATATATGTTTTTTTTAAAGGACTACTATATATATATATGTGTGTGTGTGTGTGGGTATCTATATATATGTCTGTTTCTGTTCAAACTCTATAACTCTCTTGTTCTTGTTCTTCTTCGTTAGTGAAGGAAGAAGATGAATAACGATGGGATTATATTATGGAGGAATCGTACTAGTTGTGTTGTGCGTTAAAACTTGAACTTCCTTCCTCACTGAGTATCATCCATGTGGGCACATGGATTTTGCCTGAACACGACGTGTGTTACTGACCCACTCTTTTATTATTTAATGGGATTCACGGTCAATGTACCTTTATTTTTTGTTTTGTTTGGTTTATTTTTGTCTCTTTTCTTTTTTCTTTTTTTTCCCCCCCGGCCCGTAGCTTTCAAGAGAGTTATTAAGGGCTAATTTCGATGTGATGCTTGCGAAATAGTTCGTGACGTTTACAAGTTGTAGTAACCGTGATAAGGATTATATTTGTTGACTTTTATGCTTTGACTTATTCTTCACTAACGAGAGCCAACCCTTTTTTTTATGGTTGAATTTAGGGTGAGAAACGTAGAATGCTTAATTATGTTTACAACCATAATTATTTAGGAGTCGTTTGGTTTATAGATTAGAATTATGAGATTGAACTATTTTTAATTTACGTGTATTTTTTATGAGAGAAAATACTATAACGAATCATGAACCATAATTCAAATCATGATATGAATCTCCTTACAAAACGTCTCCTATGTACTAACTAATATAATTTATTTACGTGTTTGAATTTGCACATTAATGTAGAATGCGTAGTAATGTTTACAACCATAATCACTAACTTACTAATCAACATAACTTATTTGCGTGTTTTGATTTATTTGCGTATTTTGATTTGTAGGTTTAAATCCATACAATTTAATTTGAATAAGACTCACTATTCAAATTTAGGTAAGTGAATAGTTGATTGTCCATCATCTTGCCATTTTTTTTTATTTGATTGGTCTAAATTTCTCACAATGATCAAACAACCCTTTTCAACACGGATTTATTTATTTATTTATTTGGAAATAGAGTAATAAAATAGTCTAATTATCATTTCTCACAATGATCAAACAACCCTTTTCAACACGGATTTATTTATTTATTTATTTATTTATTTGGAAATAGAGTAATAAAATAGTCTAATTATGCTTATCATCTAAACTGATATCATTAATTTTTTTTAGGGATGTAGTTAACTCACAATTCACATATAATACGTCTCTCCTAATGCACTTATTTATTCCTTGTCGCTCAATAGTGCTGCATGCAAACGGCCAACGTCACAAAACACGCCATTTTCTATTAGCTCACCCATGTCAGTGTTTGGATATGTACAACAAGAATCATGATCCTTTTACCTCAAAAAATGGGAAAACCATGAGTTATATCCCAAACATCTCCGACCCAATTCATCACTAGCAATCTTCAATTTTATGGACATGTTATGCCATTATATTTTTCTTTCCTTTTGTTTTAATTCTATTTGAGGATGATGTCAACTTGGTGGAGAAGATAAATATCATTCAATCCAATTCTATCACTTTCTCAGTGTAAAAAACTGTTTCTGATCAAAATTTTTACCCAATAATAAAATTTCCATGATTAAGAAACATATCTAGGATGTCATTTCTTTGCATTTTTTAGTTCTTTACTATATTTTCTTGTTATCCAGCCATAGCAATACACGTTGCCTCCACATGGTGTATTTAATCCAACACAGTAATTCGCAGAGGTTTTGATTTGACCATGGGCCTTGAAAGAAAGCACCAATCCGATTATTTATCTATATCAATTTTAAATACAAGTTTAAAATATTAGCCAATCATTCACTCAAGACAAATATATTGCCTTTTATCCTCTTTTTTCCCCCTCCTATTTATACAAAAGAGAAGTTCCACCGCGAAATCACAATTTAAAAATTCTGCTTCCCAATTTGCTAGGGGATGGCCAAGATTTTAGCTGATTAAATAATTGTTGGCCATTGATTGGATGAGAGAAAAGAGAAAATGAGTGGTCAAGGTTGCTCCGTGTTTATACCAAATTTAGGGTGTAAAAGTACGAAATTATATTATGCAGACGTACATAAGGAGATCTATATTAGAGCAAATATGTGGTTTATAAATGGGGAAGGTTGGATTTTAGTGGTACTAATCAAATAAAGAAATAAAAAAACCTCCAAAGGAAAGCAAAGTTGTACCACCCTTAAGAAGTAGAGCCACATGGGGCCTCAGAATACTTGATTTGTGCTATGCAATAATGTCATTTGCTGTCTAAAGAGGATGCTCGGGGTAGCCTTTTAGAAATTTTAACAGAAAAACCAAACCGATTATTAGAGAACATATGTGATAAAGTGAACTACTAATGAATGCGTTTTTATCGAGTTTTAAGAATCTAATAAAGCTCATATGCAAACCATCTAAAGCAAGCAGATGCAAATTTGAAGAAAGCGTCCACTAATTCTGTTTGATTGAAAAAAAAAAAAAAAAAAAAAAAAATCTAAGCATTGTACTTAAAGGACTTGGAATCAAATTCCATCTTTACTATTTATTGTTATTGCTAATTATAAATCCATCCATAAAGTCTTCACCAATGTTAAACACCACTAATAATAAAATATGCGTCTCACTTGTGAATCCCGTATTATAGGACCCGCATTCTGTTAATGAGTAGTACTCAACACTTTTGATGTCCTATAATATTATTCTTAAGAGAGGAAAGAAAAATAAAAAAATAATATAATAAAAAAAGAAAAAAATATAATAAATAAAAAAAAGAACTTGCTGAGGATGTGCATGTTATTGAGAATAATTCAGATTTAGGCCTTTAATGCCATAGCCTACAGGGCATGAAATGTGGATATAATCATTTGAGCTAAACTAAACCAGCCAACTGCTTGATATTTTTGCCGACAGTTAACATTGATCCTGACTGACTAGTAAGAAGTTGTAGTAGTGTTATTTTGGGAAGAAAAAAGGCAAAAAAAAAATCAATTGCCATATAAACACTATAGTTTTTCCCAAACAACAACAAGCACGTGAAAGCCTACACCTTTTGACCTTAATGTGGCATCAAAAGAAGAGGTTTTAAACAATGACTGTGAGGGTCACGGGGTCCAAACAAACAACAGATCATTTCCACTTCCACCAGTTTTTATCATGATAGAGATTAGAGAGCAGCTAGTAATTCCCGTGATTTTTAGCAGCCCATCTGCGGTCCTTTCCTTTCCCAAGAGACCAGATTTTATCTTTTACCACCAGATAGATACCGCTGAAACCAAAATATTCCCTTTTATTTTTTGTTTACTATTAGAGGAAAAAAGGGGAAAAAAATCTAAAAAAATCTTACTCCAGTTAAAATGCTTCAAAGGGTAAGTATCAATAAAAGCTAGCGACAGACAAAAACATAATAATGGTCAAACTTTTACAGAGATAGCAGCGTAGCACACAGGAAGTAACCCACCTCAAATATAGTACTCACAAAACCATAGTTGGGAAATGATGATCATCTTCAGAACAATTACACAGGAGAAGGTTTTATATAAGCAAGCCTTTTTACCATATTTCAGCAAAGATGACACATAATATCTGTACAAAACTTTGGGGTAATTATAAATTCCCAGTTGAGAAAAATCATCATCAACTATACACATAATATGTAGTTTGCTGGAATATATTGTCAAAACTCATACGCCTCTTTGTGGTTTTCTATATCCATGCTACAAAGCAGAATCCTCCATTAGTGTCCTTACTCATATGCGCCGTTTCTTTTTCTCTGGTGTTGCGTGCACTTGCGCTTTGATTCCATATGTTCTTAACTGGAAATTTTCAAAGGCCTCAGAGATGGCTCCCACCTGTAGATTGTGGAAAATGAAGGTCAAAATGGATAAAACTAAAGCGAGGAGAGACATTATGCTCAAATTGGAGTAGTGTTTTGATTTACAGACCAATTCGGGCTTTTTGGCATAGACCCTCACTATCATATCTTGATAAGATGTAGGCAGCAAGTGACTAATACGCTCATCAGGTATGCAAAATTTCTCATCACTCTCATAATCCTGTGTAAACATCAAATCTTGTAAGATATTGCAAAGAAACTCCAATCCGTTCATAAATAACGGCAATTACAAAACAAAAGTTCTTCCTTTTGTGTTAATTTTGATCAGTTCCACAAATAGTAAATCACTAGTCACCTCCATTTTTAGTAACCAAGAAAGTGCAGCAGTTGTGTAGCAACATGCAGTTACTGTCGCACAACCATCACTACTTCCAATTCGAAAAATAAGAAAAGATGTGATATTCAAACGTAACCAAGTCCTTATAAGACAAAGTGCATATACACAAATAAGACCAGAAAAGGTTCTAGACGCGTACCTTGAAAAAATGGATACTGGAAGGGACACATGCATAAAAAGAAAAATACAGAAGATTTTGTAAATGACAGTTCTAAAGTTAAAATCAGAAGAATGTATGGGTGGCTCATTATCATCATTTCTAGACTACCTTTCAAGAGGATTATTCCTTCCGCGAGTCAAATCAATCTTAACGTTAGTAACAGCAACATCCTCCTCTCGGAGTATCACTCCACCATTTTTCTGTCCAATGGAAAACAAGATATTGATATCAGTGATTGAAGTTTATAACTTGGAAAGAAAGTCCTATCATTTTGTACTTGTGCAAGGTTTGAGCAAGCACCTGAGAACAGACAATATCTTGAGCTGTGACATTTTTGAAGTTTTCTAGCCTGTCCTTAGGTACAGCATACTCGTTAACGAACTGTCACAGAGAAAAGAAAAACTTAAACTCATAGAATAATAGTGCCGGCCAAGAAGGAAAAAAGAGAAACAAACACACATATAATCGTATCAAATCATGAACGATCCCCCATCAAATGACATGATGTGATTGGTATTCTTGTTTAAGAGCAAATATAATTGTAATCAGCAAAAAAGCTTAACCACCTGGTATAGATTTCTCCTTCGTATTCGCAGAATCAGATCCCTAGCTTCCTTCAATTCTTGATCAGGAGCAGTCTCAATAGTTTTGATTATCGTGTCATCTAGCTGTGTTTTCAAGAGTATTAGAACATTACATGAACAATGGCAAGAAATCTTTTCTGACTTAAGAGTCAACAACTCATGTTAAAGAAGCTTCTAAACCTTCCAGTATTCTGAGGGGTCATCTATATGGGACGAAATTTCAAGATAACTATTTGCTTGCACCAACGCATCTACTACCATAAGCTCTATTGCCTGCAAAGAAGATAAAAAATCATCAGTTTAGAAACTCTCCAACTTCAATATAACAGACAAAAGAAACAAACGTAAAGGTAGATGTATAGCTGAACTTGAACATGGAGAAGGATATATATGATGGATTGAAGAATTATCTAAGTAATACCTTTACTTTTGGATGCATATAAACTGTTCGGTAGAGATCGGCTCGAGTGGCGAACAACTTGTGGATGGTTAGGTCTGGTAAAATTACCAAAACATTACAAAAGAATAACCAAGACAAAGTATCAGTGTAATAGATTAATTTGGCAGAATACTAACATTCCTTGGCCCGATAGCAAATCTCATCATCCAAAACCCGCATAGTCTCCAGTAACCTGCAAGACATTAAGTACATAATGCTAAAATAATCACCTTTGAACCTGGAAAGTACAGTCATAGTGAAAAACAAGTAACTTCAAATATTTCAACAAAACCTTTGAGACTCGAAGTTGCATCCTAGCCCACAAGCTCGGCAGTCACGGACAATATAATCAAACCTAGAAAGGGCAAATCAATAAGATATCCAAACTATGCAAAATCCAAGCAGATTTGGGTGGGGGAAGGGAACTCACTTGTCTACATCAATTCCATTTCGGCCATTTGCAACAATATCATATAAAAACTTCTTCTCCCTTGATGCCTACACATCACAAGCATAATTGGAAAATGCCAACGGAAACTGTTTGGAAACATACATTGTTCCGGCTTGAAATTTGATTTCGTGAGGAAAAACAAAGTAAAAGAAAAAGGCTCTTACTTGTGGCTGTTTAAATTCAGAGCTAGCCAGAACCATCTCCTGCATCATGATGCATCAACCATTACAAATGAAAAACGCACATATGTGGTTGTAAGCATAGCCTACCGGAAATTCTTCACCCGACTCCACCATAACGTGAAGAGTTCGAATCCCCCCGCCCTCAAGTTAAAAACAAAAAAACAAAAAAAACAAAAAATAATAATAATAATAATAAAACGCACATTCTCTTCCATTCATTTATAAGGAGATTATTCTACTTTAAAATGGACATGCAACATCCTCTCAAAACCACCAGTAAGAGTTTTATTTTCAATTCTTCTGGACCATAGGTTCTTTTTAGTGTAGCTTGAAACATTAGTCATTTTCTCCGGTTCTTTTTCAAGGAAAAAAAATATTAAACTACCTATAAAAAGCCATGTAACATACCACTTAATTGATTAAAATGATCAATCAACTTAGCCAACTTCGTTGAAATTCTTTTACGCTTTTAAGAAATCATTATTGCAGTCAAATAAGCACAGCGGATCAGAAGCACAAGCAGTTACCTTCACTCTTTTGATCATTTCAGAGTCAACATCAATAGAATGCTCATCAACAATGTGATCAACCATCTTCACTGACATTTGCTCATGAGACCTAGGATGTACAAACCAAACGTTATTTTCAGCTAAAGCATTGTAGCCAACTTTACTCTTCTTGTATTAAAAAAAAAATAATAATAATAATTTTAAAAAAAAAACGTAGAAACAACATTGAAGGAAAGAAAAAAAGGGATTGGAAGTTACAAAGGAAAAGACAAAGATAAGAGGATTCTACTGAAGAATGTAAAACATACCAATCAGAACCAATGCAAACCTGAGGAAGAAAGTCTCGTTCAAACAAGTGACTAAAAGGCCCGTGACCAACATCATGCAACAGTCCTTCAATTAGGAAAACAAAATGAATGAGATGGCCTAAAGTTGAAACAGTAGAGGATTTTTCCCCCGTCTTGGACAAAGAGTAGACAATTTATTTACCAGCGAGCTTCACTGTTTGGATATCAAAATGATCAATATCAAGCTCCATTCCCTGACAGGAGATGCAAATTATTTGTAAAACCACACTTGAATTTCAAAAAAATTATGTTAATTATCATGGTCTGATATTAGGGAAAGAAAATACCTGATAATTTTTCAGCCTTTGAACAGCTTCACCAGAAAGGAAATACACCCCAAGAGAATGTTCAAACCGGGTATGTACAGCCCCTGGATAAACCATGTGGGACACTCCTGAATTGTGGGAAAAAAAAAACATATATGTAGATTAGCTTTCTTGGAAGTGCTTCATCTCCAACAGTAATGCATGCAAAGGTATGAAGCCTTGAAGCATAAAACACAACATATAGGCTCAACAAGCAATCTCACCACAATGGAGGAGAACAGTGAAGGACATAATCACACAATTTCTCAAAAAAAAAACATGAAGATAGTGACCTAAGTTCTTCGATGATTTGGCATAACTCGATAAATTGTGAAAGGCCACGAGTAATGATTTAGGAATGACAAAGTCTATGCACTTAGGGCTCATAGCGGGAAAGAACTTCAAAAGGCGAAAAGAGAAGTAAACAAAATGGTGGTTCCTTTGTAGCTTTAATTAGTTTTCTGTAGTATAGGTCATTTTTCTTTTCTTATGGTCTTTGATCCTTGACGGATTCACTAGTCTTTCGCATAAACTTTAAATTATTTCCTTTCATTTGTTTTTAAACACTGAATCTGGGTGCGGAGTTTTCACTTGATACTCCGACACTTTCAGTTAAAAAAAGGCAATCTATGCGCAAAAATTATAAACAAACAGCTTCAAAAACACTACCAGGAAACAGGATTCTCAAAACATAAAAGTTTTGCCTCCCCTGTTTTAGAAAAGGATATAACATAAGAAAATACATGAATTTCCCATTCCTTCAGTAAATTCAAAATGTTGATATGATCCTGACTGTTGGATTTTACATAACAATTATCCATTAACATTTACAGCAAGAAAACAATACCGAATGCATCTACCGGAGTACCGTGAAATGCACAAATATTTTAATGAGCATTACTATTCGCATTTTCAACATAATTCCATCTAGCAGCCTTCCAAAGCTTAGAATTGAGAATAATTTTTCTTATCGGAGTTCTTGGAGAAAAGTTTACAAGTCATAGAAACACTCACCAAGTTGTTTGAGGTCACGAAGCCTATAATCGGAAACAAAACGAAATCATTAAATTAATTCCCTTTCAACTCTTGGCATAGTAACGAATAATTAAAAACAGTTCACTTGTATACATATAAGCCACTTGCCTTTGGAACTGCTCAGTATCAATAAACTTCAAAGAGAGCTGCAACCACGCAAAACAACAGCAACTAACATCAACAATCACATTCTTGTGACTATCATTTTCACTCTTTGACCGGAAAAAAAAAATATATACATAAAAAAGAAAAACAAACTAAAAGCGTTGAGCACGATTTCCACTAGAGTTACAGAAATTCTCATTCCATACCGCCATTTACGTTAACTTCATTAGAAATCGACATTTCTTCAGATTAATAATTTATTCGAGTAATCAAATTGGATTCACTCGACGTTTAGAGAGAGAAAGAATGGAGTACGGGATCGAGGAAAATGTAGCCATGGACGTTGTCGTGGACGTGCTTGGAGAATCTGAGAATGTGAGAAGAAGAGACACTGTAAACGCGATAGAGTGATGCGTCGTCGTTTTGGTCAGCTCCCATGGCGCTTTGCTGAATTTAAGACTCCAGAACAGAGGCGCACACAGAAGCCAAGCGATTACCGACGGCTCAGGAATGTATGGACTAGAGAACAGTACAGTCTGTACGGTATGTTAGGCCGGCGGCAATATGGTTACGGCGTGACAACGCGACTAAAAAAATACACGAATTTCACGGATTAAAGTTGAGAAAAAAAAAGTTCAGGTCAAAATTAGATCGATATGAAATTGATATGAAAAATATAGGTCAATTTTGAGTTAGACCCGCCTAATCCGAACACGATACAAAACTCATAAAAAATTAAAAAATACATATATTTTTCATTACATATTTTTAATTTTATTATGAATTTGTGATATCATAATAATTATACTCAAAATTTTATATTATTATTTATTTAATTTTAATAAATGTTATTATATTTTAGTGTGATGAATTTTAAATTAATTCTAATAATTAAAAAACTAAATAATAAAAGTATATAATTTTTGGATTAATTTCATATTGTCTCAATTTATAAAGTGATCGTATCGTATTCGTGTCGTAATTTTTTAAAAATTTTATGTCATAAATTATATTCAAATTAATTATAAATTAAAAAAAATAATCAAAATATGATACGTAACTCGAATTGTCCTTCCGGTATGTATATATAAAGCCGAAACGTGTGGAACGTAAATGAATAAACAAATACAACTTTCCCAAAAATTAGAGAAACAAGTCGGAGGGAGACGACCGTTGACGAGACTAAAACGCGTATCTTTTATTATATGATAGATTAGAAAAAGGATACATTTCAATAATTCTCTTTCTTTTTTCAAGGAAAAAAACAAAGTTCTTTTCAAGGGGTAAGCTGTGGTGTATTAATGATGTATTGATCTTTTCGTTTTAATGAGGTTGTCTTCTTATTTATTTCTTAATTTTCCTAATGTAGTCTTCAAAATTGTTATTTCCAGAATAAATACAATCTATAATAAATTTGTTACTGTCATTTGCATGGTGACGTTGTCGTTTTAGAGGTTTTGTCGTTTTTAAAGTTAATGTCGTTTCTGAGATGTTGTCGACTTCAAAATATTGTCGTTTAAAAAAGTCATCGTAACCATAAATGTTAGTTTAGTCCTAGTCATTTCTCATAATGTTGTTGCTAGCCGTTTCGAAACGTTGTCGTTTCCCATCCTTGTCTTTCATCTGCATTAACGTCGTTACTATACATTATGTCGTTATCTGAATTAATGTCGTTTCCAAACATCATGTCCTTTTCCTACCTGTGATCTACTTAAAATATGTTGTCGTTTCATAGGATAGTCGTTTCCTACATATTGTCGTTTTCCTAGCGGTAATCTCTATTAAAATATTTGTCGTTTTCCAAAATATTGTCGTTCTAAGAATTTGTCGTTTTCGAGATGTCGTCATTTCTCTATTAAAATATTTGTCATTCCATAGAATATTGTCGTTTCCAAGAATTTGTCGTTTTCCAGATGTCGTCATTAGTATGTAATTGTCGTTTTCTATCTTTAAACATTGCCTTTTGCAGTTTATGTCGTTTATTCGATATTGGGATCAAGAAGTATTGATGGAAAAAAAACAATAAATAAAAGTATAATATGTACTGAAGATTGAAAAACGAGAGACAAAATCAATGAAAGAAGAGAGAAGGTTAGGAAGTACGAACAGGATCGAGGAAAATGTTGCCGTGGACGTTGTCGTGGACGTGCTTGGAGAATCTGAGAGCGTGCGGCTGCGAGGATTTCAAGCCGTGAAGCGGGGAGAGAGGTACGTCGCCGTTTTGCGAAGCCCCCATTGTGCTTCAGTCTTGGGAAAGGGACACTCTCAGAGCTCAGAATTAATGGTTATGGAGGAGCTAAGCAGAGTTGTATTTTGTGTATTGGAATTTGGAAAGGGATTATTAAGGGGATAAGGAATCGCAAACGCCGTTCTGTAGAGAGAGAAAATGAGAGAGAGAGAGAGAGAGAGAGAGGCTTATTTATTTATTTATTTATTTGTTTATATGGGGATGGTGCGTTTAAATTTGGGGCATTTGCATTAAGCGGTGAAGCGGGGCCGCTAAATCGTGGGGAGAATCTTTTGCGTGATTCTTGCACTTCCTCTAGAGTAAAACTAGTAAACCATTACTATTTACTACCATCATGTGAGTGTAAACTGCTAGTTTACTAACAGTTTAGGCCATGTTCATTTCACCGATTCGAGTTTAGAATTTAAATTTTGTTACAGTAAAAAGCTCTCAGAAACAATCACATCTAACTTTTTTGCTACAGTAAAAAGCTCTCACACAAAATTACATCTCAACTCGAATTACAAACTCAAATCAGCGAAGTAAACAGACCCTTATTTTACGATTTTCATTTCTTTTTCCTTCCTTTTATTTGTTTATTTATTTGTTTTGGGCGGGGGGTGTGGGTTTACATATATGTTCATTTGATACAAGCTTTTGATGTCTCATCAAGCAGGGGGTGTTTACCGATTACCAATTAGGGATCTTTTTTGACTGACCGACCCATTAATAGGGTTAATTTTTTATTATTAAATTCGGTTAAAATTCTATTAAATTAAAAATACATACAAAATAAATATATTTTTTATGCATATATAACAATTGAAAATTAAATAACGAATTAATAGTTATTCTTTTTTTAGTTAATTCTTACCAATTAACTGTTGGTTTCTCAAACTGGGTTTTCAAAAAAAAATTGTGCGAAAACGTGGTATCAATCGAATCACATAAATCAAAATTTAATGCGATCATTATTTCATGTTAATTTAACTATAAATATATTAAAGAAATGAATGAGAATTTGACCGTCGTTCGATTATGACATAAATCTTGAACTCTTCCAACAACGTCTTGAGCTCTTAAATTCCAAGAACACCACGGTTCTTTCTCAATGTATCTCCGGATTAACGTGAACTCAAACGTGTGGGCGTTCTAATGGGTTTCCCAACACATGAGATGGATGAATAGGGAGGTCACCTATAGTTATCACTTACTTTTCTCAAAAGTATGTGATAGCACTCTAGAAATTTTCCCTTTTGGTTTTTCTTTTTGTTCTCCCATTTTTCACCCTTTCTCTTCTCTGGAAAAAATCCTATTAATCCACCCTCAGGATTAAAAAACCGTTCACACTGAGGAACTCCTTCCTCTATATCTGTGACCTTTTCCTCCGTTGCACGTTTCCTCCCACTTCCATCTTTTTTTTTTTTTTGAGGAAACGTGCACCTGCACGTTTCCTTTCTTATATATATATATATATATTAACGAGGGGAGGGAGAAGGGAAGGTGGAGAAAAGAATTCTCTCTAAATTCATCCACTTAATTTAAAACAATTTTAAATTAATTTTAATATTAATTAATCAAATTAATTAATATATGTGTATTTAGAATTCTCAATTCTATATTAATAATCATAACCTAATATGATATATTCAGTTCACATTAATCTTATGGAGCCATTAAGAGGAACTATGGACATTATAATTTTAAACTCCAATAATTTTGACAATTAATTAACACCTTAATTAATATGTCAAAATTATTAATTCCAAATTACTCCACTATAAATTT
>NW_010367831.1:254776-265730 GCF_000414095.1 Morus notabilis
AACACTTATGGGAACCGTCCATCTACTTCATTATGAAGGAATGGATTTCATCTTGTAAATTAATATTCCCGGCTATTTATTTTACTATGCTCCCAATATACCAAGACTTTGACACTATTCACATGTGTTGTTACTCAATATGTCAAAGAACATAATATCATAAATAGGAGTTTATTAATTACTCATAATTAAGATTAATTCATATATGACCATCATTGATTAATATTGAATACTTTATTTAATAACAGAATTTATTAGAGACTCATAATTGATCGCGTTCCGGTCCTATGTAATCATATTACATAAAATTCTTTCATTCCAATAATCTCATTATTAACAATCTAGGATAAGATTGTTTCATTCAGAATGTAATGAACCGCATTAGTAATTTAAATTAAAGATCCTAACTTTAATTTATAATTACGGACAAGTTTAGATTATTTTATTTCAAACATTATCCTCTGCACATAACAATTATATACAATGTTTAAAGTTACATCTAAAAATAATCTATGGATTTTGATATTTATAAAACATCACATGTATGCAAAACAATATTGAAAAAATTCCTCATTTCATTGATAATCAGTAAAATATTTACATCTTATTTTATTTATGGGCATATATCACAACATTAACTATCCAAACTCTCTACTTTAGCTCAAATATGAAAATTTTTAAACAAGCTTAAAACATAGTCCAAAAAACATAAAATGAAATGCAATTTTTTTTTTGTTACTTCTTTTGCAAGCTAAATATAGAAGATTTTACGATCAGATATGATTCATGCAGAAATAATAGTAATAGTAATTTCGAATGGTTAAATCACATCATAATCATATTAAAATTAAAAGAGTTTCTCTCGTAGGATCAGGAAAATAGAACTACTCATAGTTCTATTTTTTCAGCTGTTTTTAGTCGTCAGATTTGTATCAGAACTATTTATTCTGTATATTTTTTCAATATTATTTAATTTTAATCAAATTTAATAATTAAAAATTTGATCATGCTAATAAAACGCATACAAGAGATCGTCTCCTAAATTTAATATAAATAAAAGGGGGAAAATCATACTCTACTATAAAAATCTCGTTATTTTATTGCTTGTGATTTTTCTCCCACTTTTAGAAAGCTATTCCTAAATTTCCTCTCTCTCTCTCTCTCTCTCTCCCTCTCTATCTTTCCTATTCAAAAGTGTTTGGGCTTGGGCTTTTCTAAATATTGGGCCAATCCAAACCTGCACATAACAAACAAAGGCCCTCCATCCATTCTTACGGTAGAGCCTGTAACAGGGGAGAATCCCCCAATCAGATAACGTATATAAGTGAGAGGCCAGGAAAGAAACTACACCAAACGAGATTAACTTCCACTTTTATTATTAGTTTTCTTCACTCACACTCACAGCCATGGTGGTTGTGACCTCCACAAGCTCCCAAATCTTCAACCCCACCAGTTCTTCTCTCAAGAGCACACTTCTTCTGAAACCCATTTCACCTTCTCTCCTTTTTCTCCGCCATATCTATGGCAACTGCTCTTGGAGACCCAAATTAGCAGAGAAGCAGTACTGCAATGGGGTCGTCTTGCCGGTCAGATCTTACATGGAGAATCCCAACTCCTTCTCCAGCTTCGCCAACAAAGTCATCGGTGCGCTTCCCGTTATCGGCCTCGTCGTCAGGATTATAAGCAACGAAGGCGGCGTCGGAACCGACATTATTGATTTTGCAGAGTTTCGGAGGAGAGTAGGGAATAAGTGTACTCCTTCGGATTCTAGAGCTTTCTACGAGTTCCAAGATCGACGGGGCCGGGTAATTAAATTCTTGGTTTGACAATTTAGACTTGAGAATATTGGAAAATTTTTAGATTTTGAAGTGGAATATTGATAGTTATATAGGAACTCAAATTTGACCTCACCAAAGTTGATCTCTCGTGAGTGAAAGTAAAAATAATTGCGGAAAAAAGTAATGAAGATGGAGAATTTAGAGTGTTTCATCCTCCATTGAGAGTTATGTCCGCTATCTATAATGCAAAAGGTACACAAGATGCCTTAATTTTCAGTTTTATAGTTGACGGAGTTCTCATGTCGAGATTGAACTACTTAAATTCTGTGTGTTCTTTATTTTTTGCAATTGTTATTACTGTTCATTTGTGAGATATCAATGTTGATGAGGTCACGCGTGAGTTTATTTTATTTGGCGATTTTCAACTGTTAACAATTTGTGCTAGAAGGAGGTCTCGAAACTCTGAACATCAATTTTTCAGGAAAGAACTTCAAGAACTCATGTGATTTCTAATTACATGGTGAATTATGGGTAAACTATGGTGTTTGACTAGAGTTTTCATTGTGGTTAGGCCGGGGATCCTTTGTATGTCCTGATATGCTGTTGGCTAGCAGCCGTTGGTGCTGGTCTTCTCAAATCCGAGGAGATTTTGGAAGGGGCTGCGAGGCTGCGGATTTCGAACGATATTGAATTTGAGGAGGAGACTTTCCTAGCCATGATGAATGAAGCCAGAGAGGTTGGTTTTCTTACTTATTGTCTCATATGTTTCTAGATCCATTTTTAGACCCTTCTCATTGAAAGATTGCTGATCTACTTGTTTTGGAAATATCGAAATGATCATTAGTAATCCATGCCACGCTTTGTAAATTGCAAATCCGTGTCAATAGTATCTGAAAGTGGCGATTCTTGTCCATCAAGAGCATTTATATACACGATGAAAAAATGCTATCATAAACGTCACAAAACAAATGTATTTGTATAATTTAGTCATGAGAATCTTTCCTACAATCACTTCTGATTGAGAATTACAATGTTCGATGTTGTAGAAACGGGCAAAGTTAAAAGCTGCCCCACCATCCATCCCTATGGAGGTTCGCATTGAGAAAGCGCTTGAGGCAATTTACGTTTGTTGCTTTGGCAAGGACCGCATAGAGGAAGAAGACGAGAATCTTCTAAACGTCATGCTTTCTGCAGTTTTCCCAACCGTCGAGAAACCTGAGATAGAGAGGATAGTTAAAGACAAGGCCGAGAAAATAGCTCAAGGCGGCGAAATAAACGTTCCAGAGCCAAAGGCAATATCAAAAGAAGCTGTTGAGCTGCAAATGAAGGATCTCCAATTCCTTAAACAACAAAGAGATACTTAAATGTCAAGTCTGTACTGAATTGTTGCCCTATTCAAGATAATGGAATTTCATGGAATTTTCTGCCTTCTCCTCGTGTTTGTCTTGGCTTCGCTAAAAGAACTGGGATTAGGCTTTAGAACTTGGATTGTTCATGTCAGTTTAGCGTTGCACAGTCTTAAACAAGAGGGCAGGTAGACTGAGATTGCAATTAAGTTGACGATACATGATTTTGCTCATAAAAGAGGAAACTCATTTTAACAGCAATGTTTCACTTTCCTCTGGACCGCTGTTATCGTTCTTTCAAGATGAGGGTTATAAAAATATTGTCGTTTTAACGATTAATGTAGCTTTTGTGGTTTTGTAGTTTTTCTAAAATGTCGTCCTTTGACCACATAGTTGTTCCCTAAGATGTTATCGTTTCATGCATTCTCGTTATGTTACCGTTTGTCAAATTGTTTCAAACATTGTCGTTTCGAAGAAGTTTTTTGTTTGTCAGAGATTTGTTTTTGTAGATGTCGTCATATTTTAGGTAGCTGTCGTTTTTCGGATAATGTCAATGACAATCACGTTGTCGTTTCTACTTTTTAGTATATTGTCGTTTGTCCAATAATACCGTTTCCGTGTTTCTACGGTTTTGACATGTTTGTTACTGTAGTAAGAGTTCATAAAAGCATATAATGTAGATATATATATATATATATATATATATATAGAGAGAGAGAGAGAGAGAGAGAGTCATTTTCCACAATTGTCATCAAATAGTATTTCTCACAATTGCAAGTGAGAGTGCATAATCTCTATGCAAAACAAAGACTCGAGCATTTTAAACACAGACCAACGATCTTATACAACGCCAAGATAAAAGACTTTGGTTTACAGACAATGAAGTAAACATGATCCTCATAAAGTTCACTCTTATTCCTGATAACAACCCTCTGGACCTTCAAGAAAGCACACGATGCTAAAGGACCTTTCTGGCTTTTATTAGTGTCTCACTCTCAGCAGAGAAGAGACTGAAACAAAGTAGATTCAAGCTGATGGAAATCATCGGTACTGGCTCGCAAGTTCACCCTCCTTGACAATGTAGTTCTGGGCAGGAAAATCTTGTCCCTTGAAGTACCTGTCAAGCATATCCTTCACTCCAGCAGCATATCGTAACTAGACCCAAAAAAAAAAACAAAATAAAATTATAAAAATAATACATATATATATAAATTATACAAATATATATATATATAAAGTTAATTGATTTAAAACTGTACGAGTTCAAAACAATTTGAAAAAATGGAATTGGGAAAGTACCTGTGCATCAATAGTGGTGCCAGAGATATGAGGAGTCATGGCTTGGTTTGGCATGTAACGCCACGGATGGTCCTTTGGAGCTGGTTGTGGGTACCAAACATCACCACTGTAACCTGGAGAGTTCGAAATACTCGATATGAAACCATTGACCCAAGCTCAGACGGCTCACAGAAGTTTTTTTTGCGCACCTAATGGTGAGCATATTCTAGTTCCAAAAATGCACTATACATAAACTAAGTGAGGGAAAATGATAACTTGAAAGCGAAAGCATTTCTCCGTCGTTTAAAATCCCTTAAATTCTTGGCAAGCTTTTGAGTTACCTGCAATGTGTCCACTGGAGCAAGCATCGACAACTGCTTGTGTGTCCATGATTGCGCCTCGAGCATTGTTGACGAACAGGACTCCCCTCTTACACTTTGCAATTCTCTCTTTGTCAAACAAGCCTCTGCATGCCAAAAAAATCAATAGCCGAGTAAGTCTGACTCACATCAAAGTTGAAACGTTAAGACATCTTGTAAGTACGACAGATTCCACTACATTAGAGCGGCATCTAGCATTGTCTATTCTAAATGAAACTTAAGATTTAGCTCAACTCAACAGAACACAAAACAAATAGAGATGACTTTACTAAGAAAAACTATCTAATAACGCAATTGCAATATCAGGGTTCTTACTGCTGTTGAAGTATAAAACCATCTGAAATATTACCTCAGCACCAGCCACATAGTAGTAAAATTACCACAATTTTCATAATTGTTCATTGATTGGACACACAAGACTATGATACTCAAGTGGATAGTAAAAACTACCACAAACATCGATGAATACCTTGTCTTGTCTGTGAGAGGTGTGTTGATGACAACTACATCACATTTGGGAAGCATGGCATCAAGATCCTCCTCAAACTTGGCTCCTGTTTCCTTCTCAAATTCAGGGTCAATCCTGATCCTGTCGTGATACAGCAGGTTACAGTTGAAGGGCTTCAGCCTCTGAAGCAAGAGCCTGCCAATACGTCCAGCGCCAACGGTTCCCACCGTCTTTCCTTCCAGATCATAAGCTCTGTAAGCAATGCCAGCCACATTCCAATCCCCACTAATAACCTGATGATAGCCAGGCAAGAAGTTCCGGACGAGAATGAGGATTCGCATGAGCTCATCTTCCGCTACCGATACCACATTGCTTCCTGTGACCTCAGCAACTGTTAGCCCGGCAGCAGCAGCAGCATTCAGATCAACATGATCAGAACCAATCCCAGCTGTAAGAACCAGCTTCAAATTCTTCGCCCTTTGGATCCTCTCGGCCGTCACATAGGCAGGATGGAAAGGGGTAGTTATGAGAACTTCCAGATCAGGAATGTGTTTCTCAAGTTCTGTTAAGTAAAAAACCAAACGTTAAGAGTTTTGTTCTTGATGATATGTTTCAACAAAAAAGATCCAAGCTTTTTCACGTCGGATATTATGTGATACAAACCAGACTCTGGTCCTTCTTTGTCATCAGTGACAATGTAGTGATGGCCTTGTGATTCCAGCCAGTCACGTATGTGCAAAGCTCCCTCCACGCAACCCACAAAGTTGGGGTTCAGCTTGGCATACTCATTGGCCTTGTAGAACACTCCCACTATCTTTTTGCTGCCACCAGAACCCTATTCAATGACAGAAAAATATGTTACCATAGAGAATTACTAGACATACTAAGAAAAAAGGAAGACTTATAACCTCAAACCCAGTTCATTTCACCCCATTTCTGAATAAATAAAAAATTAAAATAGTCTTCATAGCTGCAATTTAGTAACCATGGTAAAGAAAAATACAAGGGTACTTGGCACTGTTAGTCCCTAAACTTTGAGCACAGTAACATTTTGGTCTCTGAACTTTTAATTCTGGCATATAAGTTTCTGAACTTTTCATTTTTGACAGTTTGGTCCGGGCATCGAAATTGATGAACATTTTATGAAATTTAACATAGAAAATCATATCGTTATCGCAAGATAACTGAAAATTTTACATAAATAGTTATAGTGAGTATAGAGTATTATAGTTTTCAATAAATTTTAATAGTAACAAAGAAAAAAAATTTCATATAACCTAACTCTTTTTGTACATTTTAAGTTATCATGCAACAGCCATGTGATTATATTTTTACACGTGATTATCGAAAGTTTAGGGGCTAATATATCTAAATTAAAAGTTCACGGATCAAAATGTCATTATGCTCAAAATTCAAGGACTAATAGTGCTAATAATTTAAAATACAAAGTTACAAATAATTCATCATAAATCCAACATTTCTATCTACAATCACCAAACAAAAAAGTGAAGCGCTGTCAGGTTTCAATTTGGAAGTTCATCACAAAATGAAAATGTTCTAGAGATTATACATAGACAGATAACATGCTCACTTTTTTCACTTTTCTATTTCATGTAAATGCTTTTTGTAAAAGAAAGGAAAAAAAAGAGAAAATTACATAATTTACTTTTAATAGTGAAAGATTTAAACTTTTATTTCTTACTCTTAAATACTCTTTTATTAGTATAATTATTTAACTAAAAATTTATAAATCAATAATAAAAAAGTAATCCTGACTATGCACTCTCATCGACATTGACAAAATTACGTTTAAAAAACAAAAAGAAAAGAAAGAAGAGCATGTGACGAATTTGGGCTTGATGTCACAATGATAGAACAAATGGGCTAAGCCCAGAAAACAGTTCCTAATGCCAACTGCTAGACCCCACAATCATCTTGATAATATTAGTCACGTGGCAGTCGACACATTCCACGTGTGATGTTCATGCGTTAATGATCATCAACATCATTAACGTCAATTTCACTCAAACCGCATCCAGACCGCCCACTGTTGGAAAACATCGACGATCAGAATCACCCAACAAAACCAAAACCAGATATCTTTTTAGCGATTCCCCAATCTTTAATTAAGCCCTCAAAAGAAACCCCAAAAAAAAAAAAAAAACAATTAAGTACTGTAAAGATGATCAGAAGGAAAGGATAATTTTAAGCGGCGATTAAATTTAGAATAATTCTAGTACTGAAGAAGCCGATCAGGTATATATATATATATACACATATATGTACATATGTATGTAGATAGTTGAAAACCAGAAGAGGTTTGAAGAAATCGCCTTACATGGAGGTGTCTAGTGAGAGTGGATGATACTCCTCCAGATGAAGAAAGAGCCTGAAATACAGACACGGCCACGCGCTTCATCGCCATCTCTTTCTTTCCCTATAGAGACTCAATTAGTCAATTGCATGTGTTTGAAAAAAGAGAGAAAATTTTGAATTGGGTTAAAAACTTTGGTGCTGATTTATAGGCCCCTTCTTGTATACTTGTCATGTATTTATACGCGATTGGCCAATTACTAGTTGCCAACTATTCTCCACTCTGTACTCAGTCATCAGAAAAGGAAAAACAAATAAAAGTAAAATATCCATTATCTGCTTTGTCCAAAACAGATCCATTATCTGCTTTGTCCAAAACAGACTTTTTCTTTAAAAAAAAAAATCAGAAAAGAATTGAACCGTTTATTTCACGCTTAATGATTTTCATTTATTAAAAGAACTTTTATAAAATAATTATTGGTGGAAAATATTTAAATTTAAAATTATTATGAAAAAAAAATACTGTAATAAAATTATAATTATAAATTTAAATATATTTATTGTTAGTGCATTTTATATTGACTTATTTTTTGTAAATTAGTTGTAAGATTAGTTGGCATTTTAATTTGATAGACCTCTTAAAGAAAGTCTTGTTGTCATGTTTATGGACTACAAATCAAATGATTTGATTACTGAAAATGAAGAGTGGACTTTTGAGAGAATTAATGGCTGGCAAATCTTCAAGCTTGAGGAGAATGTGGTGTGAGGACAAAGGGCTGAAAACAGAAAAATTTAGATAGGCACATGAGCAACTTTGCTATATATACATAAGTGGCATACGTGAGTTTTTGAGCTCTTTAAAAAAAATATTGGGTAATCAAATGATACATTTGGGGCATGGTTTTTATAGAAAAAATATTCAGAAAAAGTCTATGTGAGAGCAAGTCTTTATGTGTTGATTGAAGATCGTCCTTCGGAAGAAGGATTAGAAGCTTTCGGGAGAAAGCGCACTGCCAGCCGAAGGGATTTCACCGTGCAGTTTTGAAGACGAGTGGTGCTCGCTGAACAAGGCCATTAAAGAGATTCGACACTGCGGCGACAACGTCAAGGAGTGATTCTTTGGGTGTATAAGTCCGATTGGTGTGTGTAATCCTTTGAACTTAGTGGATTGGTCATTGTCTCGGCGTGGCTTCGTAGAGTATGTGTGCGCACCGAACTGCGATATCATTTTTTTGGTGTCCTTTACGTTTATACATTAGTTTCATACTTTACTGTTTTGCTGGTTTAATTTTAGATTTTCTGTCACAAAAAGTGTTACAGTAAAGTGTTACAACACTACTTGTGAAGTTCGATCACGTCTCTCATCTGGGGTGGCTTCAATCAAAACACTGCTTTGACGTGGGTCCCCCGTATTTGTACCTAATGAAATTACGTTGGATAACTTTTTTTTTTTTTTTTAAACTAAGAAGCTCTATAATATGATAAAGATCATATCACCAAAGTCTAACATTTTGTATTTTCTTTTTCGAGCTTGGCATGGAATTTAAACTCTACAATTCAAAATGACGTCAGGTACAAGTTTACGGTTCGTATGTATTGTTAATTTTGTTGGAGTCGAATATATTTTTAACTATGTTTGTAATCGTATTTACTTATTTAACTTTGTTAATGAAAATTTTCTATTCCACTCTTGGTCATATAACTCTCTATAAAGAAAACACACTCTTCTATCAAATCTTGTCACAAAAACAATAATAATAATAATAATAATGTCATAGCACACGTACAATTTTCATAGTTGGTAGGCTCAACGTTTAGTTCTCTAAGACTCGTTTATTTTATCGATTTAAATTTTTAATTTTAATTTTATTATTATTAAAAATTCTCATAAAAAGTTATATTTAATTTTTTACTACAGTTAAAAACTCTCCTATAAAATTATATATTAATTCAAATTAAAAATTCAAATAAAAAGTAATTTGATGTTGCAAATTGCAATACAATCACTGCCCTATATATGGCTGCTGGGGAAGAAAAGTCAAAGCTCAAGATTTATTTGCTCAAAAGACGAAAAGTTAATTGTTCTGGGGAAGGTGTCTTCATAGACATGGTTTTGGATTTTATCTAGTGAGCCGGGTGTCCATAAAAGGAATCTGGAATTATGTGCCCTCTTCACTGTATCAAAAATTTATAATGTGGTAGAAGCGTAACAAAAGTTTGTGTTGCTCTCTACGTTAAAACTTAAAGCTCACCAACAAATTAATAATGGAATGAATTCATGATCATGTAGCCAGATATCACAACCATCATTTTATAAGAAGACAAAACTCCACTGTGACTTTCAACAAATTTCTTTACCCAAGTTTAGATTCGATCGCGGAGAGAAAATTCTCGTGGGATATTTAGGTCTCATTCATTTCACCGATTCGAGTTTTCAATTTTAAGTTTCTACAATAAAAAGTTCTCAGAAAATATCACATCTAACTTTTTCTGCTAAGTGAAAAGCTATCAAAAAATGTCACATCTCAGCTCGAATTGAAAACTCAAATTCGCGAAGTGAACGATGCCTTAGTTCTTGAGTTCAGAATTATAATTCATGATTCTGATTTTTAAAATTTAATTTTTTTATGAGAAAAAAATATTATAAAGAACAAAAAACTATGATTCAGAATCAGAGATAAACTATTGAAACAAATTAGTTGTTGTTTTTTCTTTTTTTTGTCGTTTTAGGAGAACTCTTAATGACTTATTGTCGTTTTTCAAAGTTTTAGTGTATTTTTTTCTTAGAATTTTTAAGTAGCATACTCTGATAAACTTTTTTTATTAAATCATTAATTAAGTAATAAATAATGTATTGACCTATCTTCCTTAAAAAAATGATCATATATATATATATATATATTACTGATATCTGTCATGTTTAGAAGTTTCATCCTTTTGTTCAGTATAGTTAATTAAAAAAAACCATTAATTACCTTTATCTCAACTTAAAGCAATAATGCCGCCAAAAAAGAAAACAAAACCAAAAACAGAAACAAAAACAAAAAAGCATTTCATCATATATTGAGAGCGTTTGGAATTCGTTTTAAAATAATTTTATTTTGTGTATAAAAATAAAAATAAAAATATTTTTAATCTTAAACATAAATTATTTTTAAAAATGTGTTTGATAATTTTATCAAGATATTATTTTCAGTATAAAAAACTCATTAATGTCTCTTTCTTTCTCTCTGCTCAACAGAGGAGAAAACGAAAATAAAAAATAAAAAACGACTAAAAGTTGTTTTTCATTTTTTTCTCGTTTTACACTAAACTAAAAAATTATTTTTATTTATGTTTTTTATCTTTATTACGTCAAACGTCGTTTTAAAAACGTTTTTATTTTTATTTTTTTTAAAGTAAAATATAAAA
>NW_010367832.1:0-260 GCF_000414095.1 Morus notabilis
CAAAAGTTTCGCCCTTCCCGTGCCAGTTGTAGATCACGAAGAGAGCTTCAATCAAACCCTTGATGGGCCCCATTTCAACACCAAAAGTTCTCGCCGTTCCCGTGGCGGTTGTAGGGCGCGAAGAGAGCTTCGATCTAACGCCCGATGGGCACCGTTACGAAACCAAAAGATGTTGTCGTTTCCGTGGCGGTTGTAGAGTACAAACAGAGAATAGATCTATCCGTTGATGGGCGCCATTACACAACAAAAGTTTTGAGCGT
>NW_010367833.1:0-9674 GCF_000414095.1 Morus notabilis
TTAATGATACCTATAACGGCGTCCGTAGCAACATTCTCATGATATCTCCGCTACCTAATGTTAGACAAGCCTACTCTCTTGTCATTCAAGATGAAATGCAACGAACGGTGACGTCAGAGACAACTGAAAACTTCTCTATTGCTGCTGCAGTTCAGAATCATCCGAACAAATCAAAAAGCAAGCATTGCGAACATTGCAATAGAGAAGGCCATACAATTGAAAATTGTCAGACACTGAAGTTTCATTGCAAACACTGTGATAAGAGAGGACATACAGAGGACAGATGCAGATATAAAAATGGCACATGGACACCGAACACCGCAGCCAATCGACAAGGACAACAACAACTGCAATATGGATTTCGAAGGAACTCTAACTCCATTGTCAATGCAATAGACTCACCTCAATCGACCCATGGAATTCATTTGCAGGAAAGTAGCAAAACAAACCAAAATCCTGATCCAACTAATGTCTTGCAAGGATTTTCTGCAGAACAACTCTAACAACTTTCCCGTGCCTTATCAATGATGAACACAAGTCATAGCGCTGGTAATAAAAACACATATACGAATGCGATAGGTCTGTCTACTTTTCCAGATGCTATGATTAATTCTGTATTCACTAAGCCTTGGATTTTGGATAGTGGGGCCACTGACCATATCACCTCTGATTCCACACTTTTCACTAAAACAAAATCATCATCAGTACCAATGGTTAATTTACCAACTGGATCCACAGCTTCAATAACTTCAACTGGCACTGTTCATTTCAATTCTGATATCACACTAGATGATGTTCTTTGTGTTCCTACTTTTCGTTTAAATCTGATTTCTGTGAGTAAAATTACCACTGCACTAAACTGTTGTGCAATCTTCTTTCCAACCTTTTGTGTTCTACAGGACTTGGCTACGGGGAAGATGATTGGCTCGAGTAAGCAACATGGTGGTCTCTATTACATGCCTCCATTACAAAGAACACCAACCTGTCATCAAACTTCACATTCATCTAGTCTATGGCATATGCGTCTTGGACATCCATCACCATCTCGCCTTAAGTTAGCTTCTTCATTGTTAGCTTCTTCATTATTACCTTTAAATGATATTTCTTATGACAATAATTGTACTGTTTGTCCCATGGCAAAACAAACAAGACTTCCATTTCCATTAAGCTCTATATCAACTCATGCTCCGTTTGATTTATTACATTGTGATATTTGGGGTCCTTACAAAGTCCCCACACACTCAGGAGCACGTTTCTTTCTTACCATAGTAGATGATTTCACAAGATGCACATGGATATTTCTCATGCAACACAAATCAGAAACTCAAAACATTTTGAAATCTTTCATCGATTTTGCTTATACTCAGTTTCATGCTTATGTCAAAGCGATCAAAGTAGACAATGGTTCTGAATTCTTATCTATGAGAAATTTTTTCCAGTTTCATGGTATTGAATATCAACGCACTTGTGTTTACACTCCACAACAAAACGGAGTTGTCGAAAGAAAGCATCGCCATATTCTCATTGTTGCTCGTGCACTCCTCTTTCAATCTCATTTACCTTTGCATTTTTAGGGGGAGTGTGTTTTAACTGCAGTTTATCTTATTAATCGGTTACCATCTCCATTACTCTCAAATAAAACACCCTTCGAAATTCTACACAATCGTCCACCCTCACTTGCTCACCTGAAGGTTTTTGGTTGTCTGTGTTATGCTACTGTTGTGCATCCAATTCATAAATTCGATTCTCGTGCCAAATGCTACATCTTTGTTGGATACTCGACTGGGCAGAAAGGTTACAAATTATATGACATGGAAACAGGGAAATTTTTTGTTAGTCGCGATGTCAAATTTCATGAAACCACTTTTCCTTTCTCATCCACCTCACCTCCACAAAATTCAGATTTTGTAGTACCGACTCCTATTTCTGAGACTATAGAACCACAGTCTGCCTCTCCATTTCCTACTAACACTCATTCTCACCAATCCAAACAAATAGAAACAACACATGAATCCATTTCTCCCACACAAAGCACTCATGTTCCCTCTAGCAATGATCAGCCTCCCACATTCATGCCAGAAACCGAAAACACACCCCCACTTCAAGACACATCAAGCAATTATGTTGAACCTCCTACAGCTTCCGCTCCACTTCTAAGACAATCAACTCGACCTAAGCAACCTCCAGCATGGCATAAAGACTACCTAATGCCATCTCAAGCTAATCAGTCTTTCTCAGCACCAAGTTCAAAGAAAGGTACTCGATATCCTCTCTCTCATTTCCTTTCTTACTCACGTTTTTCATCTTCCCATTCTACTTTTCTAGCCACCATCACAGATCAAACCGAACCCAAAACTTATGCTCAGGCCGTCCTTAATCCAAAGTGGCAGAAAGCTATGAATACAGAATTAGAAGCATTACAGCTTAACAACACATGGAGCTTAGTTCCTCTCCCCATCGGACATAAACCGATTGGTTGCAAATGGGTATACAAAATCAAGTACATGTCAGATGGCACTATCGAACGCTATAAGGCTCGTCTCGTCGCTAAAGGATACAATCAAGTTGAAGGCATCGACTATCAAGAAACATTTTCACCAACAGCCAAGCTTATAAATCTTCGATGTCTTCTCACTGTCGCTGCTGCTCGCCACTGGTATATTCACCAATTGGACGTTCAAAATGCTTTTCTTCATGGTGATTTACATGAAGTTGTGTACATGGAACCTCCACCTGGTCTTCACCGACAGGGGGAGAACATTGTGTGTCGGCTCAACAAGTCTCTTTATGGACTTAAACAAGCATCAAGAAATTGGTTTGCTACATTTTCGGACACCATTCGAAAGGCTGATTATCAACAATCAAAGGCTGATTATTCACTTTTCACCAAGGCTCAAGGTACCTCCTTCACATCGATCCTCATATATGTTGATGAAATACTCCTTGCAGGAAATGATTTACATGAAATGAAACGTCTCAAAGAATTTCTTCTCAAGCACTTCCGTATCAAAGATCTCGGGGACTTGAAGTACTTTCTGGGCATTGAATTCTCCAGATCGAGAAAGGGCATTTTCATGTCTCAGAGGAAATATGCACTGGACATTCTTCAAGATTCGGGACACCTAGGAGCACGGCCAAATAATTTCCCGATGGAGCAAAATTTGAACCTCACTTCCACTGATGGAGAACTGCTAAAAGAACCATCCAAATACAGAAGACTAGTTGGAAAATTGATTTACCTGACCGTGACAAGACCCGACATAGCCTATTCAGTTCGCACATTGAGTCAATTCATGCAAGAACCTAGAATACCTCACTGGGACGTTGCGATCCGGATACTTAAATACATCAAGGGCACACCTGGCCAAGGGTTATTACTTCCTTCAGATAATGTTTTAGTTTTGAAAGCTTTTTGTGATTCGGATTGGGGAGGTTGTCATGACACAACAAGATCAGTTACTGGATATTGCATTTTTCTTGGAAAATCTCTCATATCATAGAAATCCAAAAAGCAAGCCAACGTCTCTAGATCATCAGCCGAGGCTGAATATCGAGCCATGGCTAACACATGCTTGGAGCTAACTTGGTTACGTTATGTACTAGATGACTTAAAGGTTCCTCAGACAGCACCTATACCATTATTTTGCGACAATCAAGCAGCTTTGCATATTGCGGCGAATCCTGTTTTTCACGAGCGCACGAAACATATTGAAATAGACTGTCATATAGTGCGAGAAAAGTTGCAGGCTGGAATGATTAAACCTTCTTTTGTGTCTTCTCAATCACAGCTAGTTGATGTATTTACCAAGGCCTTAGGAAAGGATCAGTTTGTGAGTTTGCGCAACAAGTTGGGACTTTATGACATTCACTCTCCAACTTGAAGGGGAGTATTAGGAAATATATTATATTAGCTGTATTATAATAGTGTTGATTATTTACCCTTTTTGTCTTTTATTCACTTTCCTATATTAGTGTAATTAGAATCCCACTAAAAGGGATCACGACATTGTAGCCTTAGAATTAGTCTGTCATTTACCTTGACTCTCATGTATATATATATACACCATATACTGAAAATAACATACATTCAGTATATATACATCATATACTGAAAATAACATACATTCAGTTTTCCACCATTGCTTGTCTCTGCCATTATCATTTATTTACAATTCAAGCATGCCAATGCTAGCATAGCCACAAGAACAACATCATGCGCATTTTGTTTCTTGACAAACAGGCTGGGCATTTTGCTTACGCTTGATGGTGAACAATTGAAATGTACGTTTCTTGATCAGCAAAAACGCAATGAAGAGAAAGCAAAAGAGAGAGACGGTAGGGAGAATTATATGGAGAAAGATGAATGCCTCAGAATGAGAGATGACTCCATTTCCCTTTGTCTGAGAATAAGGGGGCACACATATTAGATTACCATCCGTGCAGTATTGAGATGAACAGTTATTCTCGCCTGAGAAATTGTTGAAGGCAAGGTTGATCGTCTCTAAAGGTATCATGCTGCACAATTGAGAGGGTATTTTCCCACCAAGGAAGTTGTGACTGAGGTCTAAGGTCTTTAGCAAATATAGAGAAGCACACATTTCTGTGGGAATGCTTCCACTTAAGTTGTTTTGGGAAAGATCTAAATGCTCCAATCCTGCTAATTGGGCAATCTGTTGAGGCATTGTCCCAGAAAATTCATTATTTGATAGGTCCAACTTAATCATTTGCTTTAGATTTCCAATATCATGACCTATGGGACCATCAAAATGGTTTGAGCTCAGGTCAAGATAAGTCAAACTGGCTAAACCACTCAGCGATGGAAAAATTGGACCTTGGAGCTTGTTATAACCAAGATTGAGAGTATCCAAATTCTTTAGGTTTTGTAATTCTAAGGGGACAGAACCATTAACTTTATTAGAGCTAATATCTAGCTCCTTTAAATAAATCAAATGGCCCAGGGTTGGAGGGAGCGCCCCCTCGAGCTTGTTTTTGCTAATAAGTAGATGGCTTAGATGTTCCAAATTCCCAAGTTCCAAGGGGATAGAACCACTAATGTCGTTTGAAGAGATGTCTAGCACAGATAAATTGATTAAACGGCCTAGAGTTGGAGGGATGGAACCGTTAATTTGGTTTGAATCAAGATACAGTTCCGACAAGTTGGTTAAATTACCCAAAGAAGATGGTAGTGGTCCACTAAAGTGGTTTTCGCGTAGATCCAAAACAACCAGATTTTTCAAAAGACCAATGGTTGATGGAATAGGACCACTTAATTGATTAAAAGAAAGATCAAGCTTAAACAAGTGGCTGAGATTGGCTAGTGTTGAGAGAGGCCACTCACCTATCAGACGATTCCGGGATAGGTCAAGGTGGGTGAGCTTTGAAAGACTGCCTATCTCTCGCGGGATGCTACCTGTGAGTCCGGCTCTGTAAAAACTCAGATAGACTAGATTTGGAAGGCATGCTAAGTTCATCCTCTGAAACACAATTCTTCCCTCGTGGTATGAAGAAAGTTCAGTAACTTTCCCAGCTTGGTTACAAGTTACACCAGGCCAGTTGCAATGACTAGTGCTGGTATTGATGTACTCATCGCTCCACCACCAAGTTAGAAATTGGCTCAGGCACTGCGCTTCTGGATCTTTGAGATGATCAACGCTTGGTGTTGGTGCCGGTGATATTGATTCAGAAGCTTTCACTTGGAAAACGGCTTTTTCCACGTTAGCTACAATACATGAAAATATAAAAATATTCCATGTTACTGAACCAATTAGAAAGATGGAAATATTGGAGACCGAAATCATATTGCTCAAACGGGTGAATATTAATTGGAAAACTTATTGACGATTAATTCCTGCATTGGCACTTATTTTTATAGACTTGTTAAAAGCATCAGTGACTTAAACAAAATTCAATGCCCATTAATTTACGTCAGACATGCATACCCCACTCCATATTTGACCAAAAATTTTGGCCTTAACTGTCTCTCTCCAAGAAATTGCTTATCTCTTTCTCTTGGGTTTTACTGTTCAGTTGTCGTTCTTCTTACCTTAACGCTACGTTGGTCTGCACTTTTCATAATTGTCAGAAATGGGACCAACACGCTTGCTAGAGATCAAATGGAGTAGAAATTCCCTGCACGGCAAAAAAAAAAAAAAAAAAAAAACAATTCCTTCTTTTAATTCTTGAAAACAACTTTGGAATGACAGATTGTCTCTATCTTATTTAATTTTGGTTCTTGAAATCTATTTGATATTATCGATCTTGTTTAATTTGCCATAAAGAGTAGGAATTCTTGAATTCTTTTTACCCTCATCTCTCGGCCACCTCTAATTTGTACTCTCAAAACATCACCTTCAAATAAGATAGCTGGACGTAATTAGCCAAAGCACCTGGTCCTTTTTGATAAGCTAACTATTTCCTATGTATGCAATATATACACACATATAAACAAACAACATTCTTATATATTGTTTGAAGCTCAGAGACCATATATTAGCAAAAGAGTATTGCTACAAGGCAACGGTGGTCCATCTATTAATTAATAAAAAGTGGGTCCTGCATTGTGAAATTGACATGTGGGGCCACCTTTTATTAGTAATGGTGCTTAGCGTCATTGGTGTCTTTAAGCATTTTTCTTAGCAAAAGCGTATGATTGATACAAAGTCGTTCAACTTTCCACCATATGTTCTTTCCAAGGAGTGATTTTTGGGGTATGAAAAAGTCTCTGTGTTATTATCAAATTGTCTTGACTATGCCCTCGACAAGTCATGCATTGAACTGTTTGGACTACACCAGAAAGGGAAAGGCGTTAAGAACGAACTTAAGGAAATTAATAAGAAAGTGAATCTGATACGACCAACCTGCAAATTCTCAGAGGTCAGCCGTATTTTCACACTCTTTGAGCGAGTGCTGGCTCCAAGGGAAAGAAAAGAGCTGAGAAGGAAAAAAAAATAGATTTAGGGGAGGAATCAGAAGAGAGTGAGACGGAGATGAAAAAGTTCTTCGTTATTCATTGTCCTCTCACAAGGTTTCCTATTCCACAACTTATACCTCTCCTCGGTGAACCCAATCGAGAGGCGAGACTACCCGTAAAACAGAAAGCAAATTACAGCCATTGACAGTAAAGGAAAAAAAAACAAAAACAGAGAAATGAAAGTTCTGCCATCACTCCCGAGGACTAACGTCCTAGCTGCATCAAACGACACTCTTCCGTCCCTAAACGACATAGTCCTCTAACCACGCGGGAGGCCTTCTAGCTCGTGTTGGGCCTTTTGGGTTGCTGTTGTTCATCCTCTTGGGCTGGCCCTCTTCCTCTGCCACTGTTGTTTCAAGGCCCACATCTGGAAGCTGCATGGGCATGGGTTGGGTCGTATCAGAATCATTGACTGATTGATTCTCCTTTTATTGTTAATTTACCTATATATCACGAAGTACAATCCAATTCCCCGTTATTGTGTCTTCTATCAAAATTTTCCCATTCTCTACATCAAATTAACATTCATCAGTAAGTAGTAAAGTAAACACATGATCATGGGTGGGAAAACGTTTTTGACTTTTATGTTTCTTCTGTGTAACTTGCTAGAGTGTCAAGAGATAACCTTTTTTCACATCAGAAACACATAAATGATTAAACAACCGGCGTTTAGTGCACGGCCTTCTCCTTTTAATCCCGAATTTCAAGTGTCAACTACAAAATTGTATTCGTAGATGTTTCTAGACCACCACTCCAAAGTCCAAGCTATAAACGTTGTATAATCCTCAATTAGTATTACTAATTCCAATAAATTAATTAATGGCACAGTCTCTATATTGTTATTATTATTATTATTATTATTATGAAGGGAATATGCTCTAGTTTTATTATTCCAATATACTCTATATTGTTCAGTTTTCGTTCTTCTTACACCTCCAAGTATGTAGGTATGCACTTTTTTTTTCTTGGCTAAAAATCTAAGTCTGCATTTGGTGCTTCTTTTTTTGGCTAGAATATTGATATTATTTATGTAGGACTTCATAGTCAGAAATGGGACCAACACGGTTGCTAGAAATCAAATGGTAGTACTATGGCGAAGGGTCGTGCCACTCAGGGCAAACAGCTGCTGCCAGAAGTTACTCATGAAAATGGGGTCTCGGTCGGAGACTATTGAACTGGGAAACCCGTGAAGTTTTACCACCATCTCAGCAAAGAGGTCGGCTGTCTTTGTTGCTGTGAACTGGGACGGCAGCGGCCCGAAGTGAGCGGACTTTGTCAGGCGATCCACGACCACCAGGATAACTGTGAATCCGTGCGATAATGGAAGGCCGGTTATGAAGTCCATAGTCACCTCGTCCCAGACCAAAGTCAGAATCGGTAGCGGTTGAAGTAATCCTGCTGGCGCTTGGGTGGAGTGTTTGATTTGTTGGCAAATGAGGCAAGCGGCCACATAACTCTCTACATCATTGCGCATCCTGGGCTAGAAAAATAGCGCAGAAAGCCGAACCAACGTGCGCTTGACGCCAGCGTGTCCCGCGAGTGGCGTGGCATGAAACTCGTGGAGCAGTGCAGTTTTAAGAGAGGAAGTGGAACTTAAAACGTACCTGTGATGGAAACAAAGCACGCCATCCACCTCTGAGTAGTCGGAGGATAAATCCCCTATGCGAAATGTGTGGTGGAGTTGTACTAAGTCAGGGAGGGTGGCATGTTCCTTGCGGAGGGCCACCAAGAAGTCACAGGAGGGACGGCTGGCTAACGTCCAATAAGAGGGAGAAACATCCACTGTGTGTGTGGACTGCTCCTCGTGCACCCGGGATAAGGCATCTGCCGCCTTGTTAGTGCTCCCTCGTTTGTATTCAATCCGAAAATGATAGCCCAAAAGCTTCCGAATGTAGACTTGCTGGTCCGGGGTATTGATGACCTGTTGGAAGAGCTCCTTAATACTCTTGTGATCTGTTCGCACGATAAAGAACCGGCCCAGAAGGTATTGGCGCCACTTCTGGACAGCGGCCGAGATGGCATGTAGCTCTTTGATATAGGTTGACGCAGCCCTTAGTTTGATGCCCAGTTTCTTGCTAAAATAAGAGATGGGGTGGTTGGCCTGCATAAGAACCGCGCCAATTCCCACATTCGATGCATCCGTCTCAATGACAAAATCCAAATCAAAGTTCGGCAAGCCCAACACCGGTGCTGCCACCATGGCCTGCTTGAGGATAGTGAAGGCCTCGGAGGCTGCCAGAGTCCAGTGAAAAGACTCTTTACATAATAAATCAGTGAGGGGGGCAGCCATAGTGGCATATCCGTGAATAAAACGTCTGTAATATCCGGTCAAGCCCAAAAAACCTCGTAGCTGTTTCACATTCTTCGGACAAGGCCAGGCGACCATGGCCTCAAGCTTTTGAGGGTCAGCTTGTACTCCCCGGGCAGATACTATGTGTCCTAAGTAATCAATGGTGTCTTGGCAGAAAGTGCACTTCGAGAGCTTAATGAAGAAGTGCTTGGAGTGTAAACAAAGCAACACCTGCTCTAGGTGAGAAACATGCTCCGCCACAGTGGCACTGTAGACGAGAATATCGTCAAAAAAAATGATCACGAACTTGCGCAGAAACGAGGCAAAAAGTTGATTCATGGTAGCCTGAAAGGTTGATGGCGCATTCGTCAAGCCGAAAGGCATGACCAAGAACTCAAAGTGACCATCATGAGT
>NW_010367833.1:20584-27983 GCF_000414095.1 Morus notabilis
AGAAAAATAGCGCAGAAAGCCGAACCAACGTGCGCTTGACGCCAGCGTGTCCCGCGAGTGGCGTGGCATGAAACTCGTGGAGCAGTGCAGTTTTAAGAGAGGAAGTGGAACTTAAAACGTACCTGTGACGGAAACAAAGCACGCCATCCACCTCTGAGTAGTCGGAGGATAAATCCCCTGTGCGAAATGCGTGGTGGAGTTGTACTAAGTCAGGGAGGGTGGCATGTTCCTTGCGGAGGGCCACCAAGAAGTCACAGGAGGGACGGCTGGCTAACGTCCAATAAGAGGGAGAAACATCCACTGTGTGTGTGGACTGCTCCTCGTGCACCCGGGATAAGGCATCTGCCGCCTTGTTAGTGCTCCCTCGTTTGTATTCAATCCGAAAATGATAGCCCAAAAGCTTCCGAATGTAGACTTGCTGGTCCGGGGTATTGATGACCTGTTGGAAGAGCTCCTTAATACTCTTGTGATCTGTTCGCACGATAAAGAACCGGCCCAGAAGGTATTGGCGCCACTTCTGGACAGCGGCCGAGATGGCATGTAGCTCTTTGATATAGGTTGACGCAGCCCTTAGTTTGATGCCCAGTTTCTTGCTAAAATAAGAGATGGGGTGGTTGGCCTGCATAAGAACCGCGCCAATTCCCACATTCGATGCATCCGTCTCAATGACAAAATCCAAATCAAAGTTCGGCAAGCCCAACACCGGTGCTGCCACCATGGCCTGCTTGAGGATAGTGAAGGCCTCGGAGGCTGCCAGAGTCCAGTGAAAAGACTCTTTACATAATAAATCAGTGAGGGGGCAGCCATAGTGGCATATCCGCGAATAAAACGTATGTAATATCCGGTCAAGCCCAAAAAACCTCGTAGTTGTTTCACATTCTTCGGACAAGGCCAGGCGACCATGGCCTCAAGCTTTTGAGGGTCAGCTTGTACTCCCTGGGCAGATACTATGTGTCCTAAGTAATCAATGGTGTCTTGGCAGAAAGTGCACTTCGAGAGCTTGATGAAGAAGTGCTTGGAGTGTAAACAAAGCAACACCTGCTCTAGGTGAGAAACATGCTCCGCCACAGTGGCACTATAGACGAGAATATCGTCAAAAAAAATGATCACGAACTTGCGCAGAAACGAGGCAAAAAGTTGATTCATGGTAGCTTGAAAGGTTGATGGCGCATTCGTCAAGCCGAAATGCATTACCAAGAACTCAAAGTGACCATCATGGGTGCGAAACGCCGTTTTATATGTGTCCCTTGTGTGGACCCGAATCTGATGGTATCCCGCCCTCAAGTCCAGTTTGCTAAACACTGTGGCACCACCTAGTTCATCTAATAACTCATCGATGGTGGGTATGGGAAACTTGTCTTTAATAGTGACCGCGTTCAAGGCCCGGTAATCAACATAAAAACGATAAGAGCCATCTTTCTTTTTAACCAATAAAACCGGAGAGGAAAATGGGCTCTGACTGGGCTTGATGATGCCCTGCTCCAACATCTCACGGATCAATTTCTCCATTTTCGTTTCCTGGAAATGTGGATAGCGGTAAGGGCGCACATTGACTGGTTTAGAGTTAGGCAGCAAGTGAATCCTGTGATCAATGGTCCGGTAGGGGGGTAAACCAGTGGGCTGCGCAAATAAAGCACTATAACGGTGGAGTAGCGATGAAATGGGCGTGGGCAGCGACTTAGGAAACTCCAAAACCGCAGGGTCCTTATAATGTCATGGAGCGTATAGGTCCAGTGGCCTACAAACTTGACTTACCCAGTGGTTGCCGCATCCACCCAGTTTTTCACATCTCAACACTCAAGCCTCTTCGTGGTTCTGCTCCTGCAGACAGTACCCCCCTTCCATTAGGCAGTGTGGATAATAAACCGCTTTCCATTCCAGTGGCGGTTTGTGCTTCTCGATCCATCCTTCAACAGGGTAAAGTGCACCGCCAAATTTTGGTGCAGTGGTCTGATAGTGGGCCCGAAAATGCCACCTGGGAAGATTTTATTGTGTTCTGTCACACTTATCCTAATGAAGAAGTGCTTGGAGTGTAAACAAAGCAACACCTGCTCTAGGTGAGAAACATGCTCCGCCACAGTGGCACTGTAGACAAGAATATCGTCAAAAAAAATGATCACGAACTTGCGCAGAAACGAGGCAAAAAGTTAATTCATGGTAGCTTGAAAGGTTGATGGCGCATTCGTCAAGCCGAAAGGCATGACCAAGAACTCAAAGTGACCATCATGAGTGCGAAACGCCGTTTTATACGTGTCCCTTGTGTGGACCTAAATCTGATGGTATCCCGCCCTCAAGTCCAGTTTGCTAAACACTGTGGCACCACCTAGTTCATCTAATAACTTATCGATGGTGGGTATGGGAAACTTATCTTTAATAGTGACCGCGTTCAAGGCCCGGTAATCAACACAAAAACGATAAGAGCCATCATTCTTTTTAACCAATAAAACCGAAGAGGAAAATGGGCTCTGACCGGGCTTGATGATGCCCTGCTCCAACATCTCACGGATCAATTTCTCCATTTCCGTTTTCTGGAAATGTGGATAACGGTAAGGGCGCACATTGACTGGTTTAAAGTTAGGCAGCAAATGAATCCTGCGATCAATGGTCCGGTGGGGGGGTAAACCAGTGGGCTGCGCAAATAAAGCACTATAACGGTGGAGTAGCGATGAAATGGGCATGGGCAGCGACTTAGGAAACTCCAAAACCGCAGGGTCCTTAACTGGTGACTCCCCGGGAATGGTCTCAGCCGCTAGGGGTTGCAACTCAAACAGGCTGTGAACCTCATCGCCATGGACCAGGGCCTGAAACTGGTGCAGCGAGATCAAGCTAGGTAAACCGGTGATATCCCCACATAAGGTCACTTGTTTCCCCTCCCAACAAAATTCCATGGACAGGGCGGCATAATCATGGGCCACGCGGCCCAGCTTTTGAAGCCACTGGATGCCGAGAACGACATCCGGTCCTTCTATCTGCAAAACGTGAAGGTCCACAAGAAAAACAGTCCCCTGCATAGACAAAGACACCTGGTGACATGTGAATTGGCAAAGGAGAAAATCACCATTGCCAATGTAAACGCGGAAAGTCGGCGTGGGCTGGATAGGTAGTCCTAACCGTTCGGCCAAGGCAGGTTTGATGAAGTTATGGGTACTCCCGCTATCAATTAAAACCTGAAAATAGTGGGGGCCAATCTCGCCACGCAGCCGAAGAGACCTAGGATTACCCTGGCCAGCCAACGCATTCAAACTCGAAATGTCCCCGGTCACTACTTCCTCACACTCTTCCTCAGGGGGTAAGTCTTCAGGGCCTTCTATCTCCCCGTCATCCGTACCTAAGAGAAGAAAAAACTTGCTACGACAGCGGTGATTCATGCTGTATTTCTGGTCACAATTATAACACAGGCCTTTTTCACGTTTTTCGCGCAATTCGGCCGGTGTGAGACGACGGATGGGCAGAGGGGGGATCGGTAGTAAAGGTGGTAATGTGGTCTGTTTTTGTGGGATCTGGTTGGCAGGAGGGGGAATGTGTTGAGGTTGGGGATGGGATGATGGAACAGGGGCAATTAGATGTGACTGGTTAGGAGTTTTGTGGGAGGAAAACTGGTTTGGGTTCCATTTGGGCCATGACCGAGCACCCTGCCTAGCCTCGTCGGACCGAGCCTCATAAGCCCGCGCTAAGGCGAACGCTTCAATTAAAGACAATGGACGAGAAACTAATAGTTCACGGCGAATGTCCGGTTTTAAGCCCGTAATAAAAAAACTAATCAACAGAGGTTCAGATATTCCAGTAACCTTATTCATCAATTCCTCAAATGCAAACTGGAATTCAGTAACAGATGTTGTCTGAGAAAGTTTTGAGAGGTTACCTGGATGGTCTTCGTACAACGATGTGCCGAAACGTTGTTTCAGATGGACCAGAAACTCCTTCCAAGTCGTCAGCTAGATGGACCAGAAACTCCTTCCAAGTCGTCAGCCAGTGATTAGCCTTCATCCATTGGTACCATGCAGCGGCGCGGCCTTCCATATGAAAGGATACGATTCGAAGCCGGAGATGATCCGGAGTGCCATGGAAATAAAAAAACTCCTCCGTCTGAAACACCCAACCCGTCGGGTCGGAGCCATCGAACTGGGGAACCTCTATTTTCATGGAACGTAATACAGGGGAAAGCTCATTACCTTCAATCGGTGTTCCTGCAAGAGGAGGCACGGGATGGGTCGGAGCCGAGAACCCGCCCTCATCCACCGGAGATCCTTGGATTTGCGATTGCAGATCTTCGAGGCGAGCATCCACCATAGCCATGTACTGTTGCAATGTCTTGTGGAGGGACACGGTCTGGCCCTCAAACTGGTTTTGCAATGCCTTCACCGCTGCGAGAACGTCAGAGTCTGCCATGAAATGAGCAATGAAAGCACCAATTGATACGACCAACCTGTAAATTCTCAGAGGTCAGCCGTATTTTCACACTCTTTGAGCGAGTGCTGGCTCCAAGGGAAAGAAAAGAGCTAAGAAGGAAAAAAAATAGATTTAGGGGAGGAATCAGAAGAGAGTGAGACGGAGATGAAAAAGTTCTTCGTTATTCATTGTCCTCTCACAAGGTTTCCTATTCCACAACTTATACCTCTCCTCGGTGAACCCAATCGAGAGGCGAGACTACCCGTAAAATAGAAAGCAAATTACAGCCATTGACAGTAAAGGAAAAAAAAACAAAAACAGAGAAATGAAAGTTCTGCCATCACTCCCGAGGACTAACGTCCTAGCTGCATCAAACGACACTCTTCCCTCCCTAAACGACATAGTCCTCTAACCACGCGGGAGGCCTTCTAGCTCGTGTTGGGCCTTTTGGGTTGCTGTTGTTCATCCTCTTGGGCTGGCCCTCTTCCTCTGCCACTGTTGTTTCAAGGCCCACGTCTGGAAGCTGCATGGGCATGGGTTGGGTCGTATCAGAATCATTGACTGATTGATTCTCCTTTTATTGTTAATTTACCTATATATCACGAAGTACAATCCAATTCCCCGTTATTGTGTCTTCTATCAAAATTTTCCCATTCTCTACATCAAATTAACATTCATCAGTAAGTAGTAAAGTAAACACATGATCATGGGTGGGAAAACGTTTTTGACTTTTATGTTTCTTCTGTGTAACTTGCTAGAGTGTCAAGAGATAACCTTTTTTCACATCAGAAACACATAAATGATTAAACAACCGGCGTTTAGTGCACGGCCTTCTCCTTTTAATCCCGAATTTCAAGTGTCAACTACAAAATTGTATTCGTAGATGTTTCTAGACCACCACTCCAAAGTCCAAGCTATAAACGTTGTATAATCCTCAATTAGTATTACTAATTCCAATAAATTAATTAATGGCACAGTCTCTATATTGTTATTATTATTATTATTATTATTATGAAGGGAATATGCTCTAGTTTTATTATTCCAATATACTCTATATTGTTCAGTTTTCGTTCTTCTTACACCTCCAAGTATGTAGGTATGCACTTTTTTTTTCTTGGCTAAAAATCTAAGTCTGCATTTGGTGCTTCTTTTTTTGGCTAGAATATTGATATTATTTATGTAGGACTTCATAGTCAGAAATGGGACCAACACGGTTGCTAGAAATCAAATGGTGCAGAAATTCCTCTGGCGTCCCCTTCACACAAAAAATCAATTCCTTCTTTTATTTCTGGGAAACAACTTTGGAATGACATTTTGTCTCCATTTTCTTTAATTTTGGTTGTTGAAAACTATTTGAGCATATCTATCTTGTTTAATTTTCCACAAATAAGAGACTCACCCACCTTGCTTGATCACCTCCAACTTGCATTGAGAGACGTGTTCACACTGCAAATGAAGTTATTAATCAAAATTTAGTAAGGCCAAAAAAGAATTTTGTTACTTATTCTAATTGAATGGAAAATGATATCGTAGGTCTACTAAATAGGATTGTACTTTTTCTACACCAAAATTTCTCATTCTCCACATCAAATTAACATTCCTGATCGGTAAGTAAACACATAAGACAAGGAAATAAGACGTTTTTTTACTTTTATACTCCTCAATTACTAATTCCAATAAACTAATGGTACATGCTCTTATTATTATTATTATTATTATTATTATTATTGGAATATGCTCTATTTTTTTCAGGCTATGATAACCAAAGTTAAAAAAAAAAAAAAGATTAAGTTAAAAAAAAGATAAAGTTTAGCTCGATCAATGACCAACTTTTTAGTAATAGATTAAGATACGTTGCCTTTTCAAGCTAGTTAACCAAAGTTAATAAGATCTGTTGCTTTTTCAAGCATAGAGCAATAGTTGCTTAATTATAATCAACATTTTCCCTCTATATGTTCAGAAATTGTAGTGGATTAAATGATAACAAAAGTTTATGTCAAATTGAAATATCATATTAATTGCTGAACAATCAGGACAGAAAGATATTGATAATGACATCGATATACAATATTATGCAAATTGGCTCCAACCCTGAAGTTCTTAGAAGTTCCATTGTTCTGCTAAGAAATTAGCAAGACGACGATGTAAACCTCTATGTCCCTCACTACAGGTTCTAGGAACCATCCATCGTTATTTTTCTTTTCATACGTGTAAATTGGACAAGAAATGTAAAGTAAGTTAAAAAATGGTAAAATAAATAAATAAATAAAGTCTCTCCTTTCTTCTTGCTGTATTTTGACTCAGAGAGCTTCACTAGATGTATATACGAATCAAGTTGTTATTCGGAACGTCCTTGATTCAAAGTGTGAAAGCATAGTCTTTTGAGTCATAAAGACATATTTAATCTTTCAAGCTAGTTAATCTACACAAAGACCTTGCCATATTTAATCTTTCACTTTGGTGGGAGCGCTTGTGCTTGCACCCGGGGTCCAAGGTTCGAATCCTGGAAACGGCCTCTCCTTCGGGGGGTAAGGCCGCGTACATATGAGATTGAGATTTCTCCCGAGCCTGTCATAGTACGAGAACCTCTTTGGCACTAGGGTCCGCCTTTGAATGCGTATAGTTTCATCTTTTTGTGCCTGATAGTAGATTTTGATTCTATTCAACGTTCAATTATTTTGACCTGTGATATGGTTAATTGATTGTTGCTTACTTGTCATCTATTATTTAGGAGGAAACGCTAACTATGAATAGTTAAGAATGTACTAATTATAACTATTTCGGTCATTTAGGGTCTTCTCAATGCTTGATGGTCCTTGAAGTTTCAGTAATAAAAGGGGTACTACTTTGATACTAGACCATGAGTTGGCATTTCTTTACAGTTATACTCTTTTAACTAGTAGTGATAAAATTAAGAGTATTAGTTGGATCAAGAGGGAGATGTCACTACAAGAAAAAGGACTTTTCGTAGCGGTTAGTTATAGCGCTTTTCAAAAAACGTTACTGCTTT
>NW_010367834.1:0-1234 GCF_000414095.1 Morus notabilis
AGAGAGCTTCGATCTAAAGGATTATGGGCCCCGTTACGACACCAAAAGTCATCGCCGTTCCTGTGACAGTCTTAGATCGCGAAGAGAGCTTCGATCTAACGGCTGATGGGCCCGTTACGACACCAAAATTTGTCAACCTTCCCGGCGTGGTTGTAGGGAGCGAACAGAGCTTCGATCTGATGGATTTTGGGCCCCGTTAGGACACCAAAAGTTGTCGCCATTCCAGTGCGAGTCGTAGATTACGAAGAGAGCATCGATATAACGGCTGACGGGCCCCGTTATGACACCAAAACTTGTCGGCGTTCCCGTGGCCGATGTAGATCGCGAAGTGTACTTCGATCTAACGGTTGATGGGCCCCGTTACGACACCAAAATATGTCGCCATTCCAGTGGCGATTGTAGAGCGCGAAGAGAGCTTCGATATAACATCTGATGCTCCGGCCCCGGTACGACCTCAAAAGTTGTCCCCGTTCCCGCCGCGGTTGTAGAGCACGAAGAGAGCTTCGATCTGACTGATGATGGGCCCCGTTTCGACAACACAAGATGTCCCCTTTCCCGTGCAAGTTGTAGATCGTGAAGAGAGCTTCGATCTAACGGCTGATGGGCTCCGTTACGACACCAAAATATGTCGCCATTCCAGTGGCGATTGTAGAGCGCGAAGAGAGCTTTGATATAACGGCTGACGGGCCCCGTTACGACGCCAAAAGTTCTCACCGTTCCCGTGCCAGTTGTAGATCGTGAAGAGAGCTTCGATATAACGGCTGACTAGCCCCGTTATGACACCAAAAGTTGTCGTCGTTCCTATGCCAATCGTACATCGCGAAGAACACTTCGATCTAACGGCTGATGGGCTCCGTTACGACACCAAAATTTGTCGCCTTTCCCGGGGCGGTTGAAGGGCAAGCAGAATCTGACGGATTTTGGGCCCCGTTACGACACCAAAAGTTGTCGCCATTCTTGTGCCAGTTGTAGATCGCGAAGAGAGCTTCGATCAAATGGCTGATGGGCCCCGTTACGACACCAAAAGTTGTCGTCGTCCCCGTGGGGGTTGTAGAGTACGAAGAGAGCTTCTATCTAACATGTAATGGCGCCCGTTACGACACCACAAGTTGTCGCCGTTCCCGTGGCAGTTCTAGAGCGCGAAGAGAGCATCGATATAACCGCTGATGGGCACCATTTCGACCACAAAACTTGTCGCTGTTCCCGTGGCGGTTGTAGGGAGCGCAGAGAGATC
>NW_010367835.1:0-1373 GCF_000414095.1 Morus notabilis
GACCAAAGTTCCTAATTAGACTCCTAAGGCACCTCGTCGTAGTGGAAGGATAAGCATGTTACCCGACCGGTATACCGGGGAAGCCCAAATTGTCACTGTTGATGACGGTAAGGAGGATCCATCGACCTTTAAGGATGCGATGGATGATTCTGATAAGGAAGAATGGCAAGCAGCTATGAAACTCGAGATATAGTCTATGTACTCTAACTTGGCCTGACAACTTGTAGATCTACCCGAGGGGGTAAAACCCATTGGATGCAAGTGGATCTACAAGAGAAAGAGATGAGTTGATGGAAAAGTAGAGACTTATAAAGCAAGGCTAGTGGCTAAGGGTTATACCCAAAAGGAGGGAGTTAACTATGAGGAAACTTTCTCGTCAGTAGCTATGCTTAAGTCCATCCGGATACTCCTAGTCATTGCAGCATATTTTGACTATGAGATATGGCAGATGGATGTCAAGACAGCTTTTTTTAATGGCTATCTTGAGGAAACCATCTATATGCAACAGCCAGAGGGTTACATAGAGGAAGGCCAAATGTAAAAAGTCTGCAAACTGCAGAGGTCCATTTTTTGGACTGAAGCAGGCTTTTAGATCATGGAACATCAGGTTTGATGAGGCTATAAAGTCTTATGGATTTGATCAAAACATTGATGAACCATGTGTCTACAAGTACAAGAAAGAAGAGAAAGTGGTCTTCTTAATTCTTTACGTCGATGACATCCTACTCATTGGGAATGATGTGGGATTGATGACAAATAAAAAGGAGTGGTTAGCCGACCAATTCCAAATGAAAGATTTGGGAGAGGCAAGCTATGTTCTTGGGATTAAGATTATTCGAGATCGCAAGAAAAAGCTTTTGGCGTTGTCACAGGCATCTTATATAGACAAAGTGTTGTCTAGGTATTTGATGCAGAATTCCAAGAAAGAGAATTTACCTTCTAGGCATGGTATTCACATTTCTAAGGAACAATGTCCAAAGACTCCACAGCAGGAAGAATATATGAGATGATATCCCTATGCTTCGGCTGTGAGAAGCCTTATGTATGCCATGTTGTGTACAAGACCAGATATCTGCTATGTAGTGGGAGTGGTCAGTTGCTACCAGTCCAACCCAGGATTGGATCATTGGGTTGCAGTAAAGTGTATTCTCAAGTATCTTAGGAGAACGAGAAACTATATGTTCATATATTCCGGAGAAGATCTGTCTCTCACCGGATACACAGATTTTGATTTCCAATCGGATAGAGATAGTCGACGGTCGACATCTGGATCTGTGTTCACTCTTAATGGAGGAGCCGTGGTATGGAGAAGTATAAAGCAAAAATGTGTTACTGCCTCTACCATGGAAGCTGAATATGTTGCAGCTTGTGAA
>NW_010367835.1:1470-1887 GCF_000414095.1 Morus notabilis
ACTTAAAAGCCATAAGAGTGTGAAAAATATACAAAGGAAATATCACCTGATTAGAGACATTATGGATAGAGGCGATGTAGCAGTTCTGAAGATCGCGTCAGAAGACAACCTTGCTGACCCGTTCACCAAGACATTGCCATTGAATGTATTTGATCGGCACTTAGATGGATTTGGGATAAGAGACATGACACACCTACTTTAGGACAAGTGGGAGATTGTTGAGAATTGTGTCCTAGAAGCATGAGATGTAATAGGATATTTATTATTTAATTAATAAAAGAGTTTATTCATCATTTTATGTGCATATATTTATGAATATTTTATGAATATCAAATGAAAATTCCGTGATTGTTTATGTAACCTTAAACATAGTATATAAGTGTTATATACGAGAGGATAATGTTTAAGGATAATAAT
>NW_010367835.1:2628-6784 GCF_000414095.1 Morus notabilis
TCAAGGATAAAGAAGTAATTAGAGAGGTTAACGGATTTTACCTTGTTCTAATTATGAATTATTTATGGAGGATTGATCTATATGCAATGACTATATCAAATGGACACTTCACAGTTTGGAAGTAATTTATATCTATAATTTCGAGAGTGCAATTCTAAGTTTATAGTGGAGTAACTATTGGAATTAATAGAATTAATTAATTAATTAAAGTGTTTAATTGATTATTAATTTTATTGGAGCTCGGGATTATAGGTCCATTAGTCCCCGCGTCGTCCTAGTAATTCTGCCAGACACAGAGGGCAAAATGGGAATTTTAGAATTACGGAATTCTAAAATTGAATACTCGAAAAATAATTAATTGAGAATTAATTATTATTATTTAAATAATGTGATTATTTAAATTTGAATTTGAACACATCTAGATTTATCCATTTAAACTTATTTGATAAGTTGTTCAATTTAGAATTCAAATTAATTTAAGTTTGACTTAAATTCGAATTTGAATCTGAATTAAAATTGGACTACTGGATAAAGGATAAAATCTCTTCCTTCCCTATCTGCTATTGGCGCCACACACAGGGAAAAACCCTAGTGATATGGCCGGCCACCTTGGAGATAAGGGGAATGGATTTTCTGTTCAAAATTTATAATTGGAGATAGGGATTTGATTCTGTTTTGAAGTTTGACTTCTACTCTTTAAATATGAGAATGATAGAAAATTGTGGACACAATTTTTTGAAGCATTTTTCAGCCCTAAATTAGTAGTGGCCGAATTTCTCATTGGAAAAAGAGAGCAAAAATATTTTTCTCCAAAATTCCACATCGTGCATGCGTTGGTGTTTGTAGAAATTCGAGTGTTTAAAAAACCTGTTTTGTCTCACGTGTGCCCACACACACGTCTACGTGGAATTAAGAAATTGACGTGGAAGACTTTGGTATTCTAAATACAAAGCTTGGAACAATGACTGTTCGTGGTCAAAGAACTCAAGATATCATCCGAGTCGGCTTCCAGGTATTTTTTCCGGGATTGAGTTCTTGATGTAAATTAATGCGATTAATTTATTCGTGCATAAATTAATATAATCTATAGAGTATCTCAAAAGTTTTTCTGAAATTTTTGTTATACACGATCCACCTCCCCGCCACGCTTCCGCACCTGAATTCGATTCGGGAACCAACATATACATGATCAGGCACTAAAGATTCATCGAAGCATGACGACAAGTTTAATATATGGATAAAAAACATTGATAGAGACTAACAACTAGATGTCTCTTTTCAACTCGTCACTTTACCAACCAAAAAAGTGTGTCAACACAACATCACATATAAAGTGACAAATCCATGAATACGCATGTATTATTTGAGGCATAAGCAATCCTTATCAATAACAACATGTCACACACAAATGATAGTAAACTCCCACTAACTCAATACAACTACTGGCTCCTTACAGTCCCGAGTGGGATGCGTGTTCTTAAAACACCTAATAGGTAAGCCTTTAGTGGAACTGCCGACATGTTGTTTATAGGCGTGTTTTCAATAATAATGAGGCATTTTACAATTTATCTTTACAAAATAGAACACACTATCATTACGCTTAAGCGGACAATGCTCCTAGTGTTCTAAGAGAAATATACTCTTATGGAACTTTCACAACACAGTTTCGGCCGGTCTAGAAATGGAGTGAACTACTCCTAATGCTGAAATAAGGTTTGATAACTACATCACACAAATTGCCTCACGATACGCCACATATTTCGCATCACAGTCAAGGACGCTACAAGTGTCTATTTGATACTTTTCACAAAGTAGCTCCTCCTTTTATCATTTAAGTAGCCTGATTAATTGGCATTCTGAGATCCAACTACAACAAAAGTGTTGGTTTGCTAATACACAATTATCTGGTATTTCATTCCCAGTTAATTAAATAATAATAACAACAATCACTCAAGTACTGAATCTGCACGTTAACAACAAACACAATAATAAGACATGTGTATACTTGAGCATACATCAGGCTGCTAAACACGTAAGCATAAGTGACAACTTTATTTGATCTCTCTTACTTCACCATAAGGACATTATACCATTGAAAGTTTGTCACTTTAACAAACAATGCTTACTAGGAGAACAAGAATACATACTGAACCTATTCGAAACAAGAACAATATAGTTCTCTAAGACGACCAAAAAATGCACTTATCCTTGTCACGGAGAATCTACATGCCTAGAACATAAGAGGCTTTTTCAAGATTCTCAAACCAAAGTGACTCAGCGACATGCTATTCATCTTAACCAACAGGTCAGAATCATTAAGCACAAGCAAGTTGTCACCGACATAAAAACATAAACATGCAACTGCTCCCACTGACCTTACACATATGCATTTATCAACAACGTTCTCCATAGAGTTAATTTTAGTGATTGTCTCATCCTAAAATTGAGACATTACTGCCTCGGTGTTATCCATACACTCCCACTCATCATAGAGTTTCTCAACACACTAATGGAGCTAGGAAACACATCCATTCTCAAGGTTATGTCCGTTTCATCATTAATAGATTCATCGCGAGAGATCATACCATATATAATGACTTGTCCCATTTAACATCAAGATAGTGAAGATACAAGGATTGCTCAAGGCTAAAGAAAACAATAAGGGCAACGAACAATAGGCATGTAAAACAAGATCGTGCAATTTGCCCTTTACTTAGCCTTCCCAATGATCCAAGCCAATATGATCATTGTGTGCTAGAGTCCGTTGAGCAAGAATAGAACTCTTTCACAGGTAAGGACAATTCATCAAACATCACAACTAAATGCATCAATCGACCACCGATAGGGTAGTAAAGATGATGCAGTTCATGACATCCAACAAACTTCCTTCACCAGTCTAAGTATCCTACCAAGCAATTAATTATTGATAGGATAATTTAAGTATTATCGATAAGATCATGCAATTTGCCCTTTACTTAGCCTTCCCAATGATGCAAGCCAATATGATCATTGTGTGCTAGAGTCCGTTGAGCAAGAATAAAACTCTTTCGTAGGTAAGGAGTAAGAACAATTCATCAAACATTACAACCAAATACATCAATCCACCACTAATAAGATAGTAAAAATTATGCAGTTCATGACATCCAACAAACTTCCTTCACCAATATAGATTAATCAAAAAGAAAAACTGTTTATATGGATATGTATTTATTTTCTTAAAAAAAATAAATATAGACCTGATATTCATACAAGATTTGGTTTTTCAAAGGAAAAGGTATGCTACATAATCCAATTATAGTTTTTTTTTCTTCCCTTGTTTGAAAAGAATCAAGGCGTGATGATTTAAACAAATACGTGTCCATTAAAGGGTCCATAAACACCAATTAAAATGGTTTATTTTTTTGTGTTTTTCTTAATTTATTTGTTATACAATTCAAGATCTACTTTGTACCCTTTTAAAGTCCACCTCTATTCTATCCTACTTCATTTTGCATGATCTTCCAGTCATTGATCCAATTGAAAGTATTTTACTCTTCAGTTGCAATAACGATACAAGTATTCATTAAACAATAAATAAATAAATAAAGGAGTTGGTAGACTCACACAATAGTATGAGAGCATGACCTTGAGGCGACCAGATAGGAAACATAAGGAGAGGTTTTACAAGTTCATTCCAAAGGAAAGATAAAAATGCTTGGGAAGAATATTAACAAAATGTTCCTACTTCAATGACCTTTATTTCCTTTGTAGCTGCACATTGTAAAAAATTAATGACATGTTTATGAAAAACAAAAAAAATTTCCAAGGCCAATTTTATAAGCACATTTCTGATTTGACTTTGTGCATTTTGCCAGCTACCATTTGCCCTTTGCCAATTTTGACATCTAAGTTTTATATATTTATAAATTGTCTACTTGTTTTTCCTTGCACTATTTTGACTTCTAAGTTCTAAAGCCTTGAAAAGCTAACCCTTACTAAGCTGCTAGCTAGTTCTAGGAAAAATGGTTTATAATTGGGTTAAGGACGTCATAAACTCTGCGCTCCACATGGCCACATTAACAAATAATAATAATAATAATAATAACAATAATAATAAGAATAATGACAATGGTGATGATGATGATAATGAAATAATATTATTTTTTCCCTGTTGGAA
>NW_010367836.1:0-253 GCF_000414095.1 Morus notabilis
TAGATTTTTTTTATTTTTTTATAAATAGATCAATTATTAAAATCAAAACATAGACGTGATCCAAAATAGTAAGAAAGCAAATAAATAAGCAAATTAGATTAATATTGACATCATTATATTTCTACATTTAGCGGCACTCTAGCTCCATCGTAACAACTAAGGAATTTCAAATAAAAGGCTTAAAGAATTGCACAAATATATGAGCCAAAATATGTTTTTCCAGATTACTTTATAAGTATATATACAAGAAAAC
>NW_010367836.1:417-772 GCF_000414095.1 Morus notabilis
TAAATTTAGACATGCCCCACTTAAAATGAAAGGCTGTCTCCACCGCTTATTACAACCTATGTGCATATGAAGGACAAGTCTATTCTATTTATATTAATTTTTACGAACTTACATGTATTCATAATTGCATTGGCCAAAAAATTCATAATGATAGTAACAACCTTTTCTTGTTTTATTTACCAAAAATCCTTTTCATGTTTTTTGAAATAAAATAAAGAAGTTCAACTAACTCTCACTACTAAAAACTTTTTTTAAATTTTTCTTAAATGACTAATTATAATCTAAGACATTACAATTAATGTCGATTTTTACTTTTAAAAAAATCTCTTATCTCATTGCCCCTATTATATATTTT
>NW_010367837.1:0-867 GCF_000414095.1 Morus notabilis
TGTAATTAGTGGCTGATTACAGCAGCCATTCGGGTGAACGTTTTTTTTTGTTGCTGTTTTTTCTTTTTTGAGTCTTAAATGTAGAGTTTGCGTGACGACCCTAACTTTTAATCGTCATCCTATACTCATATTTAACATTACTTAACCTCTAATACTTACTAATTATAACCTGTTAAAATTCAGGCTAATTTTTTTTCATTCTTACCATGTACGTCTAAATGCTGTAGCATTTAGCTAGTCTTCTGTTGTTAACTATTCGTAAAATGCTGTAGCATTCTAACAGCATTCTGTACATTAGTCATTGTCAAAATGCTGTAGCATTATGACAACATTCTGTTATATTAGTCATCAAAATACATAAAACACTATTTTATTTTACATATAAAGGTCAGCAGCGTTTCCAAAACACATGATGCGTCCACAACCCACTTGCCCACATTCCGCTGCTACACCCTCTGTGCATGCCCAGCATCAAGTTTCAGGGAGCCGGTGCCTTACCCGTGCTTCCTACAACACGAACAAACTTAATGAGCTTTTGCTCATCAAATATCAATAGGTCATAACAGATGCAATAATTATGCATACCCATATATGCATTCATATCATATAGCCTAGTACAAAATTCTAAAAAACTTTCATTCTGTGTTTCTCATTCTTTTCATTCTTGTTTACGGATACCATATCGTTATATGGAATGGTTTTCGTGTTTCATTTTCTTGTCTTTTACTTCTTAGGGGCCCTGTCCTGTTGTACCATAGCGCGCATAACCAGTGAGGAGTGGGGTAGCTAACCAATTCAACTCAGTCACGGTTTCATACCTTTCATAGTCTCATAATAACCTTTCCTTCGAAGGCTGGTACAAATAGG
>NW_010367838.1:0-19809 GCF_000414095.1 Morus notabilis
CTGTCTCCATTAAGAAGTAGACAACACAATCTTAATATAAATAAAGCACTCAACTTTATTCCCTCGATTGCAGATCATATTGTTTAGACTATCATTTTTAGATTCTTGTCTTCTACATGTTTTTCTCATTACATGCACGATTCAAAGACTTGGAACGACAGTCTCAGACATCCAGTTTACTTATCATACATTTAAATAATACAAACATAAAGAGGACAATACATAAATATATGAAATAAATAAACCTTTATTAATAGTCAAAATATCTCAAAAAAATATTGTTACATTTATTCCTAAAGGCATAAACATTAACACGCCTAACGAGCCCAATCAATCACGCATATATCTTCGACCTCATTCACTTTGCGGATTCGAGTTGAGATGTGACATTTTCTTAGAGCTTTTCACTGTAACAGAAAAAGTTAGATGTGACATTTTCTGATAACTTTTTACTGTAAAAACTTAAAACTGAAAACTCAAATATTCCAACTTACTACAATTTCCTATGCGTAAACACTCGTACAAACTCAAACTGTCTTTTTTCTTATCTTTCCCACTCACTTTTTTACAAGAAACTCATACTACATATTTATCTCTCAATGTTGTCGCGAATCTATTTTTCTCCCAAGTTTCTTTACATAGAATCTTTGGTGTTGATGCTACTCACTGTATCATCCCTTACTCATAGTGTAAATTACATGCACACAATTACATTTCTCCATTTAATCATTTGATACTTTAACTATTTACTCTCATACTTGTATATTTTGAGGATATAATTACATGATAGGATGGATGGGAAAAAAAATTACCCGAAAAATAACAAATTTTATCTGCATTATCACATCAGAATCATATTAAATTAAAAATAAGACAGCTTAAACGTATCACGTCATGGCCTTAAAAAATAGTCCATCCATGTTTACAACTGCTTAGTGCTTACTCGCAATTCACATGTCCCAACCAAAACAAAACCACCATAGACCAGCTATTTGAAATCGAATTTACCTATTCTACCTCTTTTTTTTTTTTTTGGTAAAATGCGAGCACTCAAAACATTGCATTCTTTTAGCAAAAGGAACAGTGTTCTTAATGTACAATATTAAGTTTACGTGAAGAAAAGAAAAGTGAAAAAAAAAAAAAAAGAAAAAAAAAAAAAAAAAAAAAAAAAAAAAAAAAACAAACAAACAAAACAAAAATATACTCAGCCATGCATGCATAATAAAATGTCAGCATGCACTGCTTTCAAGTTTCATCTCCTCTCATCTTTTTACAGGCATTTCTCTTCCCCTACTTTTACCCTATTCCAATTCTAGCAAAAAAAACAACAAAAAAACGTAGTATTACTACAGGATACGTGTATAACAAACAGGAAAATAATTTAAAAAATGATTGGAGGTGTCAAAACAAGCTATTTTTCCATCATGTGGGGCACTGCCTTTTCCAGCATCGATGTTCCCTTGAAAATCGTCAACTGCACCTCTCTCATATACTTGGACAGCTGACATTTATAACATAAATCCAACCAAACTATTAGTGTTTGTTTCTTACATCTAAGTTGAGAAAAAGATGTATAAAAGCCGATTATCTAGAACGCCACCGGTGATCCATCTCCATATGCGTGACAGTAAAAGCAAATTGTTACATGACAAGAAAATTGCGTTCCCATTCTGCTATATGGCAGGTTTAATGTATTATCACATATGTAGTGATTGCAAAACTAAAGGTCCTAACCAATATTTTTCTTTATTAAAAAAACAAATGGCGGGAGATCGCCTGGATGAGTGAGAACTAAGTAATGCTAATCGTCTTACTTAGAAACTAAAATTTGTTAACAGATTGAACAGCAGCAAAATCAAAATTTAAGCTGACATTCCATCAGAGAATGAACTTACTCTCTCCTCACTCATCTTTGTGAAGCCAAACTTCTTTGTCCAGATCGACTCTGCTTCCTCGGCAGCAGGGAGCACAATGTTTTCCACATTCAGGGACGACAGCAACCTCTCTATACACAAAAATAATGCTTGGAAATACCCCTATAAAAAGAAAATAAAACAAGAGTTTAAATTTGTGGTCTGAAAGGAGGAAAAAAAAAGTACAATAAAAGTATTAACAGATTAACACCACAGTTCTCTTCGTTTTCTCTCCTTATAAGATATGAATAATCTTAATGAAAGAGAGGGGAAACAAAAAGATATAAAGCACATTTTGGATCATCAAGTTGCTTACTTTCCCTTGGTGTTCTCTAGTTGTAGCCACAAGAGGAAGCTCGGCAACCTCCCGACCAAAAATCCTAAGAAGACCAGCTGTTACAACAACAGACCTGCGAGAGCATAAAAAAAATTATGTCTAGAAAAGTACAAACTCATGTAAGGACCGAGTTACTCAAATGAACAAAATATATACAAATAAAGATTCCTAACATGATATATTTGATACAGTACCATACCTCACAATTAAAACTACACAGTACATTCCTCCAAACTCTTGACCAGATATATTTCTCCTGCAAAATTCCAAGGGAAAAGAAGACAGATTACAATCTATTCGGAAAAAAATCGAAGTGGAAAAAAATAAAAATCATAAGAGGCTTTAATGCATCCTACTCTCTTTACACCCTTTGAGGATGACAAACTAAAGTAGTTCCTTGACCCCCCGTAAATGCGCACAAACTAAAAGGCCAACTTAACTTGCTTTTTTTTTTTTTTGTTATTTAATATATAAGAAACTTCCTTTTATTGACGATGAAGTCAATTGTAAAGATTCACTTTTCCCACTTTTTTTTTTTTGCTCTACAATTGTAAAGATTCACTTACCCATAAACCATAACAGGAATCAAATCACGACCAGATGGTGCAACAATAGGATCAAAACACTCCTGTAAATTGGAAAGGACTTATAGTTAGGTAAAAGTAGATGGTAACAAACGACGGCTATGATGAGTATGGTCAAGTTTAAAGGCACCAAGAAATATATCTATCATGTATAAGCAGCAATAGGTTTTCTCTCTATGAAAATTAATCTCGACTGTTCCAAACAAATAACCATGTTCTCCAAACAATTCAATGGGGCCCAATTTCTTGATTCGCACCATTGTTATGAGCAGAAGCAAGTAGAGTGGATAACAAGAGTACAGTGTAAGACTGATCCACCAAATCACAATAAGTATCACAATACTTATTAGTTACCCGGAAAATTGCAGCAGATCTTGAAAGAAACGGTAGATGCTCAGGAAAACGACTTTTTCCACTCAGAATTCGCCACTGAATATCAGTTTCCATTCCATCAATAAGTAATCCTTTATCTACATGCTTCCTAAGTATCGTACACGACAATGAAGCCGGAACAATCTCTGCTCCAATTGATACTGAATTCTGTAGAGCCATATGAATCCTATTGCAGTCATCGCAGCAAAACCACTTGTCTCTGGGAAGTTCCTGCATGAGATACAGAAAAGCTGATAAACAAACAAGTTGCATACTTGCATGAAGTATAATTTGAACCATTATGAGGTTTCAGACTTACTTTTAAGTCGCACAACCCACTTTTACGCAAGCAACCAACATGAAATTCCTTTTCACACTGAAACAAAAATTAAGGTCAAGGTTAAACGTCCTGCCAAAAACAAAAATGACAAGAAACTGCATGTGTTTAGTGAAGAAGCATGATGCCCCATACTTGGTCACACAACATAATCGTTCGCTCATCAAATTTAGCCGAACTGAAATCATGGGCCCTAATAAACATAACAAAAGTGTTAAAAACTTGAAATACAATTACAAATACAAACAACAAAAAGTAATTGGCAAATGTAGTGACTAAACAAACATAAGAACCTCAAATGCTATAAATAAACACATATATTTAACACTGGAAACCTATCTATTTCTTTGTGAAAAGTCATTATATTAAGCACGATATCATAACTCCAATCAATAGCCTCTATTCTTCTATTTTCAAGAATATCAATAACTTGTCCTTTCTCCACCTAAAATAATATTAATTAACAGTCGACACCAATTAAAATTCCTGAGTGAAAATCAGAAGATAAAATAATAATTAAAAAAAAAGAATAAAGCAACCAACCTGCAAACAACACAACCACCAATTTCAATTTCAGGTTCTTTAACAACTCTTGTCAACCTAATAACAATTGGTCTTGAAATAGTGGATGATTCCCCGGCAGCAGTCTTTCTCCCAGAATCAGATTTATCTTTACAGTTTGGACAATGCCAATCATGTTGTGGAACATACGGCAAATCCAAACAAGCTGCAATGCCAATAAAACTTCGTAAGGAAGATTCATAAGATACCCATAAAAATTAGGTTCTAGACTGACTAATAATACTACCACAAATATTTATAGACGTTCTAACATTTATAACACAACTATACGCACAAGTTAGCCTAGTGTGCAACTTGGACAAAATGAACCTTATTAAAGTAAAGACTTATCCACAAGGAGGAGGGGGGGACTTATTATTATTATTACTATTACTATTACTATTATTACTATTACTATTATTACTATTACTATTATTACTATAATTATTATTACTATTACTATTATTACTATAACTATTATTACTATTATTATTATTACTATTACTATTATTATTAATATTATTACTATAATTATTACTATTACTATTATTATTATAATTACTATTACTACTACTACTACTACTATTATTATTATAAATGAACCATATTAAAGTAAAGACTTATCCACAAGGGGGAAAAAAACTTATTATAATTACTATTACTAGAACTACTACTACTACTACTACTATTATTATAATTACTACTAGTAGTAGTAGTAGTATTACTATTATTATTAATATTATTACTATAATTATTACTATTATTATTATTATTATTATTATAATTACTATTACTACTACTACTACTACTACTATTATTATTATAAATGAACCATATTAAAGTAAAGACTTATCCACAAGGGGGGAAAAGAAAAACTTACTATAATTACTATTACTACTACTACTATTATAAATGAACCATATTAAAGTTAAGACTTATCCACGAGAGGAGAGGGGGGGGAGGGGAACTTACTACTTCTACTACTATTATTATTATTATTATTATTATTATTATTATTATGCTAAATATGAATCAAAAGCAAACGACCACCTGCATGAAAAGCTCGAGGGCATCCATGACATAAAATCAGATCACCTCCATCTCCACAAACTGCGCACATGTCATCACTGTAACCAGTGGTAATGTTTTGCCCATTAGCCAATGAGATTGCTATATCATGCAGCGTCAATCCACTTGTTGTATAAATGTGGCGGTAGCTGTAAAAGGACCAAAGAACTTAATATGAGGCATTAAACTGCTTCAACAATGAGGCAAGTACTATATATGCAACTCACGGTTGACGCCTGGCAGCCATTCCAGCATGAGCTTCAAACTGAGAAGGACTAACCTGCGCACATATAAACATAGTGGTTATGAAGGCAGATAAGAAAACTTTTCTTATCGATCAAAGAAACTCATAATAAAAGTGTCAGATAAGAAAACATGTGGATCAAAGAAACTCATAATAAAACAATCTGTCCGGCTCAGGGATTTAACCTCTCTGTTACAGCAACCACAGGTTATACCATTTCCCTGCTTGTGGCCACCAAGTATCCTCTGGAAGAGTACAACGTCAGATGAGTTAAACATTGATATACAACCGCAAGTATGTAAACCCAGAATAAACTGAACAAATTAGAACACAAACGTTTAAAAAAATACCTGTCCTTTGACATAGTATGCCAACTCAGTACCATCTGGAAGTCCGTTTGGCATGAACAATAACCGGTGAAGATCATTGTCCCTGCAAAATATAATGACTCGTTATAAAGAAACTTCCACCACATTATCAGTTGCTTAGAAACTGGAAGAACAAAAGAATTTGTAAGAAACACAATATAAAAGGCCAGTGACGAGTGGGGAGAGTTACCTTCTCTTAGCACCACCTTCAGCAGTTTTCTTATGTTGCACTATTGTAGAAGAGTAGTAGCTTGATCTGCAAAAGAACTACCATTTGAGTATACAGCAAAATACGATCATGTAAGCTTCTCTTAAGAATTTAGGAAGTACTGATTTAGCAAGATGTGCTGGATAATCATGAGAAAGAGAGAGAGAACAAACTTATTCATTATGTATTTCTGCTCTTCTGCTGTCTCTGTATATATTTCCTGCTTGAAGTTACTTTGTGCAAAGGAATACGAAGCAGAGCCAACACTTTCCTTTAAAGCTGGAATTGAGCAGCTACAGATTTTTTTCAAAACAATGTAACAATCCCACAATAAAAAGTTACTTTGTGCAAAGGAATACGAAGCAGAGCCAACACTTTCCTTTAAATCTGGAATTGAGCAGCTACAGATTTTTTTCAAAACAATGTAACAATCCCACAATAAAAAGTGTATTCTTTACCAAATTCATACTGTTCCTTTGTGCTTCATTTACCACACGTATAAGAAAGATTATAAGTAAAAATAAAATATCATCGAATATCAGATCAACAGAGAGAAGCATATATTGCATTTAGAATTCAAAAAGGGCCTGCTTTATTAGGAAACATTAAATTGTGCTCGTCTTATTTCTTGACTATTTGTCAAAAGATTTGGTTTGCAGAACAGAAATAATGATAACAGCATAAGTCAATCAACGCGCTCGTGTGTGTAACTGAACTAGCAGGCCAACTATATAATTGACGACAGAAAATAAATGATCAAGAGACGGTTTCTCTTTACCCCAAAAGTGAATGAGACAATCCGGGAATATTTGTACAATGCCCGTTATGCACTTCGGCAATTCTAACATTTTGTTGAAGAGAAGCTGCACAATTATTTCAGAAACAAAAAAGAAAGAGAGAATTATTATCTGAAGAAAAGTTAAAAACTCCAGTTTCACGAGGTATGACCTTATTCTATCCTTTCTCCTTATATAATACATTGATGATGAATAGACTCATCATTCATAATGTATTAAAACAACCAAATGACGAGTGTTACCTTTCCAGATCTGGAAGTACTCCTCATTGACAGAAGAACCCGCCAAGTCCCTAATCACTTCATCAAGTACGCCAAGTGGCGCAGTCTTCAGTTCTTGTACGATACTATAAATCGGCCTACCATTCTCCAAGTATATGTGATTGTTAGGATGCCGGGTCTTCACACCAGCATGGTACTCAAACTCATACGCGGTAAGTACCTGCTAATATCATTTTCATAATTCAGTACTGGCAGACAGAACACGAAAGAATCCAATCACGACCACCAATTAAAGCTGCATGCGACTTACTCTCATGAAATTGCATGTTGAACAGCCACACAAATACCCACCACCGCTTATAATGCCATTCAGCTGATTCTATCAACCAATAAAAATCCTATGAGAATCCTTCAGAAATATATGAAACGTTTAGACAGAAAACACTTAACAGTGACACACATATAGAATCTGACGTACCTTTGATGAGCTAGAAACATACTTCACTCGAGCTCCATTGAGAATTCCGGTTGATAATAGCTTTTTAACATTTGAAGGATAGCTGCTCGGTACTACCTTCTTGGACATCTTTAACTCCAAATTAGGAGCACACACATGGAAATTCCTGGATTCGACATAACCTTTCGGGTAGGAATATTCCAAAAACTCCTGATTTGCATCGACCATTGCTGAGGAGTACTGTCCAGGCACCTCAGAAGAGCCACCATGTGAGGATAGATTATCAAATCCATTAGTCACTGAGCAAGTGTCATAATCCTGCGTTCTTTTGCTGAGCTTAAAGGTAATTTTTCGAATCCCAGACGAAGCAGCGTGCTCGGGAATCTCCAGCACAACGCGAGACGTCAAGACATCATTGGATTTATCGTTATCAATCTGAGAAGCTTCTATACCACTCGGCTCCTCATTGCTCAAGGTCTCCTCAGAACTCGAATTCCCCGAACACACCGCTGAAGTAACCTCACCACACTCGGCTTGGCTACCACCATTTGCCAACTCAGTCGGTTGGCTACTGATGTCTTGAAAAGTGGAGGGATTCTCTTTAGGAGAGATTACAGGGTTCGAAACTTCTGAGCGTATGTCGTCATTTGAAACTTCTTTAGCATGTTTCTTGCTCGGAGACTGATTCGATTCCGCTTCTTCATCTATAATGCACTGACGGTCACGCTTCAGTTCAGCTTTAGAAATGTTATTATCCTCATTCTCCCCATCTTCTACCCCAACCAAGTAACGCGCCTCTTGTCCAACTTCTACTTCCCCCATCCAATAACAACTTCTTCAACAGAAATCAAACAATCGTATATTTCAAAAAACTGAACACTTTGAAACAGCAGCATTCAATACGAAAACCAAAAGAAACGTCAAAAACCCCAGATCCTTTACGGCCAAATTCAACCCGCCTGTACTTTCACTCCGGCACTATTTCGCATTAATTCGGGCCACAAAAGCTACAAATCAAACGCTCTGAAACAGCATTCAATACGTAAACCAGAAGAAACGATTAAAACCCACTCAAATCTCAAACGGTCAATTTAAATTTTTCTCGAATACAACTGAGAAAGGTAGGTAGATATATAGAAAATCAAAAAAAAAAAAAAATCACATCATTTCGAGCCATAAACGCTAAAATCAAGAAGCAAAAAGAAAATGAATAAAAAAACGCGGCAATCAGAAAATTTCAAAGATAGATCGAAATTGAAGCATACCTCATATGAAATCCATTAAACTATGGAGAAGAAATCGCATGGAGATCCGGAGAAGCGAAAAAAGAAACCGGAATTGAAATTATTCAGATCTGATATTAAGAGGGAGAGAAGGATATTGAGGATTTTAGGGTTTGTGAGTTGTGAAGAAACGGAAAGACAGAAAGAGAGCGGCAAAAGGAAGACGAAACGAAATGAAAAATTTTCGCGGTCCAGATTCAAGATTTTGTGATATTTAGTGCGTAAAAAACATATACACAGTTGTAGATAGATACATATAGAGAGAGAAAGACACAAGTGTGTGTATTGTGAGAGGAGAGAGAGAGGGGGGAGAGTTTTTGGTGGGTTTGGAAGGAACGAGAAAGAAGACAGGTGGATAAAGTTTGTGGGATCCACTTATAGGTGTCTTGTATCTCGTCACCACGTGGCATGACTGCACTAGAAAGGTGGGACCCCTCTACGTGCCTTTTATTCCAAGAGAGGATGAGGCGGTTATCGGATTTGCCTTCCCTTCCCTTCTCCTGTCTCGCCGTTTTTTAGGTAAGTATTTTTCTTTTCAAAAGAAAAATAATATCCAAATCTAACACACCCATGTGTCTGAATCTGATACAGATCCGTATATTAAATATTGAATAAAACTAAAAAGATGACTTAGACTCGTTCACTTTGTGAATTTGAATTGAAATGTAATATTTTCTGAGAGCTTTTCACTGTAACAGAAAAAATTAAATGTGACATTTTCTAAAAATTTGTTACTGTTAAAACTTAAAACTGAAAACTCGAATCGGTAAAATGAACGAGGCCTTAAAACCGTTGACATACAATTTAAATTTTTATTATAGTTTTTTTATAAAATTTAAATTTAATTTTTATTATTATAGTATTTTCTCTCGTATAAATTATTAACTCGAACGAACAACACTTAAAGTCTATTAAAAGAAACTTCAACCTCTTAATTGAGTTTTCGATGAACTTTTTAGTCTTGTTCACTTCACTGATTTGAGTTTAGAATTCAAGTTTTACTACGTAAAAAACTATCAGAAATAGTCATATTCAACTTTTTTATTACTCACATAAAGTCACATTTCATTTTGAATTAAATATTTGAATCAACAAACTAAACGAGCCCTAAATTAAAACTAAATATTTCCAATCAAAATTATTTTACATTAAAATCATGAAAATATTTGATTAAAACTTAATTTATTAATCAATTAAAAACATTAAAAAGTGTTTTTTTTACACTTATCAACGCCGTCGACGGTGTCAAAGAAAGAAAGTTCTGAGATGGGTTGAGAGGAATAAAAAAAGAACATGAATAGGTCGAGAACTTGTTTTTGCTCTGAGATGGTGGAGATCAACTTCATAGTTCAAAAATGGTATGGAAGTAGGGAAATTTTCCCTTTTTATTGAAGGCGAAGAAGGGAAATTATTAGATATAATTGTCTTTACTGATGATTTCACCCTACCTCGTAGGGGAAAAAGCGTCCCCTCCTATTGAATTTTTAAAAAAATAAAAGGTAGCTACCACAAGTATTTTTTGTTTAAGAAAATGAAAAACTATAACAAAAGAATATTTTTATTTTCGTCAAAAAACATTAATAAAAAGAAACTGAATTGATAAGAATAAGAGATGTTATAATATTTGTACAATAAATGGGAAAAAAATTATTTCAATATGACACTGCAATACCTAAGAGGATATTTAATTTATGAATTAAGAATCATAATTTAAAATTATTTTTATTTTACGTGTATTTTTTATGAGAAAAAAATACTATAAAAAATTATAAATTATAATTTAAAATCATAAATAAATACAAGAAATAAAGAAATAAACGTTCGTGTTCATTAAGAGGTTGTTTTACAGAAGCATACAAATGGGCCATCGAAAAAGAAGCAAAATTTCAGCCCAAAAGCCCAAGCCACCAGCCAAGCTGTCAGCTCAGACGGATCAGCCGCCAAGCCTCTTCAGATGTGGGCCCCGCCATATTTTTCTTCGGCTCTCCCTCACTCCCCGCGTGTCTCGTGCACGCGCCTGCTAGGGGCGCGAGATCCTCTCCAGCGCGCGTCCCACTCGTGTTTTCTTCTCTCCACGCGGGTCCTACTTCCTGCCAGCTGACGTCATCGAATGCAGGTCTCCCATTCCCTGCGCGACGTGTGGCATCGCTGCTCCCCATTAACCTAGCATCTGAACCATTTTCTTCTGAGCCACGAATCGTTGGACGACACGTGTCCCAAGCGTCCAACTTTGCATCAGTTTTCCAGCCACGTCTCCCACTTATCAGAGCAACTCTCCCACGGTTTTTCATTGCTTTTATCTGAACCCTTGCACCCCATCTCTCTCTTAGGTGATGTTTGATAGATAGATTCGCGTCTTGATTTAAATTATAGTTCGTAATTTATTATAGTATTTTTTTTTTATAAAAAATACATATAAATTAAAAATAATTTTAATTATATGATTCTAATTTATAAATTAAACGCACCCTAAATTGAGAATCAATTTAAGGAATTTGAGCGTCATACAATGTATTTTTCAGAGATTATTCTTCTTCACTCTCTAGTTTTGTCTTGCAATTATTTTCATACTTTCTCTCTAAAATTTGTGAAAATCATAAGCAAGCTAGGTTAATTCTTCCATTGGTGAGGCTAGATATGAAGTTATGTGTTGAGTGTTCTACTTGTGAAATTGATTCGGATGTTTTGTAATGTTTACATTTTGAATTAATTAAAGTCTTCTTCATTCTTATTTTTACTTCAAAATATTACGTGTCTTATTTTATTTAAGTACTAGTCATGTTTTATTTATGTAATTTAACCACATAATTATTTTGTTTAAATTATTTTATGAGTTGTCATTTACTGCAAATTGCTATTTAAAGTATTTTGCCGATTTATGATAACTAGTAAAAATAATCTTTTTGGAAATTAATGTGAAGAGTTAATTTGTTCAAAATACTTTTGTGAAATTTTGTAAGCTTTAAATCTATATTTTCCGATTGTATATTTGATATGTGAATTATGCAATTGAGTTATCTATAAATCAATTTTACATTTAGAATATAAACTACATAACGGATTCTCGAAGTCTTATCGTTTTTCTCTTATTTCTCTTAAACTACACTTGTCTTTTATTTTTTATAAATAAAAATCCCAAAAATATTTTCCTTTTATTTTTCTTCAATTATTTACTTCTCTAACTATCTTTTTCTACTAACAGTTTCTTGGTTGTTTTTATCACCTCCTGGTGGATACGATCGCCCGATCTAACTAGTTTGGGCTTAAACAGGTGTCTACGACCTTGTCTGGTTTGATCTTAAGACGACTCCTCGTAGACGCCGTCGCCCATCTTAACCGATCTCTATTCTTTTTGATACTCTGTCGCCCAATGTCGATGGCTTCGTCAACAATGTCTTCGCATACTGCATCTACTCCTTTTGGGACCTTTGTTGTGTCGATATCTTTGCCGCCCTATGGGCGCTTCGTCGATCCCCTCAACCATCGCCCTTCACCGCTGCTCGTCGATGTTTGCCCAAGGTTTAATAAATTTCATGTTTTGATGATAACAAATACACACTTCGTTACTTAGCAAATCAGCGTCAACACCATGCAAGTCCAACTGTGCTAAGGTTTGAGCAAAATTAGATTCAAATGGTTCTTCTTCTTCTTCTTCTTGAGGCTCATCTTCTTTTAGAGGCTTGAATTCCCTTGACAACTTCTCTTGAATGTACCAATCTTGACAAAACTTCACCATATCCTCCATCATTTGGTAGGCTTCATCCTCGAGTCTTTCGCCGAATGGGGCTATACCATAGCCAACTTCAACCCAACTTTTGGTCACTATGCTCAATCCTTTAATGAAAATTTGAAGTTGAGGTCACTTAGGAATACCATGTTGCGGAAACCTAGCCAATAGTTCATTATATCTCTCCCGAGCTCGATGAAGCGATTCAATGTTGTGTTAGGCGAAAGTGATGATGGCTCGGCCCATCTCCAACTTAGTCATCATTTTTTTTTTAGTTTTTTTTTACCTGTAAAAAAAAAAAAAAAACTCGAAAAACAAAATTAGAAGAAAAACAAAAGAAAAAAAAATTCAAATTAATCCTAGAGCTAATTAGTATCGATATTAATCAAAATTAAACAACAATCCCTGGCAACGACGCCAAAAACTTAGTGTGAAAATTGTAAGTGCACAATATCGCATACAAGTAATAAAGTAGTGAATAGTATTGTTCTCACAAAGATTGTGATAATTTTAATTAAGTACCAAAATTGGTTAACTCTAAAATTATTTGAACAACCTAAAATAAAATAGAAAAATAGTAAGAGCAAAATACAAATAAAAACTAAAATAAATAAACAACTCAAACAAATTAAAGACTAGGGCAACTGATTTCACCAAATCTAATCTTATTTAATTCATTATTCTTACTAACATCACCTATTATTCATGTGTTAGAACAAGTAACCCTAAATTATTTAATAGTCCTTCTGGGGATGCTATCAAATACATTCCTAGCATGTAAACACACTATTTCTATATGTGAATTCCACCACCCTAGAAATTCATTACGCTTTATGGTTCTCTTAATTGTCCACGCAGGTCATGTCATGCACCTTACGATTTCTCTCACAAGAAGCTATTCCTAAAAATCTCCTTATGGGGTTTCAATCTAGGTCTCCAAAAGAATTTAAATATTGACAAGATAATTGAAAGCATTAAGCATAGAGAAAGAAATAACAACCATGAATAATAAACTTTTAGTGAATTAATTCATTAAAAGTAAAAATAAATTAAATTAAATTAAAATAAAATTGGTAATCTCATAGCCCTAACAAGAGAAAATTAGAACATAAAAATAAAAATAAAAGAAATAAAGAGTTCTAACATCTCAATTCACAAAAATAAAGAAATAGATAAATTAGAAAAAAAAAAAAACTCATATGGAGGTGTCATAAGCTCTAAGCTTAACTCTTCAATCATCAATATTCAATTCTTGATATTCAAAATATTTTCTCCCTTGCAAAACGGGCATGTTCGGTTCGCTAATTCGAGTTGAGATGTGATGTTGTGTAAGAGCTTTTTACTGTAGTAAAAAAGTTAGATGTGACTGTTTCTGAGAATTTTTTACTGTAGTAAAATTTGAATTCTAAACTCGAATCAGCGAAAAGAACGAAACCTTAAAACTAAAAATAAAAATTCTAAAAAAGTGACCCTAAATTCCCTAAAATAAATCCCCAAATATTTTCTCTCAGCTCTTTCCAGTTTCCACGGGGCTTTTTTTTTTTTTTTTTTTTTTTTTTTTTTTTTGGGGTGCTTTGCTCTGTGGAATAATCGTTTGTACTGCCGGGGGGTTTCTCCCCCCCTTTTGGTCTTGCGGCTGCCAAGGGCTATTGATAGCCTCCAAATTCACACGTCAGATGAGCAAAAGAAGGAGGGCATTAGTGCTCTGATGCAACGGTGGACACATGGCAAACTTTGAGTGGGTTGGAGCTGAAACTAGGTGATGGTGCAGCACTTTGGAATGCGGATGAGGACAATCGGACGGCCAGTGAAGAGCATGCGTGGCAGGGGGCCGCATGGATACGAGCGGAAGAAGGCTGAATCCGGATTTGCTTTTGATTTTTGAAGTATTTTCAACGCCAACTCAACTTCAAATTATACTTTTCACCTAATTTAAACACAATTGAAGATTAATAAAATTATTAGAAGAACAAAAACTCTATTTTATAGAGTTATCACCCTTTAAATGAGAGTCACGTGCAACGAACGTGGCACTCAACCTTTAGAATTTAATTGAGGGGGTGAAAAAAAGAGACTCGTGCTAACGGCGAATTGTTTAGAGAGAAGTTTGTTAATTTTAAAGTTTAGAGGACATTTTGTTACAACGCTTATAGTTCAGGGAGATAAATGTTATTAGTCCTTAAAATTAATTAATACTAACAACCGAGCTTAATTAATCTGAATTAATTTAACCGGGTGTTACAAGATTGATCTTGCATAAATAATTAGTAATTAGAGTTATGTGAAATCCATTAACCTCTCTAATTACATCTATATCTTGAGTATCATTGACTCTCTAATAAGTAGTTATTTATAAAACAACTTTATGAATCGGAACTCTTACTAATCTAAGTACCTAATCAACCCTAAAGATAATTATTTATTTACTTCTTTTATTAATAAGGAATAGATTATATCTCGTATATTAACATTCTTAGCTATTCACTTCATCATGTCTCCAAGATATACAGAATAAGATTTAGCTATCTCAAAATCCATACTAAGTAAGTCAAAAGATACGAATCCACAAATATTGGTCTGCTAATAACTCATTATTAAGATCACTCTATATATGACTATCGGTAGACTCAATTAGAATTTCTATACTTAACGGAAATAATTAGAAATTCATATAAGCTTGTACCATTCTTAATGAGAATGATATGTGTTAATAATGTTTTAATTAAAGCATATGAAATTTAATTAACTTTATCATGGACTCGTTTCGATTATTATCCTTTAAGATCAAATAAATAATCGTGATGAAATATCTTTTTTTATTAAATAGATATAATATTCTTTATTACATTCCATGCATTTAACACACCATTCCTAATATATGTATCATATTAGAAAAATCCCAAGTGCGTTAACAATCCAAAAGTTTTCACAATCCAATCCAATAAAATAACTATTAGATTTTCTGGATTTCCTGGATTTTATGGATTTAAAATTTAGGACAAAAATGGCGAGGGGAGGAGGCATAGTGTTTTAGAGTGGTGATTATGTGATGATTGAAAAGAAAATTAGCCTTTTAGAATTTTCAAGTGGGTTGGGCTACTTTGTTTTCAATTAAAATAAGTGAGTTCGGTTTTATAAAGGACAATTTTTAAAAATACTCTTTAAAATAGAGTTTTTTATTTTTATTTTTATACTTTAATAGTAATCCATATATTTATACCTTTTAGACTCTAACTCGTTAAGGGATAGAGTTTTTTAAAATGAGTATTTTTAATAAATCAAGTACTTAAAGAGATAAAATTTATAATTTTCTTTTCTATAAAAAATAGAAAAACAAATAGGATGGTGACATAGTTTGCTAGGATTAGGCCTCCGAGAATCAAAAAAACATTATGCACATTTATAAAGATTTTTTCAAGAAGACTTAAAGAAAAAGATACACATTAATTCTAATTCACGGATTTCACAAACTAAGAAATGCAATCCACAAATCAATTCAAAATCTTTGGACTAAAATTCTCTAAACCCGTTACCAATCTAACATCCTTCCCATTCATATGAGTCCAAGGAATTGGCTTGGATTAAATGAGTTAAGCATATTAACTTATTACGTGGACACTCCTAATTTTAAGTTACTTTTTCTAGAAGACACAAGTGTTGTTTAGAGTTAGTTATCTTTATATATGATTATTTTTATTATTTATTATTTTTCTTTTGGTCTTTCCTTAGGGTTTTTTTTAGTATTTTCTTTTTTTTTTAAATTTTATATTTCTAAAATGTTTTTAGAAGAGAAAGGTGTAAAAGATATTTAGGCCTATTTAATTTGTTGATTCGAGTTGAGATATAACTTTATATGAAAATTTTATTACTATAATAAAAAAATTAAATATAATTATTTTTTAAAATTTTTTACTCTAATAAATCTCGAATTATAAACTCAAAAAGTGTCTTAAATGTCTCAAAAAAGTACTAAAATGACGTATTTTAAAATTTGAAGGTACCTTTCAACGTTGTAGAAATTAGAAAACTGTAGTACATTCGAATAATAGATTTTTCCTTTTAAACTATTTTTCATTTTTTTCCGTTTACTTTGTTGATTTGAGTTTAAAATTTGAGTTGAGATGTGATTTTATATAAGAACTTTTTATTATAGTAAAAAAGTTAAATGTAATTATTTATGAAAACTTTTTACTGTAAAAAAACTCAAATTCTAAATTTAAATCAGCGAAATGAATAAGTCAAATGAACTTTTGATGATGCATAAAATATCCAAAGAAAAACAAAAGAGGTGGTAGCGTTATAAGTAGGGGTGGCAATTCGGGTTGGCGGGTCGTGTTCGTGTCGTGTTGACCTCTTCAGTTGACACGAATAGGTCTGACACGAACACGACCCGTTTATTAATCGTGTCGAAATACAAAACCCAAACACGACCCGTTTATTAGCGGGTTGACACGGCACGACACGAATAACCCGTTTATTAAATAGGTCATAAACGTGTCGTGTCAACCCATTGATTACCTGTCAACCCGTTTATAAAATGGGTGATAAATGGGTCGTGTTAACCTATTTATGAACCTATTTTTGAACATGTTTATAAAATAGGTGATAAATGGGTTGTGTTAACCTATTTCTGAACCTATTTTTTAACATGTTTATAAAATGGGTAATAAACGGGTTGTGTATTCGTGTTACCCAAATATGACACGTTTAATAAACGGGTTATGGCGGGTCAATTGCGGGTTGGCGGGTCAACCTGAAAATGACACGTTATTTAATCGTGTTTCACGGGTTCGACCTGATTTTGACCCGTACCTATTTCTGATAAATCCAAACCCGCTAATTTCGTGCGGGTTTCGAGTCGTGTCATCGTGTCGTTATCCGGATTGCCAGCCCTAGTTATAAGGACGCAGAAAAGGAATCTGAGTGGACCCCAGTACTGAGGTGTTATTAGCTAGATAATAACATTTTAATTTTGCTAAACAAAAAATATGTAAGAAATAGTTCAACAATTTGCATGAGTGAGAAAATCTTCTATTTATTTTAATCCAACAACGAAATGTCAACGACCAACAAAAATGTCTGTAGCCTAGCTGCGTAGCCTCCTTGCTTTCTTAGCCGATTTGTGTTAATGCGCAAATATATATATAAAAGGCATGTTTACTGCTTAAATAATAAAAAAAAAATTGGATGATTTTCTTTAAAAAAATAAATAAATTATTGAACTTACTATTAGAGTGTATAGATTTATATTTTTATCTATTATTCTTGATGAATACTCGTTTCTCAAATATAATTTTTTTATTAAAAAGATATTAATCAAGAGTAAGCAATAAAAATTCAAATTTACGTACTCTATGAGTGAGTTTGGTTGCAGTGAGGGAATAATAATAGTAACGAGATAATAATAATAATGAAATAAAAGTAAAAAAAAATTAATTCATTTATTTTATTGTAATTTTAAAAATATTATGGAATAAAATATAAATATTTTCATGTTAAATTATGCAATGTTATATATATATATATAACACTAATACTCTATATATCAATATAATTAAAGAATTTAGAGAGTTTTGATAAATTGTTGAGGCCACTCATACACCCTCTCCCTCCATTCTAGCTATAGTGGCTCTGATGACATCATGATTGGTGATGGCATCAGTCTCTTCATCACCCACACCGGATCTATAGCGCTTGCTTCTCTTTTTAAATTATTTCTTTTGTCAAATGTTCTTTGTGTTCCCGATATTAAAAAGAATTTAATTTTTGTTTCTCAATTTTGCCTTAACAATAATGTTTCCATCAAGTTCTTACCAGATTGTTTTCATGTGAAAGATCGTCGTATGGGGGTAATACTTTTGTAGGATAAGACTAGAGATGACGTGTATGAGTGGCCTCAACAATCATCTATCAAAACACCATTACTTGCTTTCTCCACTGTCAAAACATTAGTCTCAAAATGGCATGCTCGACTTGGTCAACCATTCATTCTCATTTCTCATTTAAATGGAGACGTTTGGTTCATAGATTCAGAATTATTCTCGTTTTATGTGTATTTTTTGTGAGAAAAAATACTGTAGTGAGTCACGAACTATGATTCGAATTATGAGCCGAATCCCCCTTCCAAACGTTAATGTCATTGCAATAAAATGCATAAATTACCCATCTCAGACTCAACACACACAAATTTTGTTCCTTTAGAATTAGTTTTTTCTGATGTTTGGAGTTCACCCATTCACACAAATGATAACTTTAAATATTATGTCATTTTTATCGATCATTTTACCCGTTATATTTGGTTCTATCCTTTAAAAAGAAAATATGATGTTTCTGACGTTTTTATTCGCTTCAAATCCATTATTGAAAATATTTTTAAGTAATCAATCATCACACTATATACTAGCAATTGTGGTGAATATATTACTTTAAAAAAAATTTATTTAAAAAATTTCTTATCTATGAATGGCATTTCCTACCTCACCACACCACCACATACTCTGGAACATAATGAATTTTCTAAAAGGCGTCGACGTCACATTGTTGAAACAGGTTTAACTCTCCTACATCATTGTAACACCCTGAAGAATTAATTAAGGTAATTAAGATTATTAGTGTGCCTAATCTGGATTAGTAATTGAGTTTAATTAATAAATGTTTCTGACACGTGTGAGTTTAAATAGTTCTAAGGTATTTAAATTATTCTCAGTAATTTATTTTAACCCAGAAGTGTGTATGGGCGCATTTCTGGACTGTTCTTTTAAAATATTGTACACATGCCCTTTTCCTTTCCTTTTTCCTTTTCTTTTCTTTTTCCTTTTCCTTTTCTTTTCTTTTTCTCTTCCTTTCCCGTGCGTCTCTCTCCCTCACTCTCTCTCTCTCACTCTCCCGTGCTCTCTCTCACTCTCACTCTCTCTCATTTTTGTACCCATTTTTGGTTCAAACCAGATTTTGATGGTTTTTGAGTAAAACTAGAGTAGAAATTGGAGATCTTGGGTTCTTTGGACTTGTTTTAGGACCTAGAACCCAGATCTAGTGGTTTCCCTTTGAAAAATCTCGACTTGGGACTGGATTTGCAGGTTTTGGATTGATTTCCGCGAGCTTCTCTCGCGCAGCTGATTCCACCGGTCGACCGGTCGACCGGATCACATGGAAACCGGTCGACCCATGCGGTTGACCGCATTGCAGGCTGACCGGTCGACCTGTCCGGTCGACCGGTGTGCACACTACCGGTCGACCGGTAGTGTTGCACTGCTCTGTCACCGGTCGACCGGTTGACACGGGGTTTGACCCTGTTTGGCCTGAAATCGCTGTTTTGACCCCTGTTTTCGGGGA
>NW_010367838.1:19989-20139 GCF_000414095.1 Morus notabilis
AAGTGTTATCTTGTATCAGTGATCGCTGAGGATTCAGACTGAAGGGGCTTGAGGAAGCGGAAGCCGGAAAAGGCAACGCTAGTCCCAGGTTTGATAGTGCGAGGTAGGATTTCTATCCCTTTTCCTTGTGAGCCTGTTTTCAAAAAAAAA
>NW_010367838.1:23112-23534 GCF_000414095.1 Morus notabilis
TGATCGTCTTCATTGATGACATACTGGTTTACTCGAAGACTTGGGAAGAACATGCGCAACATTTGAGATTTGTTCTTCAGACTCTTCGAGAACACCAGTTGTATGCTAAGAAGGAGAAGTGTGACTTCTGGCTGACAGAAGTGAAGTTCCTTGGGCATGTGATTTCTGGACAAAGAATTTATGTCGATCCTTCTAAGATCGAGATTGTGCTACAGTGGGAAAGGCCGAAGAATGTAGCGGAGATTCGCAGTTTTCTCGGACTGGCAGGCTATTACCGGCGTTTTGTGAAGGACTTCTCGAGCATCGCTGCACCGATGACTCGGTTGACGAGGAAGGAAGTCAGATTCGAATGGAACGCCGAATGTGAAAGTGCTTTTCAGGAATTGAAGGTCAGACTGACAAGTGCACCAGTCTTGACTATT
>NW_010367838.1:23609-24592 GCF_000414095.1 Morus notabilis
ACAACTAAAGCCACATGAACAGAATTACCCCACTCATGATTTGGAGCTGGCAGCGGTGATATTTGCTCTAAAGATATGGATATGTTATCTTTATGGAGCAAAGTTTCAGGTCTTCTCTGACCATAAAAGTCTGAAGTACTTGTTTACTCAGAAAGACTTGAATCTCAGGCAAAGGAGATGGGTGGAGTACATGGAAGACTACGACTTCACTCTCCAGTATCATCCTGGAAAAGCTAATGTGGTAGCTGATGCCCTTAGCAGGAAGCCGACGGGGACTCTGGCATCATTAGCTTTGGAAGATTGGAGAAGGACTGAAGTGGTGAGTGAGTATGATCTTCAGTACTACGAAGATTATAACCAGGCTATGGTGTATAATATGGTATCTACACCGGACATTGTGCAACAAGTTAAGCAGAATCAATGGCAGGATCCCCACCTCCAAAGGATTTGGATTCGGATCCAAAATGGAGAACAATTCGAGGATTGGAGAATCCAGAAGGACGGAGCCTTGTATTTCCGCAACCGCCTTGCTGTTCCTAAGGCGGGTGAGGTAAAGAAGAAGACTCTGCAAGAGGCACACAAATCGACGTATGCTATTCATCCGGGGAGTACAAAGATGTACCAGGACCTGAAAAGACAGTACTGGTGGAGAGGCATGAAAAGAGACATTCGTGAGTATGTCTCGGAGTGTATGACTTGCCTCCAGGTTAAAGCTGAGCACCAGAAGCCAGCGGGGGAGTTGCAACCTCTTCCTGTCCCTGGATGGAAATGGGAGCACATCACCATGGATTTTCTGATGGGGCTACCGAGAACCGAGCTGAAGCACGATGCCATCTGGGTGGTGGTTGACAGGTTGACGAAGTCTGCGCACTTCATACCGTTTCGTGCAACGTATTCTCGGAAGATTATGTCAGAATTGTACTTAGAGCACATCGTGAGGTTACACGGGGTGCCACTGTCTATCACGTCTGATCGTGATACCC
>NW_010367838.1:24628-24909 GCF_000414095.1 Morus notabilis
AATTTTAGCACTGCATTTCATCCCCAGACGGATGGACAATCTGAAAGAGTTATTCAGATTCTGGAGGATATGCTTCGTGCTTGTATTCTGGAATTTGGTGGAAACTGGAAGAAATACCTGCATCTAGCTGAGTTCGCTTACAATAACAGCTATCAGGCCAGTATTGGAATGACACCGTTTGAAGCTCTGTATGGTCGTCCTTGTAGGTCACCTGTGTGTTGGTTGGAACCAGAGGATCGACTGAGCACTGGGCCGGAAGTCATTCAAGAGAATAATGAGAA
>NW_010367838.1:26500-26730 GCF_000414095.1 Morus notabilis
ATGAGAATTGATCCTAAAGTGTTATCTTGTATCAGTGATCGCTGAGGATTCAGACTGAAGGGGCTTGAGGAAGCGGAAGCCGGAAAAGGCAACACTAGTCCTAGGTTTGATTGTGCGAGGTAGGATTTCTATCCCTTTTCCTTGTGAGCCTGTTTTAAAAAAAAAAAGATTTTGGCCTTGAAAATGTTTTAAAGAAAGGGATTGATTTGTGAAAGAAAATGCTTTGAAAA
>NW_010367838.1:27038-53067 GCF_000414095.1 Morus notabilis
TGTTCTGTCGGGACTGAATGTCTTATTTTATTTATGTATTCAATTATTTATTCATGCGCTCATTTATTTTAAATATTTCAAATTATATCCTACTGGGCCTTTCGCTCACGTTTTATGTTTTAAATGTTAAACCCCTCCCAGGAGACTCGGGGAACGGTGCAGGGTAGCTGGAGGTTCTACTGTTGGATCAAATGAGGATTGAGTTTATCTTCTTGAACGAATGTAAGGAATTTGAGAAATTATGTAAACCTATTTAATATTGGATTTACTAGACTGTGGTTGATGTCTGTTGTAATGATTATTTACATGAGCATGTATGTATGATACTGTATGTCCTGTGGGGTGGAGCCATGTGTGTCAGAGGTTCCGGAATTCTGTAGTAATGAAATTATATTTTAATGCAGTTAAGTGTGGGGCCCGGTTGGGAATCTGCTTTATTAATCCCTAATCGAGCTCCACGTCACCCACCCCGTTTGGGGGGCGTGACAATCATGCATCCATTCTTGTCACTTTATGGCCCAAAGCCTTTGAAATTGATGTCTATCTTATTAATTTTATGCCCAAGGTCAACTTTTTCCATGATTTCTGCTTCTGAAAAGCTATTTGGTCATTCTCCTAACATGTCTAAGTTTGAAATTTTTGGGTGTCTGTGTTATCTATGGTTACGTCCCTATACATTTAGGTCTCATTCATTTCACCGATTCGAGTTTTGTTACAGTAAAAGTTCTCAGAAACAGTCACATTTAACTTTTTTGTTACAATAAAAATTTTCACATAAAATTACATCTCAACTCGAATCAACAAACTAAACATACCTTAATAAACTTGAACCCAAATCTACTCCGTGTGTTTTTCTAGGATATTCACTTACCCAAATTGCGTACAAGTGCTATTGACTCAATAAATAAAAAAATGTACGTTTCTAGGCATGTAACTTTCGTGGAAGATGTCTTCCCATTTCAACATCAATCTCTTGATTCTCCATAGGAATTTTTGTGAATGGCTTTTTTTTTTTTTTTTTTTTTTTTTTTTTTTTTTTTTTTTTTTTTTCATTAACGTTATCATTTACAATATACACATGTAGAATCTTTCCATAAAAGGAAAGAATGAAATATACTACAAATCTCCTAAAATAAAAATGACTAAGGAATAATAATTACAAAATATTGCTACTAATTTTAATATCATAATTTATGATTATGATGAGGTGGACATTCCTTATTAATAATTAATGTAAGATATAAAGGATATATGTCTTTTTGAAAAATGTTGTATAGCCTCACAAGGTCATATCCCTAATACCCACCCTCTCACAAAAAATAAGCCCTATCTATGGAATTAAAGTAGAGCAGTATATTTGCACCCTAAAAATTTATAAATGTTCTTAATAATTAATTTTTCTGATAAAAATTTAAAAAATCAATCATTTATAGTATAATTTTTATAATACCTAATTTAAATATCTCATACACTTATCTTCTTCTTATTTTTCTTTTTCTTGTTATTGATTATGTCTATTAAATAGGAATAAAGTCTCCATTATACAAAAACAACTAGATGTGATTAAAAAAAAAAATATGCACAATGATGTTGATGAATATAAAGGCCTGCTCAACGACTTCACACATTCATATATGTATATTTACATATTTTAGCATTTGTTGGCTCTTCAAGAGACCTGCTTTTTTCTTTAATTTCAATTGGAATCTCCATTGAAATTTTTGAAGAATTTAATGGAGAAATTTTAGGGTTTATGAACTTGAAATTGGTTTTAACAAAAACTGTGGGGTATGTTTTGTTTCTTCTCCTTTGAGAATTACTTTCTAATTATAATTAATGTGGGTGTATACTCTTTTATTTTTTTTTTTAAATACTATTTTCATTTATAGTTAATGTGGGGTTATATTAATAGTTTTAGTGTAATTTTAATAAAGGATAAAATTGTAATAAACATAAATTATAAATTATTGGAGGTATTAATAAATTTTTAAAGTGTAAATATAATTACAATGAAAGTGAACCAACAGATGGGCCATATTTTGTAAAAAAGTGGGAATATTTCTTCATGGTAATAAATGGGATTGCTCTTTTTTGTTTCAATTAATTAATTTATTAATTAATCAACTTGTTTTGTTTTGTTTTGTTTTTTGTTTTTTTGTTTTTTGCTATGAATTAGTCAGATTGTTTAGAGTGGTTGTTGGTTGTTACTTTTACGCAGGAGAAACTAGAAATGAATATTAGTTTGGTATTTTTTTATATATGTATTGTGTTGGGATTTATTAAAGTAAATTATGTGTAATAGATGGGAGAGAAAATAATATAAAAATGATAGAATTTTATCTTAATGTTGTAGGAAGAAAAGATTGTCAGATTTAGATAATTACTGCTTCGCGTAATTAATTATATTATCCTTTTAAATGGATTAAAGTTTGTAGGATCCAAACATAATATAAAGTGATAATATCATTTTGATATTTTATATTACAATGAAACATATTCTTGGTAATATGTGTTATTGATACTATTAAAATGATACATGAACCTTTTTAAAAAAGAATATTTTCTTGATGCCTTAAAATTGATTTTTGAAACATAAAATAATTTCACTACCATTCTATTTAATTAACCAAAAACTAATAAATCTAAAAAAATCATGAACTTTTATATTTTGTTGTTTTCTTTTAAATATTTTAAAAGAAAATTGATTTTTATTTAATTTATAAAAATGTAATTTGGACATTATATCTCTTAATAATCAGCTTCAGGGTATTAATAAGATATTCTTAAAAACATCAAAGTACCGTTTTAATGTTATCAAAAACACATAGTACTAATAGTATATTTTGCTATAACAGAGACTACTAAAATAATTTTATTGCTTATATGAAAGTCTAAAACACCAAACAAATATATTCATCCATTATAACAAAAGAAAAGCCTATTTATCGTTAATAATTTCTTTATATATTTCAGATTACAAACTTACAATCTTTTCATTTTGTGGGTTAACTTAATTTTAGATCTCAGTGAATTTAATTTGATCACTGACATTAATATCCCCTCACAATTAGTCGTATCTTAGATTTATAAAATTGTTCTATTAAGCTCTAATTCCATTGAGAATTTGTTAAAAAGTGAATGAAAAATAGAAAAATTCGTAGGGACACTATTAGTGCTAAGCACCATCACTAACAGAATGTAGACTCCATATGTAAATCTTATACTGTAGGACATACCTTCTATTAATAGATAATTTTAAGCACAAGCGGTGCCCTATAGCGAAAAATAACATATGACAATCGTGTAATATATTGTGTGGGCCTTCAAACACTTTTATATAGATCGAGACTTAATTATGGGACATTTTAAATCTCAAACACAAAAATATATCACTCTTAAATCCTCAAAAAGAAAGGAGATTAATAGTGTGCATTTTGGTTTTCCAATAGCTCAAATAAAAGAAAAAGGGTTAATATCCTGAATTTTGTTATCAATTCCACTTTAGCTTTAACTTTTATAAATTGTTCTAAACTTAATCCATAATCTATCAATTTGTTTCAATTTTAAGTATTTTCATCAATTAGGTGTAAAAAAGAGTAAAAAAATGAATAATCTTTAGTTAAATAAGCATTATTTTATGTTTTATACCAAAATCATATGTATATCCCATATTTAATTAGTAAAATACTATTCTATTTGAGCATCACATGCATATTATATATATATATATATATATTATACTTAACTGATTAAGGTCTCGTTAATTTTACCGATTCGAGTTTAGAATTTAAATTTTACTACAGTAAAAAACTCTCATATAAAATTACATCTCAATTCAAATTAAAAATTCAAATTTATGAACTAAACGGGTCCTAAAAGTCCTAAAGTCAAAACATATTAATGAATTAAGGATGAGTTTTGAAATGTTTTAAAACTCGAGGAATAAAATGGGATTGATAGCAAATTGAGAGACCATTTCGTAGATTAATCCAAAGAAAGATAAACCTAAATAAAAAACTGAACACGTCAGCGGAACGGCGAGTGATAAAAGAGGAGAAGCCGAGCCGAGCCGAGCCGGTAAGCAAATTAAAGAATCGTGGCTCCACGTCATTGGTCAAACACTCTCACAATTTTTTTTTGTTTTTGTTTTTTTTTGTTTTTTGTTTTTCTTTAGTTGTTATAAAATCTCGAAAACCAACTTCACAAATACATGCTCAACACCATACTCATTATGCCATCACATTTCACATAGACCTCTCTCTCACTGCCATTCTCATTATCATTACCATTTTCCTTTCTTTTTTATTTGTTTTTTTCCATTTCTCTGCAATTTTTCTCCCCACAAGCCACAGCTATAATGGTGAGTTCTTCTCTTTTTTCTCATATTATTATCTTCAATACTTCGCTTTTTTTTTAAAAAAAATTTAAGTTATTAATCTTGTTTGATTTTGAAAATCGGTGGTCTTTCAAGTGTGGATCTGTTTACGGAGCAATCTGGTTTGATTAGTAGCTCATTTCTACTGCTTTGCTCGCCATGGCTGGCTACCTTGTAGATCTGATTTCTAATTTTTCTTTTATTGTTATTATTATAATAATAATATTATTAAGCTAAGCTTTGGATCGCCATCCCACTGATTATTCTGATTCAGTTCTCTCTCTCTTTTTTTTTTTTTTTTTTTTTTTTCTTTTTGTTGTTGTTGTTGCTCAAAGCTTGTAATTTTTTGTTTATTTGATTTTTTGACACTTGAAGTGCAAGGAAATACTGATTTTTCGTATGTTTCATTTTTTTCTGATTTTTTTTTTTTTTGGATATTCATTACAAGTTTGATTTATCAGAATTTGAAAATTTTGATTGCTGTGGACCCTCGGGTGTCACCTGGATCACAAAATTGATAACACAAAACTGTCGGAAAACACTAAAAAAATCTCAATTTTCCTTTGGTTAATTAATAGTTTTCTTGTGTGTATCACTAATCCTAACTTTTTACCAATTTACGAGTTTTGTTATGTTATTCATATTTGTAATTTTTTTATTAATTAATTTAGATTAGACTTGGTGGCCTTAGCATTATTTGTCTGACCTTTTAAATGAAATAAAAGTTAAATATAACAGGAATGAGAAGAGGCTTAAATTCAATTATTTTAGACCAAAATTAAAGACTCAAATTTTGTCACATATCAACGTATAAACCCAGATATTTAGAAAACTGCCTGTGAACGTTTTGGTTTTTATCATGTTCTTGTTCTAAGAAGATTTCTAAGAAGTGGATGGTTGATCTGGGTCAATGTCGATGCAATTTATAGGCCAATGCTATTTCTGGGATGGCTGTGCATGACGAGTGCAAGTTAAAATTTTTGGAGCTCAAGGCAAAAAGAACACACAGATTCATAGTTTATAAAATCGAGGAGAAGCAAAAGCAGGTTGTGGTGGAGAAGGTTGGTGAACCAGCCAAGAGCTATGACGATTTCACCGGGAGCCTCCCCGCGGATGAATGTCGTTATGCCATTTATGATTTTGACTTTGTTACTGAAGAGAATTGCCAAAAGAGCAAGATTTTCTTCATTGCTTGGTATTATATGCTATTTCCTCACTTTTTGTCGTTCTTTGGGCCGTATAGCTTTCCCTTTCGCTTTGAAGCAGTAGAATTAGAATAAGAGAAGTAAAAGTTATGACTATCATTTTTTATGAAGATAATGAATTGGATATAATATTTGAATTCGTCTATTAGCAATAAAAATATTATAACAAAGTTTATAAAATCTTGTTGAAGTTATGATACAAGTTTCAAAATCATCTTGGAAGAGCAATTTCATTCATTAAGCTATACAAGTTTCAAACACTTTTAGAAGTAGCTTTTGGACGCAATAAGTCAAAAGTTACTTCCAAGTAGCAGTGCCACATGAGTCCTTAAGTGAAAAGTTAACCGTTTTAATATCTTGTGAGTACTTTGCTTTTATCTAACTTGGTTGTTCTTAAATGGTTATGGAGGTCTCCTGACACTGCAAGGGTGAGAAGCAAGATGATCTATGCAAGCTCTAAAGATAGATTTAAGAGAGAGCTTGATGGGATTCAAGTTGAGTTGCAAGCAACCGATCCGACGGAGATGGGCCTCGACGTGATCAGAAGCCGTGCCAGCTAAACATGAGCTATAGGCCGCCCCCTTATCTGATGGAAATTCCTTCCTCCCCTGCAGTCTTTATTACTTGAATTGAGTGAAAATGCTATAGTTTGTGGAATGGCAACTTGCAAAAGTATGGTATCACCCATTTCCAAGTTTTTCCAATGAATTTTATTCATCTTCATGGTGTTTTACTATTTTATTTAGTGAATATCAATTTGTTTAATTAGTTGGCTCCTTTTTTCATAGTTCCATATGGAGAGAAGTACTATGAATATCCTAGTTGTTTGTGGGGGTTAGACGACAACTTTAGAGCCTTTTCAAGTGTTGTACATGACCACCCCTAGTGTTTCTTTTACTTTCATATCGTGATTAAAAAAAGTGGCTTTTTTCATGCTTTATGACCTTCCTGTTGTTGCTAATTTGTTGGCTTGCTTTTGTATTACTTGGACGTATTGGATTAATATATTGAAATACCTGATTTATTTGTTATTTCAAAATGCAAAATTCTTTATAGTCCTCTCAAATGATGTACCTCCTTATAAGCAAAAAACAGCTACTCGTGATGGATGGCACGTTCGTGAATGTGCCTCGCCAATTTGCGGGGCTTCTTTGTTGATTTACAGGTATTTGATATTTAGGAATAACCTTTTTTCTTTAATTCTTAAGTGGGGCCAAGCCAAGTAAGTGTGAAAAACGGATAGACAAGGAAAACCTTCTTGGTCTTGGACATTGCAAGAATGGCATTCACGTTTCAAAGCACTGCCAGAACAAAAAGACAGTGAAAGAGATGCAAATGTAAATGCATATGAAAAGACAGTTAAACCAAAAGACTGAAGCTGAAGGAAACAACAGTGTCTCCTAAATTCTTTGTTTTAGTTTTCCCAGATACCAGTTTTCCCATATTTATTTATTATTTTATTTTTTAGATTTGTTTATTATTTTATGTATGATTTTATTTTTGATTTTAAGTAAAACACATTCACAGCAGGAGTGATGCTTAAAGAAGCTAACACACGCCTATTGCATTGTAATCTTTCTAATTCACAAGTCTATTCTGTTCCAAACATCGACTTCTGGAGGCTAATCTGCCTCTTTCCGCTCCTTCTTCTAGTCACTGTTGTCCGAGGGGAGCTGGGGTTGTCCTGGAGAAGACACTCTAAAGCTTAAGTCAGGCAAACGTTCAAGAATAGATGAAATGATAGAACATGCTTCTAAGAAAAGCTAGAGCGGGAGAGAGAGCCCCCTGTTGAGCTTATCGCATTCTATTTATAGGGTGAATGTCATGATCAGATGAATATTTTTGATCCTCTCAGATCATGACACATCATTGTTTCTTCTGATAGACCGAGCTGAGGTTGTTCTGTTATTCACTTTACACGTGTCTTATTGTCTTTGGATTTGTTAATCTTGGAGGAGGGGGAACACGTATCTTGGCTTTGGGATGTTCTTTTCCCTAACACGTGTCGTTCTCGTCTTTTCCTCGATCTCGGTCTATCTCGGTCCGTCAGAGTTCTCTAGTAACATCGGTCTTAGGCCTCGATCAACGTCCGTGCTTTCCCTCAATCCAGGTGGACATTGATCGCTGCATTCGATCTTTATGCGGCCTATCCCTCGAGTTGTTCCCTCAGTCATGGTTTTGATATGAACTATTGACATGTGGCGTGATCTTACAACGGAATCTCCCCAACAAACTTTATGTAATAAACAAAGAAACAAGCAAGGTTCTGGACTAGAACGAGTAACATTCATGATTTTTTTTTAGTAAAAATGCAATGTAGATCAGGCCTCAACATATTTTGTTCTTTCTTTTCTTCTCTTTTTTAATTGAAAAACATGCACAACGCCAAAGACTAGGGATGACATGATAGTGGAGTTAGCACACGGTAGAGGTGTAAGTTTGGGCTGTCCGGCCCAGCCTAGTCTGGGCTCGGCGGCCTAAAATAAAATTTTGAGCCGGCCCAGCCCAGCCTTAAAAGAGAGAGTCGGTCCAGCCTGGCCTTAAGCCCAAAAAGTTTAGGACCGGCCCGGAATTTTATAAGGTATATTTTTAAAAAATCTTTAAAAATATAATGTTTGGGCTAGACTGACCCTAAAAAAGAGAGGGTCGGCCTAGTCCGGTCCTAAGCTCAAAATATTTAGGGCCGGGCTAGGTTCGACCTGGGCTAACAGTAGCAGACCTCGAGCATACCCGTTTAGCCCGGCTCAAACTTGCAGCTTTAGCATGCTGTTGGGAATGCTACTCCCCGTCATGCTATGTCCTAATGATAATAAAAGAGCCGATAAGGGCTTCACAGTTCATTTTTTGGTAGGCAAATATGCACCCCATCATGCTATGTCCTAACGGCGAATAAAAGAACCTTTAAGGGCTTAACTGTTATTTTTTGGTAGTCAATTGTGCACCCTTCTGGTACTTGATCTCTATTTTTTTTTCTTTTTTCTTTTCTTTTCTTTTGCTCTTCTTTTTTTCCTTTTTTTTTTCCTCCATTTGTCCACTTCTTTCTTTTACCTTTTAAACCGTTTGAATCTTTATTCTTTTTAACTCCATCTTTTTTGTGATTTACCTTTTTTTTTATCTTTCCCTTTTTGAACTCTTTGTCGATCATTGTGTTCTAGAAATATGTTTTACCTTTTTTTTCTTTTCTATTTTATTTTGGCTTCATTTGTCTATCATAGTCTTTTACCCCATATATTTTTTTGTTGGTTTCGGAAACGATTTCAGGTGTGGAAGCATGATAATAAGGATCGAGTACAAATAAAAATTTTCTTAAAACTTTTATAAACGGTATAGATTGTGTGTTAATTTGTACGTGAATAAAATTGATCTAATTTGTTTAGGAATATACCTAGTAGTCAATTAGGATGATAATTTGAGCCTTTGACCACGAATAATCCAAGCGCTCTGATTCTCTAATTACCAAGAATTTTCCAGAAGGATTTTATCAGTACTGGGCGTGTACACCATGTGGACCCCTCCACATGTGTGTTTCAATATTCAAATTAAATAATCACATTATTTAATATATGATTAATTCATAATTAATTATTCTTGAGTGTTTTATTTAGAATTCATAATTCTAAAATTCATATTTTTCCCTTAGTGTTTTGTATAATTACAAGGACGATGCGGGGACTCATGGACCTATAATTCTAAGCTCCAATAAAATTATTAATTAATTAAAACTCTTTAATTAATTAATTAATTCTAAAATTACTCCACTATAAACTTAGAATTGTACTCTTGTAATTATAAACATAATTTACTTCCAAACTTTGAAGTATCCATTTGATATAGTCAATACATATAAATCAATTCTCCATAAATAATTCATAATTAGAGCTAGGTGAAATCTGTTAACCTCTCTAATTACATTTTTATTCTTGAGTACTATTGATTCTCTAATGAACAGTGATTCATAAAATAAATTTATGAATCGGAGCTCCTACTAGTCCAAGTATCGAATTAACCCTCAAGAGAATTTTTTATCTACTTCTTTCTCAAGAAGGAATAGATTCCATCTCATATATTAACATCTTCATCATGCCTCTAAGATACACGAAACAAGATTCAAGATCTCAGAATCTATACCGAGTAAATCAAAATACACAAATCCATAAATAAGAGTCTGCTAATAACTCAGGATTAAGATCATTCTATATATGACTATATGTAGGCTCAATTAGAATTTTTACACTGAATGAAAATGATCATAAGTTCATATTGTGTATGTGTCCCTCTTTCACACAATCTCATTATGCGTAATACACTCATTTAATATTTTGTCATATTAATAGTGCGGATAACACCGTTCCATTATAAATAAGAATAACATGTATTAGTAATATTTTAATTAAAGATTTCGAACATTAATTAAATTCATTACGAATATTGTTTTGATTATTATCCTTAAATATTATTCTCTCGAATATAACACTTGTATACAATATTTAAGGTCACATAAATAACCATAGAATTTTCAATGATATTCATAAAATATTCAATAATATATGCAAATAAAATAATGAATAAACTCTCTTATTAAATAAGTAATAAATATTCTATTACATCTCATGATTATGAACTTTAATTAAATTCATTACGAACATCGTTTTCTTGATGATTGTTGCAGGCGTTGATGATCGGCTTCAACGGCGCCTGTAACAATCATCGAGAAACCGATAAGATTTGGTTTGGATATTCGTTGACGTCCAAGATTTGGTCACCAACGAGATTTGGTTGAATCTGGTCGTGACGTCGGGATCTGGACGAAGAGGTTCTGGTTCGAAGTGGTCACTGCCATAAGAGATCTTAGAGGTGGTTCACGCTGGTACACATCACGGTTCTTCTTAGAAATAATATTTGTCGTCATCGATGGTGGTTTGCGTTGACGTCTCACGATCTGGTCGGAGGTGATTCCTGATATGGTTGGGATTTGTCACTATTGGAGGAGACGAAGGTGGTTCGAGTCGCGTCGTCGTCTCATCATCGATGTTTGGCGATCTGGTCAGAGCTGATGAGAGAGAGCTAGAGTGAATAATCGAAATCAAAAGAGGAGAGAGAGAGAGAGGGAAGAGAGAGAACTTTGGGATGACAATGTAAAAGAAGAAGAAAGAGAGAGAACTATAACACTACTTGATTTTAATTATGCTATTAACTTAATATGCTTAAAAGATAATAACTTCAAATATGGTCTCAAAATATGCTACAAGCTTGCATTTTTCCTTCTCTTATTAACACCTAGATATGACAATGGCTTCCTTCCTAGTAGGAGTGGGCCAAAAATATTGTCAATGGTTTTAAATTTTTGTCAAAATTTCAAAAGCTCTAAGGTCTCGAAATATATCAGTATAAATTTTTATTTTTGGCAAAATGAAGGGTGATTTTAGAAAATATTGATAAATTGTCAAATTTCAGTGAGGTGATAATGTTCTTTAAAAAAATAGAATGAAAGAGGTAAACTAACATCAAAATAAAGGGGAGAAAGTGAGAAATAGGCCAAGACTTGAGATGAATTAAAATTAATAGGCCAATAGTTTACATAAGTTAATAAATAGGCCAAATGTCCATAATTTGTCTGGTTATGAAGCATAACTTTACAAGTTATTGTCCATAACTTGTTTGGCTATGAACCATAACTTGACAAGTTTGTCCATAACTTATTTGGTTATGAATCATAACTTGACAAGTTATGACATATTAATTTTTATAACTAAAAGTTGGTTTATATACTTCCTTAAACTTTTCATATTCACCTATTTTCTACTATTTTCACAAAATAAAGTTGTCAATTTGTGCTGGGCCAAATAGGCCAGCTCGAAGCCTGCTTCTGGCGCTGAAGATATAGGCCCAGATACCTAATTTGATTAGGCGGGTCTAAACCAATTAAGGTTTTATTTTTTTTTCTTATAACGTAGATAATCACATTTAAAAGTGAAAACTTTGCATAAATTGTTACTGTAACTGCGGATGTTATATTTTTTGACGGGTTTTAATAGTAACAAAATGAAAATTTACATATAAAGTATCTTATTCTGTAAGATTTTAAGTTATCATGTGATATATACTTGTTTATCTTTATTAAATTTTAGAAATCTTTCATCAATTTTAGTGTTAGAGATTAAAAAATTGTCAAAATAAAAATTTAGTGATCAATATGCCAAAGTTTAAAAGTTCAAGGATCGAAAATGTTATCCTACTCAAAATTGAGAACTAAAATGTCAATTACACTATAAAGTGGACGCTTAGTTTATGGATTTAGAATTATGATTCAGAATTATTCTCGATTTATGTGTATTTTTTGTGATAGAAAATACTGTAGCGAGCCACGAACTATGATTCGCATCAGTCAACGAATCTACCAACCAAACAAAACAATCCATTCAAACGGTGTCGTTTTGATCCTAAAATCCCAAATCCTAATTCTCTTTTTCACCCTTGAGATTCATACAGATAGAGATAGATTGTGTGTGTTTAGGAGTGAGAGAGCGGCAGTAGCAGGCGGTAGCTCAGCACTCCAGATTTCCATGGCTCTCCCATTACATCTCAAATGCTATCCATATCCATTCTCTCTCCCTTACACCTTCAACCTCTCTAAACCACCATCACCATTTCCTCCTCTTTCCTTCCCCAACAAAACCAATCTCTCTTCTTCATTTTCTTCCCCAATTCACAAAAACTTTTCAATCCAGTCCTCCTCCTCCACTTCTCCAACTCCTCTTCTCCCTCCTGACTTCACATCCAACCAACTCCTCGACGCCGTCCGCCGCCAAAACGACGAGTCGTCCGCTCTCCGCCTCTTCGAATGGGCCTCAAATCAGCCCAACTTCTCCCCCTCTCCTTTGCTCTACAACGAAATCCTCGGAAAGCTCGCCGCCGTCGGCTCCTTCGAGTCGATGAAAACCCTCTTGAACGACATGAAGAAGAACAACGACGACTGCCACGTGGGCCCAGGTACTTTCCTGATTTTCGTTGAGGGTTATGCCAATTTCGACTTGTACGATGAAATTTTAGGTCTTGTTGATGTGATGGAAACTGAATTTGGGGTTAAACCGGATACCCATTTCTATAATATCTTGTTGAATGTATTTGTTGAGGGAAATAAGTTGAAATTGGTTGAGGAATCTCATTCGGATATGCTTAGGAGAGAGATTAAGCCTGATGTTTCGACTTTTAATGTTTTGATTAAGGCACTTTGTAGGGCCCACCAGATTAGGCCTGCCCTTTTGATGATGGAGGAAATGATGCCAAATTATGGCCTCTCCCCGGATGAGAAAACATTCACCACTATTATGCAAGGGTACATCGAGGAAGGTGATATTGGTGGTGCCTTGAGAGTTAAGGAACAAATGGTTGATTATGGATGTTCTTGTACTAATGTTACTATTAATGTATTGGTTAATGGGTTTTGTAAAGTGGGTAGAGTTGAGGAAGCCCTCGGGTTTATCCAAGAGATGGTGGAGAGTGAAGGGTTTGTTCCTGATAGGTTTACTTTCAATACATTGGTGAATGGTTTGTGCAAGATTGGGCATGTTAAGCATGCTTTGGAGACGATGGATGTGATGCTTCAGGAGGGATTCGATCCCGATATTTACACGTATAACGCGTTGATTTCAGGGTTGTGTAAGTTGGGGGAAGTTGACGAGGCTGTCGAGATTCTGAACCAGATGGTTTCGAGGGATTGTTCCCCGAATACTGTCACATATAACACGATCATCAGCACGTTGTGTAAAGAGAACCAGGTGAAAGAGGCGACAGAACTTGCCCGTGTTTTGACAAGCAAGGGTATTTTGCCCGATGCTTGCACTTTCAATTCGCTGATTCAAGGTCTGTGCTTGACGAGTAATCATAAAGTTGCGATGGAGCTCTTTGAGGAGATGAAGAACAAAGGGTGCCAGCCGGATGAATTCACTTACAATATGTTAATTGATAGCAATTGTTCTAAAGGGAGGATAATGGAAGCTTTGGGCCTGTTGAAAGAAATGGAATCGACTGGTTGTGCACGGAATGTGATCATATACAATACTTTGATCGACGGGTTGAGCAAAAATAAAAGGATTGAGGAAGCAGAGGAAATTTTCGATCAGATGGAACTCCAGGGAATTTCGAGAAATTCGGTGACCTACAACACCCTCATCGATGGCCTATGCCAGAGCAGGAGGGTGGAGGAAGCTTCTTTGCTCATGGATCAGATGATAATGGAAGGCTTGCAACCTGACAAATTCACTTATAATTCGCTTCTCACATATTTCTGCCGGGAAGGAGATATCAAGAAGGCGGCAGATATTGTTCAAACCATGACCTCAAATGGTTGTGAACCAGATATCGTCACATACGGAACACTTATTGGGGGATTGTGTAAGGCTGGTAGAGTTGAGGTCGCAAATAGGCTTCTTAGAACTATTCAGATGAAAGGGATGGTCTTGACTCCACAGGCTTATAACCCTGTAATACAAGCATTGTTCAAGCGAAAGAGAACAAAAGAGGCCACGAGGCTTTTCAGAGAAATGATGGAGAAAGGCGATCCTCCAGATGCTATCTCCTATAAGATTGTGTTTCGCGGGCTTTGTAATGGTGGAGGACCGATTGGAGAGGCTGTTGATTTCGTGGTTGAGATGACAGAGAGAGGATTTGTACCGGAATTCTCGTCATTTGCTATGCTTGCTGAAGGGCTTTGTGCTTTGTCTATGGAGGACACCCTCATCAAGCTTGTTGATCTGGTGATGGTTAAAGCAAAGTTCTCGGATAGTGAAGTTTCCATGATTAGGGGTTTTCTCAAAATCCGTAAGTTTCCTGATGCATTGGCCAATCTTGGTGGTATTTTGAATAGCCGAACGCCTAGGAGATCATCGTACCGGTACAGATTAAACTAACATATGCTTCTCTGAATCCAATTTGGAGTAAAACACAAATGCGACGGGTTTTGAGTACGAATGCTGTTGGTTTCTGCTGTTAGTCTTGGGCAGGTGAGCAGATCATCTTCTAGTTCTAGTGTTCCAATAGTTGGAAGAGGAAAATGCAGAGATAATGTGGAAGAAACTCCTTTTTTTTGTTTTTTAAACATTGTGCACTGGACGGAAGTCACAGAGCCACTGCGAGAGGAGGTAACAATTTTCACATGTATGTTATTTCATTCTCGAATTTGAGATGTTGTATGTGCAAGAATGATAAATAGTTTAACCCTTGTCTATGGCCTTCTACATTTCTCAATAATTGATTACAAATTATACTACAAATTTACAGAGAAGAGCAACACCACTCTAGGGCAAACTACTTCAAGGCAATAAAGTGAAACTACGACTGAGAAATTACTTTGCTGCTGCAAAATCAATTAGGCTAGATTAGGAAATATAAATGGCTCCCATCTTATTCGTGTACCTGTCATTGGTGGTTCAGTTCTTGGTGATTGAGTGCCATGATTTGCCGTTTTAAGGGTTTTACTTTTTAACAATAATGAAGAGAATATTTTGCATTTGATATAAATATCTATTTCTCCAAAAATTTCAGCTATTATGCTACCAGATGACGATTCACTCTGAAATTTGAGAATTATTTCATTTTTTCTCTCCTCTTTTCTAAGTATTTGTTAACGTGATTGATTATTGCTTGAGAAATTAATTACCAACCACTTAAACCTGTTTCAAATGTGCAAATTCCAGTAATTTTCTGTTTACAATATTTGCAAAAACATTTATGAAAAGATCTTTCATATAGCTGTTAAAACTATATTATGGTGCGCCTTGCCAGTGAATTGATGTTGAGATCATAATTGTGTTAAAAATAAATTTATTGAATAAAGAAGTCAACGACTGATGTTTGAGAATTTGTTGTTGGAAATTTGTAACTGCCTCTGGCTCTAGTGCATCCTAGCATGGCCAAAATGAATGCGCGAGCTGCTATAACTTCATCTGACGAGTGAGAACAAGGCGTGTCGCTGTACTTTTCGAATAGCTATTCAACAGGCACAGTCTTTGTGTTCCAATAACAAATATCATCCCCTAACAAGGCTGCGAGGGAGTCGTGTCCCACCACCTCTTTGCAAGGGCATAGATCAATGGACCATCAATTTCAGATATCTGCAACGAGTCAACTAGAGCTTGAAACCGGACCTCGCCACAATCTCTTTTACACTCGGGCTAAGCTGAACATACCGGAAGCCTAACATTGCCACAACCATGTATTTGAACGAAACGGTCCTGCATTTTGTTACGCAGTTATTTGTGTGTGTCGGGCAACGAACAGGGTAATATGGCGTGTACAAACTTAGGTCTTAAGTTTGCCGATTCGAGTTTTCAATTTGAGTTTATATGTCACTTTTTGTGAGAGCTTTTTAACTGTAACAAAATTAGAATTAAAAACTCGAATCGGTGAAATGATTGAAACCTTAGATACATAACAGCAGAACTATGAAGTGTACTTAAAGGTATATATTGGGAAGTGTGAGTCGTGTCCCACCACCACTTTGCGAGGGCATAGATCAATGGACCATCAATTTCAGATATCTGCAACGAGTCAGCTAGAGCGCTAAAACCGGACCTCGCCACAATCTCTTTTATACTCGGGCTAAGCCGAACATACCAGAAGCCTAACGTTGCCACAACCATGTATTTGAACGAAACGGTCCTGCATTTTCTTACACAGTACTTGTGTGTGTCGGGCAACGAACTTAGGTCTTCAGTTTGCCGATTCGAGTTTTCAATTCGAGTTTAGATGTCATTTTTTGTGAGAACTTTTTAACTGTAGCAAAACTGGAATTGAAAACTTGAATCGGTGAAATGATCGAGGCCTTAGATACATAACAACAGAACTATGAAGTGTACTTAAAGGTATATATTGGGAAGTGTGAGCTATGACGCAGACAACTAAGGCTGGATGTGTGTTTGAAACTCGTTCTAAAATGATTTTGTTTTTTGTATGAAAATGGATATGAAAATGTTTTCAATCTCAAATATAAATCATTTTTAAAAATGCATTTGGTAGTTTTATCAAGAGATTATTTTCAGTATAAAAAAATCATTTAATGTCTCTATCTCTCTCTCTATGCTCTAGAGATTGGCCAACCTGTTGATTTAGTCCACTTATTGGATATCTTGACAGATCTAACCACTTTTGGCTTTGCCAGTCAACCCTTCCATTAGTTGTTGGATTTTCTGCACACGGTGGCTCAGCCCGCGGCAGTAGTATTAGGAGGGAGTATGGGTCTCCGGCCTGTAAAGCTCATGAATCGAGCACTTTTAGTGGTTATGGATATTTTGAGAGGAGAGGGATAGCTCGAGTCTTCGAATCCATTAGGTAGAAGTGAGAGAGGAGAAAATAGAAACAAAAAATGAAAAATAATTAAAAGACGTTTTTCATTTCTCTTACATTTTACACTAAACCAAAAAATCGTTTTCATTTCTGTTTTTTGTTTTTAATTGTGCCAAACGCCGTTTCTCTCATGTTTTCATTTTTTTCTCAAAAAACGTGAAAAATAAAAACAAAACTAACTCCAAACATGGCCATTATGTTTCCGAACAATAAAAATAGGAAAAGTTTGGTAGAACCAAGTTGTTGTAACAATTTTCCTACTACATTTGATAACAGTCTAAAGAGCCATATATTATATCACAAATGGTTAATGAACTTTTAAGTAACACCGCTTCAAATAATCTCTACAAAAATTCTTATTAATGTTGCATGGCTATACCACACCTCTTTCATAGTATTAAATTACCTCCTTCCCAACCGAACCAGGCATCGAAAGCAACTTGGCTATAGGCCTCAATGCCTATGCCCTACGCGGGATTTTGCCAACTCATGCCGCGGCTGCTTAGAAATATTTATTCAAATAGATAAGACGTATTAAATTATTAATACACAATTAGCACTGCATATTATAATACCTAAAAACCCAAAAAGTATACTTTTGCTTTAAATTCTTTACTCAACTTGGTCGTATATACCTCATCCATCCACTAATCCGCACGTCCTCATAAATAATGGCTGTTTTTTTTTTTTTTTTTTTCATGGTCCAATCATTGTTATATTTATATGCAACATATTATTAGGAGCATTTCAAAAAAAAAAAAAAACATGTTATTAGGAGGAATTCTCATTCTCAAATCTAATTAATTAATTAATTACTGTTTTGAGAAACTTCATGGAAATGGTTCATCAAGTGGCTATTCTCTAATTTCTGGGGGAAAAAAATAAATCTCTCACTTGTGAACAGGAAAAAATATTTAATTTGTTTATATGTATATGTGTGTGTTACTACTGGTAATTTTTTCAAAGCAAAATACTACGTATCATGAAAAATAGTTTCACGACACATGATAAAATTAATCTTGAAATGTTATGCTAATAGTTTGAGTAAAAACAGTAGTTTTATTTTTATAAAACTCATAGAAGTTTGGCACTTTGAAGGGGACATGAAAAAAAGGACAGAGGAGCTCAATTCCTAAACTAAGGGAACCAACTTATGTGTTCTTTTATTTATGTCTCTTTTTACGTCATTTTAGTAATATTATGACACGTCAATTAAAATATCACATTAAATAAAAATTCTTATTACGTCAATTAAAAAATCATAACGTAACATGTTATTATTGAGGTGACACGAAAGGGAATATAAAAAAAAGGGCCATATGAGCTCAAACTCTAAACTAAGCGAACATTATAAGTTAAAGCTTTTGGAATATTCAATGGCTTCTAATGGCATTCTTAACTAGAAATTTAACAACATGGAGAAGAATTCTTTGTATTTTGACATGTCCAATGCGATACCTTTAATCACGGAGATAAAGACAAAATGAAAATCAGAAAACATAAAATGCCAAAAAAATAAAATTAGAATTATAAATAGAAATTCATGACCATAAAAGTCCAATGAAAATCCCTTTTCAAAAATTAAGGTGCGTTATTTTAAAATAATTTTATTTTGTGTATAAAAATGAAAATGAAAATATTTTTAATCTCAGACAGAAATTATTTTTAAAAATGCGTTTGGTAGTTTTATCAAAAGATTGTTTTCAGTATAAAAAAATCTATTAATGTTTCTCTTTCTCTCTCTGCTCGAGAGAGGAGAAAATGAAAACAAAAAATGAAAAACGACTAAAAGTCATTTTTCATTTCGCTCTCATTTTACACTAAACTAAAAAATCGTTTTCATTTCCGTTTTTTTTGTTTTTATTACACCAAACACTGTTTTGAGAACGTTTTCAATTTTTTTTTTCTCAAAAACGTAAAAAATAAAAACGGGATCAATTCTAAATATGGCATACGTGTCATAGAGTAGAGACTAGAGAAGAGCATAAACCGGCACTAGACGGCACGAATTAGAGGAACTTTCATGGAAACCACTTTTAGCTACATATTGCAATCAAATCCGGACATTGTTCACAAAAGTAGAGAAATTGTATTAAATTGGGATTCTTCCGCTTCAGCCAATTTCCGTTTACCAACCGAACCAGATAAATTTGTTCACGTCGTTCCCGTTAACATCGTATGTACATGTTATTAAACTTACCTCGTTCGTTTTTTCTTCCTTTTTCATCAGCACTTTCTCCCACAACCTCATCAACTGTTTTCTCTGTCTTTCATATAATCTGCCAAATGTAGCGACATCTCATCATCAAGGATTGATGTGATGTCCCAGGTTCCATGGATTCGGACACATAATTAACAAATGCTTCGTCCATTTGTCCTATGTTTACTCCTACAACTGCCGCTGTAAGTAAACAAATAAATGAAATTATATTTTACCTCCTCGGAGCAGCTCGATCAGATGTTTTGCCGACGATGTTTTGCTCTCGATCTGATTTGCGCCACCGCCCCAATTTCATTAACACAAAGCTCAGCCGTCCCCTTCGTCGCGTCCAAAATTACGGAATACCATTTCCGATTGGATTTCACCTACATTTTTAGCTTCTCTCGTCATTCCCAAAATTTTTTCTCTTAGGTTTTCTTCAAAAAAGGGATGAATGGTATTTTTTTCATTCATATCATGTTTGTCAATATACGGTCAATATATAGAGGAAGATTTTCTACGATTAAGCTATACAATCACTTATAATCACTCTCATTTACAGCCCTATAATTAAGTATGATCTCACAGTTAATATACTACAAGGCAATCAGACTAAGAAAGGAAAGAATCACAAACGATTCTCTACTACTAATCTCGTAGAATCTCAGTAGGTTTCTCCAAAAACAAAGTTCTTCACGTCACTTTTCAATACAACATGCCATTTTTTTTAACTCTGTTTGGGTTTAACGATCCTTCCACAATTACCCTCTTCCGACTCCACTTATTTCTCCATGTCCGTTAGATTGTAGATCTCAACGTTCCATAATCATCACCTTATCGGCAGGAGAAAGTACATCTCCTGCGATAGACTCTCCCAAAAAAAAAAAAAAAAATCAATCAGTTGGTATTCATTTTTATTCGTCATTTATTCTGCATATTATTTTTTAAAATAAAAAAAATTATGTAATTTTAATTATATCTAATGATCATAAAAACACTATCAGTAAGAGAGGTTATTGTAGAAAGGCCTTTTGCAATTTTGTTTGTTTGTTTTGGAATAAGTAAAAAACGCAACAAATTAAATCCTAAACTGGCGTAAGGCAGAAGACTGAAATTATGTGAATCGCAACATCAATCTCATGTAAGAAGAAATGCAACATCAATCTGTCCTATATCATATGTGAAGGATTTCATGGGCAAAAAGTCGTCGCCTCCTATTTATCTTAGATGGGTAATTTATAGATATGAGATTTGACAAAGATCCATGATTCAAAAGAGACTTTCCTGATCTGATTTTGATTATAAAAAAGTTCTGCCAACAATTTTTTGGTCAACCATTCAAATATATATTTTGGATTATTTTAGTTAGTAGTTAGCAAAGCCCTTAAATTTGGAATTTGTTGAATCAGATATTGTTTCTGAAAATTGGACAACTCATCGACTGAACATTGCAACGTGTTGTTATTTCATCATCATCCATCCCCCCTCACTTTGGAAATTTCTTGTATTTAGATTTTGTGCCAATAATAAATTTCACGAGCTTGCATTCTACAATATGTTAAAAAGAAGTGCCAGTTGTACAAGCCATCTTAATTTTATGATTCATTCTATATAATAATAATAATATTGTAATGTCATCAAGATTTCAAATTGGCATCTTAATTTTATGACTCATTCTATATAATAATACAATTGTAATGTCATCAAGATTTCAAATAGGCAATTAGTTTTATGTGCGAGATTTTAAGTCAAATATTATATAATATCTTCCTGGTAGGATGAGCACAAGTATTTTGGACTAATTTTGATCACATATATGGTTTAACAAATATAATTTGGAGCATTTTCAACGCAAATGTAAATGCTAGATTTTGACATTTGGATGGAATGATCACTCTCCAATACAATTTTATTTTTAATGTTATTGATATAGGCTATATTTTGTGCTAAATTTAGCAACAAGTAAATCATATGACAAGTTTTGATATTTATTTATTATTTGTTGATGTGTTGAGACCTTTTCATTTAGCAATTACGACATTATTATTTTCAAATTATTTAACAATTAAAAGTCTATTCAATAAGTTCCAAAGCTTAAAATTAATGACAAAAAGTAGATATAACATTTGTGTAAACAATACAGATAAGATCAAAAAACAGATTAACATACCAAATATGTTATTTTTACACTTGTTTGTATCAGAATATAGTATCGACATTGAGATTTACGTCGACGATAGGCTAAGTTATTGGATCCTCCCTTTTGACGTATAACAATTGGTATTAAAAGAAACACAATTTAAGTTCTTTTGTTACAGTATTTTCTCTTACAAAAATTCAAATTTAACATTTTTTTTTTTGCTACAATTTTCTCAATTTTTTTTTGAGCTTTAACTTAGGACCTGTTTAGTTCGTTGATTTGAGTTGAGATGTGACTTTATGTGAGAGTTTTTTACTGTAACAAAAAAGTTAGATGTGATTGTTTTTTAGAGCTTTTTACTGTAACAAAACTCAAATTTTAAACTTGAATCGGTGAAATGAACGGAATCTTAAGTTGTGAAAAGAACTTACGAAATATGTTTCAAGTTCAAGCTTATGGGACCCATTCTGCGTGGCGCTTTGGTTGCCCCTATGGACTTTCATGGTTATGATGATTCATTTTCATGCGACAATATTACATCTGATGCAAAAGAAAGATTAGGTTTCCAGGCTCCCCATTTCCTTGAAAGGGACTTTACTTGTGGAAAATTGGTTTTGTTGATTTCAGAGAAAGAACTAGCTAGGTTTAGTTGCAGTCAATGTACTACTCTTCAATTGTAGAAAAATATGGATAATCGGCTTTTATATTTTCTTTGAAATTCTATGGTACGAGTTTTCAGCTTTTGCTCGCTGTATTCAAAGTCAGAAAAATTCTTTGATAGATCCCACGTTGTTCAGACCCTCAAATTTTCACTAAGTTACGCTAACCGTATCTAATATATATGATGCGGTTGACGTTTGGTTGATGAATTCAGAATTATGATTCAGAATCATTCTCGATTTACGTGTATTTTTTATGAGAGAAAATACTGTAGCGAGCTACGAATCATGATTCGAATTATGAAACGAATACACCAACCAAACGCACTATTATGAAAAAATATATGTTTTTCGTATCCTACCCCTTGAAAAAAAATTTTAAAAAAAAGAAAAGAAAAACGGGCAAAAATATTCTGCTTTAAACTGTCCTCTCAACTACGTAGTGGTCAAACAGAGCATACAAAAGAAAAAAAAATGAAAAAAATGAAAAAAATGAAAAAAAAAAAAAACGAGACAGCAAGTAATTAATATGTACTGTCAATATTCTAAGCACATTAACACACAACCTACAGCTTGTCTAGACATCGTGAAAGATTAATATAATATGGATTGATTGCTACTCATCATACAGGCCTAGTCAAAGTTTATCGCCTTAATTTGTCAATTTCATATATTAAAAAAAAGAAAAAGGAAAAGTGAAATAGAGAAGCATAAATTTCTTACATATCTAGCTGGACTTCCGTGAACATTATGTGTTTCTTCTCCTCTTTCCAACACACTTTTTGTAATATTGACGATGGAATAAACAAATTGTGACTTGCAGGTTTGTTTATTTTTTATTTTTAATCTTGAATTCGTTTTTCATGCAATTGCATGGCTGGGTGAAGAGGGTCATTAGAACATGTTGGACTGAATCATATGAATAAGAAATAAACTTTTTATTCATCAAATTGTCACTCCAGCCTTGCGGCTCTTAACATTTATGGGTTCTATCTCTATATGTCGAATATAAATAATGTGGTATAAAAACTACTTAAATACATTTCATGTCTCACCCTTGATTATTTTTTTTTATTTTTTTAATATAACTCTCACTCCTAATCTCTTGGAAACGAAAACAAAAATGAACACTCTCTAGGGTTGCATTTTGCATATGATGTTGGCTTAAGTGTGAAAAGACTCTTCTGTACACTTGGCTTGGCTTCATTATCCTATTCTCCGGTAATCATCAAAACACAAAAGAATGATAATCTTCATCACTTCACTTGGGGTCTCGGAATTTCCTCGGGCCAAAAAGAAGAGAATAAGGTGGAGATCCTTTTTCTCCTTTCCTTTCTCTCTCTTTTGGCAAAATAGCAAATGTTGTTTGCTTTTTGTTTTCTTTTGCTTTTCTCTCTCTCTCTCTCTCTCTATCTTCTTCTCTTGTAGAAAGTGGTTTTTTTTTTTGTCAAGAAAATTTTGCTCAATTTGGGAGTGAGTTTTTTGCTTTTGCTTGTTGTAGGGCATTATGGCAAGTTGTTGTTGTTATTCCCAGTTCTAAGTTTTGGGATGTAATATGATGGGCAAGCCGTTCTGGGGAAGAGCAAAAGGGCCATACTGAATCCCATTCTGTGCACCCACTACAGACCACCTGCAAATATTAATGTAACAAATAATTAGCCGCCACACGTCACTAGTTTTAATTCTAGACTCTTACTATTTTTAGAAACATCATATGATGGAATATTATGGCATAGTATTGAGATATATATATATATATATATATTTTGAAGTCAAGATATATGTGGTAGTATATTAAAATTGTCACATACGGTATTTTTAATTTTTACTATGTGACAATTCTATTTATCGACGTGCACATCTAGTGATAAAAGTATTTAAAAAAAAAAAAAATTACCAACCTGTACTTTGTGGTTAGATGGTGTAGCAGGACCAGCATCTCCAGCTTAGCCAATTCATTCCCAGGACATGCGTGGGTCCCATTTCCAAATGGCATGTATGTGTTCGGTTTGGGAGCAACCTGTTCAAATTCAATCATAACAAAATGATTCCAAATTAGGTAAAGTGATGTTTTTTTTTTTTTTTTTTTTTTTTTTTTTTTTTTTTTTTTTTGCTTGAAATTTTAAATTCAATCATAACAAAATGATTCCAAATTGGGTAAAGTGCAAATATTTTTTTTTTGGCTTGAAAAAAACTCTTTTTACCTTAAATCTGGAGGGATCAAATTTGTCAGGCTCTGGAAAGAAATCTGCGCTGTGATGGATGTTCCTGAAAAGTGGCAAGACTTTCCACCCTTTTGGTATAAGATATCCTGTAATTTTTTTAACAAGTTAGAATTAAATGTCTAAACTTAACCCTTCTAAAGAAAAAATTACGAGTTATCGCATAAATATAGTAAGAAAGTAACATGTACTAAGAAACTGACCTTCATATTCAACATCTTCCACAGCTTCTCTGAAGGTAAAAGACAAAACTGAAGCGACTCTAAGAGTCTCTTGAATAACTCTGGAGGTCACAGGCATCCTTTTGGTATCTGCCCAAGTGAGAACCTTATCTTCACCACTCCCTTCTTTACCCTTCAATATGGACTGTTGCTCTTCCTGTCCAAGTCAAAATAAACCCACTAATTAAGTCCCACAATACTTTTAACTTATATTACAAAATTATTTTTGATTTATATTTTTTATGAGAAAAAATACTATAATAAGTCACGAAGCACGAATTCTTTCTCCAGAGGCACGTAGTAATTTTTAGTCGGGTTGAGAAAAATAGAGAGATTCTTACGGTGACGGCTTCAAGAACACCGGGGTTCTCTCGGAGGTACTTGACGATCCACGTCAAGACGCTTGCGGTGGTGTCACGTGCTGCGAAGATTACGCCGATGATGTTGTCGGCGATTTGGTCGTCAGTGAGGCCTTCGATGTCGCCCATGAAGGAGGCAAGGAGGTCGTTGTGGGTTTGGCTCTGCTGGGCCTGCCTTCTAGTGGAGATGATCTTGGCCAAGATCTGGGACAACTCCTTCCTGGCCTTCATCGCTTTGTGGAAGAGTGTACCGGGAAAGTTTATGGGCATTGAATTGTATCCCTTCTCTAGTATGAAGTAGCACCTCTTCAAATCCTCCCTGCATAGCTCTTGGTCTTTTCCAAATATTGAAAGTAGTGACACGTTGAAAGCAAACTGCAAAAAAATTAAAAAAAAAAATTAAAAAAAAAATCACAGGATCAAGCCAAATGTTGTAGTTGGATTTACAAGTGATGAGTAATTAAGAAGATGAAACAACAGGGTGTTATAAGCTCACCGTCTTCATTTCATGGAAGGTGTTGACCAAACGGCCTTGACAAGATTGAAGAGAGTCTTTGGCGATGGTTTCGATGTTGGGGATGATGTTCTTGACGGCTTCAGGCATGAAGGCGCGAAGGACGAGCTTCCTCAGCTTGGCGTGGTAGTCGCCTTGGTGGAAGAAGATGGCCTGTTTGCCCAGCATCCTCTCTTTGCTGGCGGGGAATGTGGGCTTGAAGAGATGGGATCTCGTGACGAGCACGAATTTCGCGGCCTCCGGGCTCGAGATCATGACACAAGGGCACCCCAAGATGTGAGTCTTGAAGATGGAGCCATACCTACAATTCAAAAACAATCCAATACCATTTAACCACAACTGAATTTCCTCCTCTGTTTTTGAGGCAAACAAGACATTTGGGTAAAAATGGTGTATAAATCCTTGGTTGTGCAAAAAGGGGAATTTCGTTTTACCTCCTCTGTTTTGAGGCAAAGAAGTCATTTGGGTTTTGGGAGTAGAGTTGGAAGGTCTCCCCTATGTATGGCCAACCCAAGGAACCCGGCGGAAGCGGCAAATTTGCGCCTTTCGATGAGATGGATTTCAGGAGGGAACGGATTAGAAACAAGATGAAGAAGAAAGCAAAGAAGAAGCAAGGGACTATGGAGAATTCCATTTGATGAGTTGATAATAACAATTAAAAGGAGTAGTGAAAGGGAGTGATGAGAAGAAGTGAAGAAGTGAAGGTTATATTTATAGGCATATTTGATCGAGAGACTGTAACAAAAAAAGAGGGAAGGAAAGGAGGAAGAAAAAGAGGAGAAAGGGAAAGA